>NC_044326.1:107452711-107761892 GCF_007399415.2 Gopherus evgoodei
ACAGATCACATGCCACTTTCTGTTTTAGCAGGGATTTGTGCTTGGTCCACCATCAAAATATCCCCTTCCCTAATTAATATGTAGTGTGCAATATATCAGCTGGTTGCTGCATTCAGAAATGGCTGTACTTCAGTGATGCTGTACAGTGTGTGTGTATATATATAAATGCTTCCATTTTCTTTTGGAGCAATAAATGCTTCCATTTTCTTTTGGACTTGCTATATGAAAAGAAAATAGTGGTATAATAGTAGTAGGTTCCTACATAAAGGCAAAAGACTCTCTCTACAAACTTCAACAGATTTGAATCTCTGCAGGAGTTGCCATGATATGAATACATAGGGTTTAAATCCTGATCTCACTTTCCCAGATGTCAGTCCAGAGTAACTTTATTGGCACCAGTTGAATAACTCCAGATTTATACCATTGTATGCAGCTGAGATCAGAATCAGGACCTTTTCCCATGAAATCCTGCAGGGAACTGAGGAAAATCTGCATTAAATATAGAACAAGTTATGTCAGAGAAACTCACCGGTGGAATCAGGCAATTCATGGATATCACATCTGTGAAATAATTACCAGGTTCCACCAATGAGAGCAAAGGGAATGATGTCACTCTCATAAATCATCAGATTTTTATTTATGTTTATAGTATGTTGTTTCCTGCAATGAGTGCCTGGCAAAAGCACAGCATCCACTTAGGAAACAAAATGTTGTCTCACTCTGCAGTCCAATATTTTTCAGGACCACTGAAGACAGTCGTGTGAAGGAATTAAATTAGCAATAGAAGCACTGTTAGTAGGAAAGATAAAATTAAATTTCTTATTATTGTAAACATGAAAATTACTGTTTCTGTATGTCAGAGTTGTTTTTGTTCCCACAATTGTACTTATTAAACTAAATATAATAGTACAGTGTAATTGTTCTTTAAACAAACTAAAAATAATCATTTTTCTAGCCTCTAGCAGAGTAAATGATAAACCCAGTGAAATGGGTTAGGCCCCTTGGCAAAGGGTCCTGTTTTTTGTAACTAGCTTATATTTTGTGGGGTATTTATCCATAAGGGATATCATCTGAGGTCTACAGAAAGGCTTACTCTGAGTTATGACTTATTTATTTTCATTTGGTACAAAGACAGCTTTGACCTCAAGGTAAGAAGAAACCATGCTAGTCTCCACTATTGAGGACTGTCTGGCTACATGTTAGCAGGAACAATTATAATTTTATTATTTGAATGTCTAACTAGCAGTTCCTCACAATTATTTCAACATTATCTGCTTCCAGAATGTGATTTTTCGAGTTTCTACCCTTGCTTCCACTACTTTTTCCCACTATAACTTAGGCCTGGTCTACACTGGAGGGGAGAGATCAATCTAAGATACGCAAGTTTGGCTATGAGAATAGCGTAGCTGAAGTCAACGTATCTTAGATCAACTTAGAATCACTTACTTCGCCTCCTTGCGGCACAGGATAGACGTCCTTTGCTCCCCCGTAAACTTTGCTTCCACCTCTCACCGAGCTGGAGTTCAGCAGTCGATGGGAGAGCGATCGGGGATCGACTTATCATGTCTACACTACACGTGATAAATGGATACCCGATAGATCGATTGCTACCCACTGATCCGGTGGGTAGTGTAGACGTACCCCTAGAGTGTCACTCAGATTGTGCACTCATACAAGGAAGTATGAGGGAATAAGAATCCCTTTAATATGTTCCAGCATGGGTTTCCCAGACTGTAGGTCTATTCACATAAAAGTAAGCAGGGATAGAGGTAAGGGCTTCTTATGCCCTCACTGTAAGAGGTGGGGAATAGGTAGAGCTTTGATTTCATCTCCATACTTGCTGTCTGGAGTAATCACTGTTGTAAGGCAGAACAGGAAAATCTGAAGGTATGTTTTCATCTTCTCTTGGAAACATTCTTATGTACATTCTCCAAAGTAACTTGCATTGTGCCTTTCATAAGGGTAAGAAACATTTATCTAAACCTTTTAAATCCCAAACTCCATATTATTGATATCTAGTATAGGCCAGCAGTAAATAGCTATCCCTTGGGAGCGAGAAGGGAACAGGAGAGGAACTGTGACTGAAGTGCATTTCTGAGTCACAAATGCCTCCCACCAGGGCTATTCCTGGGTTGGTATAGTTTATATACTACCCCTACCTCAGAGCTATGCCTAAAGTCAGAGTCTAGCCATATTATGTTAATCCTTTGTGTTCCCTCTCATTAAAAACACATGGGTGGTATAAACAGGCTTTGACCTAATCTCATTTGATTTTTCAACTGCCCTGCATTTTATAAAACTGTTATCTTCCTGAGTGTGTTTGCGGCCTTAGGTATGGCCCATCCAAGTAATAGGGAGTTTGTGACTCCCTAATCAGCCACTGAGGTAATGCAAGGATCAATTGACCAGCCTTGCTCCCTCCCAAAACTGCCAATGGAAAACCATGAGAGGCCCCACCAAACAATCAAAATGAAAAAGGAACATTACAACAGACAGACCCTTGTATGGCTGTGAACAGAAACAAAAGACTGTTTTCTGTATAACACAGAATAGGGAAAGATATTCTGGATCCAATCACTGTGGAAAACCCCTGGGAGAGGGGTTTCTTTAAAGAATGATTTGAATCCTGATTATTGAGAAACCAGGCTGTTCTGCAACAGACTAAGCTTGGGATGGGAGAAGGGAGAGTCTACTTTATTAGATAGGAAACATTACTATTGATAAATGTAAACCCAGGTTCACATTTTATGATTTTGGTTTGTATTATAATCACTTCTTTCCACCACACTCTTGTTTCTAGTTAAATCTTTATTCTTTCTTAAATAAACCTACTTTTGTTTTATCATAAGTGTTCACAAATGCTCTGTGACGTACAGGAGTAGTGGTTTAAGGTAAAACCGGTAAATTGGTGTACATTGCACCTTTGAGTGCAAATGATCTGGAATTTCTGTAAGTATCCAGTGTCAGGGACTGGATATCAGAGGAATGATTCCAGGGGGCTCTATTGTTAACCTGCAGTGTGAACATGGGGCAGAGCTCGGTCGAAAGTGCTTGAGTGGCTGAAAGGCTGGCGGTGCTAGGGAGCTGACACTCAGCTACTACAAGACAGACTCCTCCTTCCTGGAGACAGAGGGTAACAAGGTGACTCATTCCAGGGTACCCCAAATATACACTCAGTCTTGTCACAGTAACAATATTCCAAAATTGTACTTAAAAGTAATATATAAATACATTAGCATTTTTAGTCTTGTTTAAACAAAAGACTAGCTGGTTGTAGATATTTTTGTAGTAAAATTCACATTGTGTGGCTAAACTATTAAGTATGCTAGCCTTGGGACAGAGCCTCAAAATATGAAATGGTGACTTAAAAGCTGATCCTGGTGCTGCTCTGTGCATGACCATTCCCCTGCACTGTGTCAAAGAAGAGTGAGGGATGTTCTAATTCAAAATGAGATGCAACCGCTACCAGGACCTTCGTGAAGTTAGGAACATCTCAGTCATGCTTCACTTTATCTAACTCCTCCTCCTCCTCCATCATCCTACATTAGGATGCAGGGTAGAGACTGAAATCCAGGACCTCTATGGTGGAATTCTCAGAAATGCTTCCAGTTCCACGCACAGGACCAGGTAGGCAGGCAGAGCTTCAGAGTCTCAATGCGTGGATGAGATGATGGTGCAGAGAGGAGGGGTTTAGATTTATTAGGAACTGGGGAAATTTTTGAGATAGGGGGAGCCTATACAGGAGAGATGGACTCCACCTAAACCAAAGTGGATCCAGACTGCTGGCACTTAACATTAAAAAGGTTGCAGAGCAGTTTTTAAACTAAGATTGGGAAAAGCCATCTGCTACAGAGGAACACGTGGATTGGACAGAGACTTCTCTTAGAGGAGAGTCTATTGATAGAGATTCTCTAGGTTTTAGTCAGGAGGAGAGGATGGAAGAGGATAAAGTAGGGGCCAGATCAGACAAGAAACATTCACATAAAAAAGAATCGGACACATCAGAAAAGGGCAGACAAATAAACAGTGACAAGTTTTTAAAGTGCTTGTACACAAATGCTAGAGTCTAAATAATAAGATGGGCGAACTAGAGTGCCTTGTGTTAAAGGAGAATATTGATATAATAGGCATCACAGAAACCTGGTGGAGGGAGGACACTCAATGGGACACAATCATTCCAGGATACTAAATATATTGGAAGGACAGAACAGGTCGGGCCCGGGGTGGCGGGGGGGTGGAGGAGTGGCACTATATGTGAAAGAAAATGTAGAATCAAATGAAATAAAAATCTTAAGTGAATCCACATGTTCCATAGAATCTCTATGGTTAGTAATTTCATGCTCTAATAAGAATATAACATTAGGAATCTATTGACCACCTGACCATGACAGTGATAGTGACGATGAAAAGCTAAGGGAGATTAGAGAGGCTAGCAAAATAAAGACCTCAATAAGAGTGGAGGACTTCAATTATCTCCATATTGATTGGGAACATTTCACTTCAGGACGCAATACAGAGACAAAATTTCTTGATACTTTAAATGACTTCTTCTTGGAGCAGCTGGTATGGGAACTGACAAGGGGAGAGACAATTCTCAATTTAGTCCTGAGTGGAGTGCAGCATCTGGTCCAAGAGATAACTATAACAGGATCACTTGAAAATAGCGACCATAATATAATAACTTTTTAACATTCCTGTGGTGGGAAGAACACCTCAACAGCCCAATACTATGGCATTTAACTTCAGAAGGGGAACTATGCAAAAATAAAGGGGTTAGTTAAATAGAAATTAAAAGGTACAGTGACTAGAGTGAAATCCCTGCAAGCTGCATGGACACTCTTCAAAGATACCATAATAGAGGCCCAACTTAAATGTATACCCCAAATTAAAAAACACAGTAAAAGAACTAAAAAAGAGCCACCGTGGCTTAACAACCATATAAAAGAAGCAGTGGGAGACAAAAAGGCATCTTTTAAAAAGTGGAAGTCAAATCCTAGTGAAGTAAATAGAAAGGAGCATAAACATTGCCAAATTAAATGTAAAAATGTAATAAGAAAAGCCAAAAAGGAGTTTGAAGAACAGCTAGCCAAAAACTCAAAAGGTAATAACAAAATGTTTTTTAAGTATATCAGAAGCAGGATGATCGAGATACAAAAGGAGTGCTTAAAGATGATAAAGTCATTGTGGAGAAACTAAATGAATTCTTTGCTTCAGTGTTCACGACTGAGGATGTTAGGGAGATTCCCAAACCTGAGCTGGCTTTTGTAAGTGACGAATTTGAGGAATTGTCACAGATTGAGGTGTCACTAGAGGAGATTTTGGAATTAATTGATAAACTTAACAGTAGGGTCACCAGATAGCAAGTGTAAAATATCGGGATGGGGGTGGGGGCAATAGGTGCCTATATAAGGAAAAGCCCCCAAAATCGGGACTTTCCCTATTAAATCGGGACATCTGGTCACCCTACTTAACAGTAACAAGTAATTGGGACCAGATGGCATTCACCCAAGAGTTCTGAAAGAACTCAAATGTGAAATTGCAGAACTACTAACTATGGTTTGTAACCTATCCTTTAAATTGGCTTCTGTACCCAGTGACTGGAAGATAGCTAATGTAATGCTAATATTTAAAAAGGGATCTAGAGGTGATCCCAGCAATTACAGACTGGTAAATCTAATGTCAGTACCAGGCAAATTAGTTGAAACAATTGTAAAGAATAAAATTGTCAGACACATAGAAGAACATAAATTTTTGGGCAAAAGTCAACATGGTTTCTGTTAAGAGAAATCATGTTTTACTAATCTATTAGAGTTCTTTGAAGGGGTCAACAAACATGTGGACAGGGGGATCCAGTGGACATAGTGTACTTAGATTTCCAGAAAGCCTTTGCAAAAGTCCCTCACCAAAGGCTCTTATATAAATTAAGTTGTCATGGGATAAGAGGGAAGATCCTTTCATGGACTGAGAACTGGTTAAAAGACAGGGAACAAAGGGTAGGAATAAATGGTAAATTTTCAGAATGGAGAGGGGTAACTAGTGGTGTCAGTCCTAGGACCGATCCTAATCAAATTATTCATAAATGATCTGTAGAAAAGGATTAAAAGTGAGGTGGCAAAGTTTGCATATGATACTAAACTGCTCAAGTTAGTTAAGACCAAAGCAGACTGTGAAGAACTTAAAAAAGATCTCACAAAACTAAGTGATTGGGCAACAAAATGGTAAATGAAATTTAATGTGGATAAATGTAAAGTAATGCACATTGGGAAAAATAACCCCAACTATACATACAATATAATGGAGGGCTAATTTAGCTACAACTAATCAGGAAAAAGATCTTGGAGTTATTATGGATAGTTCTCTGAAGACATCCACACTGTGCAGTGGCAGTCAAAAAAGCAAACAGGATGTTAGGAATCATTAAGAAGAGGATAGAGAATAAGACAGAGAATATCTTATTGCCCTTATATAAATCCATGGTACACCCACATCTTGAATACTGCATACAGATGTGGTCTCCTCATCTCAAAAAAAGATATACTGGCATTAGAAAAGGTTCAGAGAAGGGCAACTGAAATGATTAGGGGTTTGGAATGGTTCCCATATGAGGAGACATTAAAGAGGCTAGGATTTTTCAGCTTGGAAAAGAGGAGACTAAGGGGGGATATGATAGAGGTATATATAATGATGAGTGATGTGGAGAAAGTGAATAAGGAAAAGTTATTTACTTGTTCCCATAATATAAGAACTAGGGGCCACCAAATGAAATTATTGGGCAGCAAATTTAAGACAAATAAAAGGAAGTTCTTCTTCACACAGCACACAGTCAACCTGTGGAACTCCTTGCCTGAGGACGTTGTGAAGGCTAGGACTACAACAGAGTTTAAAAGAGAACTGGATAAATTCATGGAGATTAAGTCCATTAATGGCTATTAACCAGGATGGGTAAGGAATGGTGTTCCTAGCCTCTGTTTGTCAGAGGGTGGTGATGGACGGCAGGAGAGAGATCACTTGATCATTACCTGTTAGGTTCACTCCTTCTGGGGCACCTGGCATTGGCCTCTGTCAGTAGACAGGATACTGGGCTGGATGGACCTTTGGTCTGACCCAGTATGGCTATTCTTATGTTCTTACGAGAGAAGGAAGGTTATAGGGTGGTTATCAGATGAAGGATGGTCTAGTAGTTAGATTATTTGCCTAGGAGTTTAAAGACCAGGGTTGAAGTCCCTGCTGTGCCACAGACTTCCTTTGTTAACTTGAGTACATCACGTAGCTTCTCAGTTGTTCTCCATCCTCAAAATGGTGATAATAGCACTTTCCTGCCTCATGGGGGTGTTGTGAGGGAAAATACATTAAAGATAGGGAGGTGCTCAGCTACAATGGTGATAAGGTGACCAGAGTGTAAAAAATCAGGACAGATTGTGGGAGGGTAATAGGTGCCTATATAAGAAAAAGTCTCCAAAATCAGGACTATCCCTATACAATTGGGACATCTGGTCACCCTAAATGGTGATATGAATACCTTAGGTATTGTTTAGTTTAAGAGCCCTTACCACCAGATGATAACCCTTACACTAAGGTGATCCTCCCTGTGACAGTTAAATTAGCTTTATGGCCTTTCTATGCCAGCAGTGTGGCACAAAGATGCTGCACCCCACTGACTTCCTATAAAGTAACAATTATATGCTGTTATAATTACTTTACATATGAATTGACAGGTAAACTTCCTTCAAATACAGGTTTATGTGGCTGTTAAATATTTTTTCATAAAGTAAAAACACTTCATGTAGTTTCCCTTCTAATTCAGTTTCTTTGGGCATTCTGGGATTGCATAAATCATTGTTTACAAATACCAATTGCTCAAAAGATATTCTAAAGTGAAATATTAAAGACAGGCAAACACTCTTACTCCAAGATCATTGTAATGCCATGCTGATGCAAGCCTATTCTGTAAAAACCAACAACTGTTTAATCAAGTATACATAGAATAGCAGCCAGGTTTTTAGACCTTTGACAGTGACGACCATGGAAAGTTTTCATTTGTTATTGAGTGATGGCTTACAGTTTTGCATGAGTAAGGGAGCCACTTTTAATAAGGCAGGATGGGAAAATAGGAAGGTGTGTTCTGTTCTTGTCTGGTTATACAGCTGTTCCCCTGTTTATTATCCAAAGATAAATTCTATTGTGTCTGCACAGTAGGGCAAAAACCTTTTCAGCTCTAAGCTCCCTCTTCTCTGACCCTATAGTTCTGTTCACTAGCATTAATCACTTACTCAGCAATGATCTTGGGGAGCCAACTCCATGTTTATCTGAACATTTTGGATGTTCCTGAAATATTTGAGATAAATTGAAGACAGAAAATAACTGATACGTTTAAATATATGTGTTTTGTTTAAATGATTATAAAACTTGAGGCCAAAATTTGTCTGGTCTTAAATTACAAGCAGTATTTATAGTGTCGTTAGGCCTGGTTAGTCTAGAGGGTGCTCTAAATATCTATCCAGGCAAGGTACACTGTTAGAGCACGTACTAACTAAAGAGAAAACAAATATATTTCCCTGAAGAATCAATTATTAAAAGTGAGAGAATATTTTTAATCTAATTGACATTTCACTGTATATACATTTTGTTTGGAGTTCTTTTTTGTATATTTTATGTTAAGGTATGAATTTAAACAGATATAGTTATACCAGTAAAAGTCACTTTGTGCCCACTCTCATTCCAGGATAAGGTCTATTTTCAATTAAGCATATATCTCTTCGGAAGGGGTTTAAGCTACACTGATTAAAAAGCCATTCTTATTTTGGAATAAAAGTGTCCACACTAGGAATTAAATCAATATCGTTATACTGGTATAGTTATACCAGTACATTATAACTGGCAAAACTTTCCAGTGTAGACAAGCCCTTAAGCTGGAGATCTAAAATCATTGAATCCAGTTTCACTTTCAGGTTCTTACTGCTGCAGTACTTGAGTTTCAAATGTTGCAGTGGAATGTTTATTTCTTTTAAAACAACTGTTTTCAGTGGAAATTTTATATTGGAAACATTTGTATTGGTTTTACATTTTATGAAAGCTTGTTTTCACATTATTTAAATGTTGGCCCAAATTAAAGTTGACAGTGTTCCTTCAGTGTCTGGTGCTGAGCGTGACAATAAGTGCTGCTATGTATTAATTTATGTCTGTCCAGACAACAAACCAGGCAAAATGTCTGTCCAAGCACTTGTGTTAAATAGGATTAAAAAAATTAAAGAATAGAAACCTGCATGCTTCAAGGTTTAATACAAATACTAATTGATGTTGGTTAGGTAGAAACTTCCCATGATTCCTGTAAGTGTCCATTACAGGTTTCTTGAACTTTCCTCTGAAGCATCTAGTGCAGGCCACTGGAAGAGACAGATATCAGCATAGATGGACTATTGGTCTGAGCCTGTGTAGTGATTCCTATGCCCTTAATGATGTAGTTTAATTTATAATAGATCATCAATATTGTCTTAACATTACAGGAAAAATAAAATTATCAGTGAATGCAGAGTTATATAATAGGAAAGCTGTGCCAAACAAATAATGAAGTATCAAAATGTGTAGTCTAATGGCATAAGAACATATAGTGTGAAAGATCAAAATCATACAATGTGAAACAGCTAGAATTCTTCACAGAATAGTTCTGGTTTTTAGTAATTTTTGGAGAATCCTCATTTTTATAAAAATATAGAGTGAAACATTCCTGTTAGAATAGAAATATTCCTCCACATGGAATACTAACCAATTCACATCTTAATAAGGATTCTTTGAGCTTCTAAGAGCTGCAGGTGTAGGTACTGTAAGATAACAGTGCTTCAGAAGTGTGGTAAATCTTGACTTCTGTTTGACTGGGTGGTTAAGAGTTAATGATTTCTAAGTAATCTAGTTTGGGTAAAAGTTGTTCATGGTTATTCATACTAAACAGCTTAAACCAGCACATTAACAAGAATTTGAAAAACTGCTGCACACACACATTTTAAAACAACGAGAAAAGAGTTGCTGAAACTTTTTTGAACAGTATTCTCCAAACATTTGCCTCAATTGCACCAGAATTAAAGAGGATTGTAACTGACAAATTCTCCACATTCATATTTTCCAGCTTTGGTGGTAATTTCAGAAATATTGCAAAGGATAGTTCTGCGAAGCGAAAATGACTGAGAAACCTCTGCAAAAGAGACAGTGGGATGAAAGAAAAACCTGTCCGCTGGAAGCCTCGGAATTGGCCTCAGGATTGTTTAAAGAAAGGGAAGGAAAAATCAAAACAAACGGTGCCTTGCTGAGGTGGCTGCTAGGAATGCGCTGCCTGAGCTTTGGCACCGGGGACGCCGGCGAAGTGCACCGAGCACTAAAGCAGAAAGGAGCTGGGCCTGGGGCTCCGTAGTCTGGATCTGCAGCAGCTGGGCCCCGTCGGGGGAGTGTTTCAGGCCCTAGGTGGCTTTTTTCCCCATAGCTGCGCAGCTGGAGCCTGGAAGGAGCCTGCCGCCGTCCGAGAACAGAGGCAAAGGGTAGAACAACTTGGGCAGGGGAAAGGGGGCTACGGCCAACAGGAAGAAGGGAGAGGAGAGAAAGAAAAGAAAAGTGAAAGTCTCCAGCTAAGGAGCCCTGCCCTGGCTGCAGGGAAGGGCGGGAGTGCGGAGAGGGACAGAGTCGAGTGGAGGGGAGAGGCCAAGGGGAACGGGAGGAGGCCTGGATGGAGGCGATGGGACTGCAGGGGAGGGGAAGGGGAGAAACAGGCGACAGCAAGGAGCGCGGGCGAAAGAGGGGACGGGGTGTGGTGCGGAGCGGCGGGGCGCTGACTCCGGCGCTCAGAGACGTTCTCCCGCAGGGCTCCCCTGCCCTGCCCCCTTCCTCCCTCGAGCCGCCTGGCCGGTGGCGGCGGCCGCCCCTCCTGGGGGGGGGTACCCGAGCCAGTCTCCGGGCTCAGCAGGGAAGCGGCCCCGAGTGGGGCTGGCCGGAGCTCGTGGGGGGGCAGCTTTCCCCCCCCCCCGGCTCCCCGCAGAGGAAGCCGCCGGCCGGTGTGTGCGCTGGGAGCAGCTGGAGGCGAGGGGGAGGCTCCCGCCGAGCGGGGAGGGCGGAGGGAGCCGCTCGGCAGCGCCAGCGCAGGCCGGAGGGGAGCGGGCTCGCGTCAGGGTGCGGGGCGGCTTGTTCTGCAGACTCTCCCTGATGCCCGGCGTGAGGCGGGGGGAGCGCCCGGCAGAGCAGGCGGGAGACTGGACTGGGGGCGCTCGGGGGCTTCTCCTCTAGCAGCAGCCGACCCCCAGCGGAGAGGCAGCGCCTTAGGGGTGTCCCCTTCTCGCGGGCGCCGAATCGCCCCCGGCATGGGCGCGGGGACGCAGCAGCTCCCCTGGCTCCAGGCGGGACACCGGCGAAGGATGCTCTGATCCTGGCTTGGCTACGGCCATCCTCGTGCCTTTAGGGCTTGGAGGAGGGGCTGGGGTCTGCCCCCTGCCCCCACCCCGCCTGCAAAGGCAGCTCAGGTCGGGATGAGCTGGGCTTCCAGTGGCTCGCCTGGGGTGGGAACCGCTTGAGGCTGCCCTCGCTCCCGTGCCTAGAGCCCCTATCTGTCCTGCGCCCTCCCCAGCCTTAGCCGAAGTGAATGGCCCCCGGTGGGTGTGCACCGCATCATTGGCTCTGCAAGGGGACAATGCTAGTCGGGGGGGTGCTGGTCGGCTTCTCCGTGCTCAGCCTCCTCACCTACGGCTACCTGTCCTGGGACACCCTTGGATCTACCCTGGAGGAAACAGAGACCACAAGGGCCAAGCTTGGAGAGGAGCCATTGGGCAGCGCACCCACCTCTCAGCCTCACATCGTTTTCATCCTGGCTGACGATCAGGGATTCAGAGATGTAGGGTACCATGGGTCAGAGATCAGGACACCAACTCTGGACAGGCTGGCAGCTGGAGGGGTTAAACTGGAGAATTACTATGTTCAGCCTATGTGCACACCTTCCAGAAGCCAATTTATCACAGGAAAGTAAGTTTACTGCTTAATTCTTCTCACCTTCTTAAACTTAATGCTATAGTCTCTTCCTCTTAAAGGCAGCACAAGCTCTTTGCTGATGAAAGTAATTAGGTGTAAATTGAGCTTATCTTATTTTGGGGAAAAATAACCTGTTGATTCACTTTAAAGTTTAATACATTTTTTCTTTTGGACAAAATAGACTTTTCCCGATTACTTTTATAGTGGAATAAAGACCTGCACTCTGTAATCTTGTTAGCCAACAAGAAATCAGCTGAGTTACCCACTTCTTAATATTGTAGGAATGAATTTTCCTTTATATACATATAAGTGCCAGTTGTCACTTAATGTATTTTGGTGTTATGCATTCAGTGATCATCTAGGTCAGTTATGTAACTTCCTTAGGGCAGATTGTACATGAGGTGACTTAAAGTCAAATTCTTTGTTGGTGAAGTAGAATGAATGTTCCAAGTTGTTTCCATATATATTCTCACAGTGAACCTTTCCTTAAGTGAAGTCTTTCTGTGGTGGTATAGGAGGGTTCCATTGCATTTGAGCTATACACAAGCAGGGGGAATGTAGAATTTTGCAGGTATTTAAGCTGCAGTGTGTCTCTTCTTACAATGTAATTGCCATTTTGCAAACAATTCTCTATGGTGCCACCAGAAAAGCTTCCACATGCAAAAATGGGGCTACATCTGTCAGTCTTGCACTACCTGGTAGTTTTAAAAAAATCTGTTAGGTAAGTAATCAATATAACCAATTTAATAGTGATCTTGTTGGCACAACTGGAAATGGGAAAAAAGCCACCCTGACTTTTAACTAAAACAAGCAAGTGGCCTAATGTCTCTCATTACCATGTGAAAAAACTTGATTTTATTCCTGCTCCCAATCTTGCATTTCCCAAACTTGCCAGGACAGGGAGTTCTGCAGGGAAACTCACCATCAAGGGTTCTCAAACTGTGGACCATATCCTAATAGAGTGTGTCTTGTGGACATCTACCCCCTAGCTCTCAGTAACATAACATCCTTTTAGCAACTAAAGTAGAGTTTGTATAGAAAAGTAATATTGGGTTAATCTTTCGTGTGTTTTTAGCTGCCTTTGCTGTAATGTAGCAGCTGAAAAGAAGGAGCAGAGCCAGCACTATCTGATCAGCCAGTTCTCTGTAGACCACCAGAGAGGGGAATATCATGCTGCACAACAGTGACTCACCCAGTCATGTAAAGAATGGCATTGTTATGTTACAAAGAAATTAGTTTGTTGTGCAAGCCTTTTTGAGATTAGTGGCAGTTACCGCATCATCAGGGCAAAAGGAAGAAAAACTAAGGGGAGAAATAAGCAACTTAGTTTATTTTACCCTTCCTTTAAAATATCTAATGCAAGTAACTTTTTTTAGGTTAATGAAAAAAGTGAAAATAAAATGGGCACGTTTTTGGGAATCCTACTCTTTTAATCAGGTTGCAAGAAGAGACAGACCCTGAAAAACTGCCTCTTTAATTTTGGAATCTTTTGGGGGGTGGGGTGGGGTGGGGAAGAGATTTGCCTACACTTCATTCATTTCATTTAATTTACTTACAGTCTGCCGAACTACCACCATTCAAACTTTTTTTCTTTCTGTTTTACTTTCAGAAGAAGGAACAGTAGAAGGAAAATACTGCTTTACACAATTGAGAAACAGGGGAAGGAAGTGGTTAGGAGAGGCTAGATCTTGGCAAGATATTAACAGTGTAGAGCCAAAAGAATATTGTCATCCCTCTTTTGTACAGAGATGGCTGCCAGAGGTGATATGTTATGATGCTGTCTGCATAGAGGTAAAACAAGAATAAATAAGGGCAAAGACTAGAATACATTAATGACAAAATAAATAAATCAGTAAAAATTGCTCTCATAATTAAGTCATTTGAAGTCCTGTAAGGTTTCTACTTTCCCTCTAAATTCTGTGCATAATGTCCCTTGATACTGATGACTCAAGGTGAGATTGAAAGCCTGAGCCAGTGGGCTTAATGCCACAGGTGGTCTGCTCCTGTGATAGCTGCATTGGGGCCAAAGGGGGGACATAAGGCAGTCAGCTTTCAGGAAGCAGGCTGCCCCTAGATCTGCAGGTGCAGAACCAGGATTGCAAAAGATTGGGTGGATCTTAGAATTACATAATTTTCTCTGATCTGCACTGCTCTTCAGTTCAGCCCTGGAACTAATTTGATTCCTTCCAAAGGTCTTATTGCTAGTTTAGAAAACATTGCCTGTCAGATTGAAATTTCTAAAGATCTCTGTCTACGCTTGCTTTGCTCTTTGAGGTACTGCTAAGTTGAGTTGGACAGTGGCTTGTTTGTTTTGAGGTGTTGTCAAGTGGGTACAACTTTGCAGCAAATAAGTTGTGTAATAATAACAACAGTGTGATGCTGTTGTGGAAAAGGCTAATATTATTCTAGGCAGTGTTAACAGAATTGTTGGATGTAAGACATGAGAGGTAATTGTCCTCCTCTACTTAGCTATTGTCCCACCAGTGCTGGTACTGTGTCCAATTTTAGTCTCCACACATTTAGGAAAAATGTGGACAAATCAGAAAGAGTCCAGAGGAGAATAACAAAAATGATAAAAGGTTTAGAAATCTATGAGGAAAGGTTTACAAAATAAAAAAACATCTGGGCATGTTTAATTTTGAGAAAAGAAGATTGAGGGGGGACCTGATAGTCTTCAAATATGTTAAGGGCTGTTATGGAGAACAATTGATCAGTGTCTCTTTATGTCCACTGAAGGCAGGACAAGAAGTAATGGACTTAATCTGCAGCAATTAGAAAGTTTTTACTAATGCCTAACTATAAGAGTAGTTAAGTTCCAGACTAGACTTTCCAGGGAGGTTGTGGAATCTCCATTTTTGGAGGTTTTGAATAACAGGTTGGACAAACTCCTATCAGGGATGGTCTAGGTATACTTGGTCCTGCCTTAGCATGGGGGCTGGACTTGATGCCCTCTTGAGGTCCCTCCCAGCCATACATTTCTATGATTCTATGAATCAGAATATTTCAGGACACATAGCTTGCGGAACTAGAGCTAAAACAGAAGCTACCTTACTCGTGTACTGGTGAGAAGAAATCTAAAGGGATATGTACATCCCATGTGTTGGAGTATCAATAAAATATACAGAGATAGGAATGTGTCATAGGAAAAGGCTGAAGTGAAATATTGCCATTTGACTGACTGCTACTGCATTTAAAAGAAAAAGGATACACTTGTGTAAACATCATAACTAGGAAACGCACTGTGGCAGTCTGAAAATTTTTCCATTTTTGAAAATATTTTGACATTTAAGAAAAATACAGGAAGATTATGGATGGTATACAAGTAGGCCTTGATATATAGAATAGTGCAGATGATCTAAAAAATTAGAAATATCTGAGATACTTTTTTGTATAAAGTGTGTGTGCATATAGCAGGTTGAACAAATAGTACAACATGCAGTACTTGGTTTAGTCAGATGTGGTACTCCTACCGACTTCCTATTAAAACCAAGGATTAATTTGAAACATGCAAAATACAGTTTGCCAATATAGTCTTTTTTTGAGAAATTTTGAAATATTGGAATCGAGAAAAGGAGCCTTTCTTTGGATAAAGTATTGCTGAGGTATGAAGCCTTTGGAGGTGATGAGTGTGTTGAATGTCATCTGGTACAGCCAAGCAAATGGGCAGGTACGTGCTTGAGTGAGATGGTGATGTATCTGCTCTGTCAATAGCCTATTTAATAAAATAATTAAAAAATTAAAATAGTACTGTAATGATGCTGCCTCTGGTGGGACACTTCTGATAGAGTCAATTCAGGATAAATTGCTGAAAGTAGGGCAGTTATAGCCCAAGGCTGGGGTTCCTTTGCACACCAAGGCAAGGCAAACCAAACCAAACCAACCAAACACAGAGGACTTTGGTTTTACCCCACTAGCTAACCAGAAGTCACATGAGCAATTCCCTTATTCCCTCCAGTTTCCCAGTATCGCCACCAGCGCCACTCGTTATGGGGATGAATGGTTATGAAAACCAGTACCCCAGTAAAATGAAAAAAGTTCTCCTGATCCCAGAGGATCAAGCCCCAGACCCTGGTCAATATACAAATTACCCACAAATCCTTTAGAATCTAAAGACTTATTCATAAAAGGAAAAAGATACAGATGAGAGCTAGAATTGGTTAAATGGAATTAATTAAGTACAGTAATTGCAAAGTTCTTGGTTCAGGCTTGTAGCAGTGATGGAATAAACTGCAGGTTCAAATCAAGTTTCTGGAGTACATCCACAGCTGGGATGGATCATTTAGTCCTTTGTTCAGAGTTTCAGTTTGTAGCAAAGTCCCTTCAGAGGCAAGAAGCAGCATTGAAGACAAGATGGAGATGTCCTCCCATGGGCAGAGAATTTAAAAAGGCCCTGAAAACATCTCTTTTTGTTCTTGCTGTGGAAAATCCCAGCAGCAAGATGGAGTCTGGAGTCACATGGGCAAGTCACATGTCCATGCATGACTCAGTTTGCAGGCTGACCCCATTGTTTATATGTTAGTTTGAATATTCCCAGAAAAGTTCAGATGTGGATTGGCATCTCCCAAAGTCCATTGTCCGTTAAGTGTTTCTTGATTGGACACTTACTGAGAATAGTCTCTTCTCAAGAAGCTGACCTTCACTGAGGCTTCTTAGAATCAAAACACACTCCCGTTTTGTCTCGGGTGTAGAGGATCCAGCGCTGGTGATCCAGCGCTGGTAATCCAATGTAGACATTTACCAGCGCTTTTCTTGACCTCCGTGGAAGGAGGAAGCCTCTGGTAATCAAGCTGGTCTCCTTTCCCGGTTTGCTCTCTCGTTCCCCGAACCGCCGAACAAGCAGGTCTCCTTCCCTGCGGTTTGCAGGGTGGCTCCGGGAACGCGAGAGCAAACCGTGGCGAAGCTGGTCTCCTTTCCCGGTTTGCTCTCTCGTTCCCCGAACCGCCGAGCAAGCGGTTCTCCTTCCCTGCGGTTTGCAGGGTGGCTCCGGGAACGCGAGAGCAAACCGTGGCGAAGCTGGTCTCCTTTCCCGGTTTGCTCTCTCGTTCCCCGAACCGCCGAGCAAGCGGTTCTCCTTCCCTGCGGTTTGCAGGGTGGCTCCGGGAACGCGAGAGCAAACCACGGCGAAGCTGGTCTCCTTTCCCGGTTTGCTCTCTCGTTCCCCGAACCTGAGATACAAGTACATAGACAATATTCATAACTTTAACTATAAAAATGACACACACATACAGACAATATAATCATAACCAGCAAACTACAACCTTCCCATAGACACCTCACATGGCAACCTTTGTATATATAACTGCAAATATATAACAGTGGTTGCAACAATGATCTATCCGGTTTACAGTTCATATTAATAACATCACAAGTACTATAATTAGAAAAATAATTTTATTTATAAGTATAATATATTCATAAGCTATACGTGGTTTTGGGGGCAAAGGTCTGGTCTGGTCCCTGAGAGTCTCTTGACATCCATATGACTTGGAGTTCCCACTAGTCCATTTTGAGGGCCAGAGAGTACTTTGGCAATCAAATGTTGGATAGAATGCCTATGATTCATCTGCCAAAGTGGGTATGCACCCACGAAAGCTTATGCTGTTAGTCTGTAAGGTGCCACAGGACTCTTTGTTGATTTTTATGAATCACAGAAACTCTGCACTGAGCTCAAGAATGAGCTTTCCCTTATGGGGGCCAGTCCTTTTGTGGACGACTTCTGCTCAATGGGTAGAGGTCTGGGCGTCTGACGCCAAAGATGTTGAGGTCTCCTTTCTGTGTCCTTTTATGTATTTTTAGGTGATGACTGTAGTGTCTATCTGTATGCATTGAGTAAGGTTCCTGGAAATAAGGGAGGGGGAGAATTTTTTTTTTTTAAAAAGATTAATTTAAAGAATTACTTCTCTTGTGGTATTCTGTCCCTCTACTGTCCTCTGTTGTTTATGCAGCCAGTAATGTCCAGTTAACGAACTCCTGAACTCTAAGAAGTCTGTTAGTATCACTTTATTCCTAATGCATAAAAAAAAAAAATACAAATGAACACATAATGGAGCAAAGCATAGGGTGAACTGGTGCCTGGTTTTCAACCAGAAAGTCTGGTCAAAAAGGGGACTTGACAGTGTTCAGTCAGGTTTACTGACTGGACATCCAAAGTCCGGCTACTGAGAGTGGTGAAGGCACTGGATCATCACCCCCTCCAGCCCCTGTTCAGCTGGGGCTGCTTCCTACCTTTCTCGGGTTGCTGCAACTCACAGCCCCAGCTGGGGTGGTGTGGGATGAGAGGAAAAGCAGCAAGCGATGTCAGGGAGAAGAGGCGTGGATGGGGTGCAGACTTGGGAAGAGTTGGGGCTTTGTGGGGAATAGGTGAGGCAGGAGTGGCATCTCAGGGGTAAGAGTCAGGGATGTGGAAGTTCCGGCACGCCTGCTGGAGAGTCCAGTTTTTAAATATTACCAAGTTGGCAACCCTAGCAAATTAGTGGGTAAAAACGCAACATATAAATATGAAAGATTAGTAAAGATAGGGAAGGAGTGACTAGCAGAGTGTGGAGTGTGATACGCATTCATATTTTTCATGCATCAGTTTTTTATTATGCTTATAAGAACATTGTCTGTTAGTTTAGGTCCAAAACTTGCAATCCAAATTTGGCAGCATTGTATAGGATGCACAATCTGTACCTAATTAGAAAGGTGAAACTGATTGATCAAATTTTCATTGTCCAAGATGTGTGAAATTAAAAAAATGAATGAAACAAAACACATGGTCAAAAGTAAATTACACTTTAGGAATCTTCAAATTTTAAACAAAGAAATGTATTAATAACATCAGTAAGGAATTTTAAATTTTTTAATTTTTGATCTGACTTTTTTTTCTCAAACCTGACAAAATAAATAAAAAAGAAATACCTTTGTGTGACATAGGTATCAGCGTACAAAGTGCATTGTAGACAGTAAGTATGAGATCTATAAAGACTTCATAGTCTAGTAATTCAGTACTCAACATCTCTAACACATGTCTGTTGGTAATTGATCATGTGTACTTCTGACATTAATAGTAAACTGATGAAGGAATAAACATTGGTAAACTCTCATGATCAAAGCTCTGGTATTTGAATGCATCTTCCATAAAAAAGACCCTTTGAAGTGAATCAACACTCAAGTAATTCAGTTATGTTTCCTCGGGGAAAAAATGGCCTGGAAAGGACGCTGATTATCTAGATGAACAATGATAAAGACACTCATTATACCACCCAAAAGATCTAAGATAGTTTGGGGCTTAAAACTGGGGAAACGAAGGGTATGTCTACCCTACCCGACGGATTGGTGATCGATCTATTGGTGATCAATTTATTGCGTCTAGTGTAGCAACAATAAAATCAATCCCCGATTGCCCTGCCATCAAATCTGGAACTCCACCGCGCATGAGAGGCGGAAGCGGCGTCGACGGGTAGTGGCAGCGGTCGACTTGTCACCGTCCTCATGGCCAGGTAGATTGACCTAAGATACGCCGACTTCAACTACGCAATCTTATGTCGACTCCCCCCCCCAGTTTAGACCTAGCTTAAATTCAAATGCTAGTAGAGTACTTTTCATGTGACATAAGTAGCTAGTGGTCAACCTTACATACTGCAGCTCAGAAGAGGAAAAATGCACAGTTTGCAACTCTGTTATCTCTTGCATTTTGCAACAGTGATCTCAATCAAGATTCCAGATTTGTGTTTTTTTTAATTTTGTTTTAAATCTGCTCTCTTGCTATTTTAATAGCTTGTGTTTCCATGTCCAAGTTTGTAATGTTAGGGCACCTGCCCATATTGGAGTAAATTTGTGCTAAAATGTTTAACAGTGTATAGAGATATTTGAACATATGTCACCCTAAATTTATGATAACTAATGTGCAAATTCAATTGAAACTTGTTTATAGTCATTATTTTCCTGCTGCCTATTTAGACCTGTTATATCTGTAAAGAAATGCAGTCTACAGAGAGATTTAGTGAATTAAGCAAATGGTTATAGTAACAATTTTATTAAAATATGCAATATATTTGCACAATATTATAATCAAAATATGAGACATCAAATATTGATCATATTCTTTATTCCTACATACCAAGACACACACACATTTCACTGAAAACTAAGCCATCAAATTTGGGTTTTTTTTTAAAAAAATTTGGATTAAAACTTTTCGCAAAATAATGCAGTAATAATATTTGTGTTAGGAAGTTAATTATTTTCATTTAGTTTTTGTGTCAAAGCCAAAATATTAAAATTCACTACTTGCTCTCACAGCTTGATATGTATCAGCAGTTGCACCTTCAATTCATGCTATGTTGTATTGCTTCCCCCTGGGTCTATCCAAATTCTTAATCAACTGCAGTTACTACCAGAGTCAGCATCTGCTGCACCCTTACTTGTCTTTTGAATACTCACAATTTTAGTAAGATTAGATTTTTATTTTCAGTGAAGGGATCATTTTCTCATCATTGATTAATATTCATATTTGCAGCCTCTTGTCAGTGCCGGGTTTACAGTAGCGCCATGGAACTGGGCCCATGCTCAGAAGGGGCCCCAGCCTGCTCTGCTTGCACTGTGCCCTGAGATCCCACCAGCCTGCAGGCTCCGCCCCGCCCCTCCCCCCACTGCTCCTCTTGGCCTGCCTGCCAAGGGCTCTTCTTCACCCTCTGGACCCACCCCCACCCACTGGCTTCTCTCTGCCCCCTGGCCAGACCCCAGTGCACCCCCAGCTCCAGGCAGACTCTGCTTAGCACCACCTGTGGGGCCCTACCTGTCTCCCTGGGGGGGCGGGGGGAGAAACAGTGTGGGGACTTGGCTGGGCCCCTTCAGGCAAGTGGGTCCCGAGGGAGCCCAGCTGGGGCAGGCCGTGGCCTGGGTGGTCACACCACTCCCAAAGGGCCAGAGCAATTCCCTGCCCCAGAACCAGCCATGGCTGCACTGGCAGCTCAGCCCGGCAGACAGTTTGCCTCCCAGCAGGGCCAGTGAGAGAGTATGTAAAAGTGATTTTAGTGTAATTTTTGGCTAAACAGCTACCCAGTTATAGAAATTGTCTTAATTAAAACCCAGTACAGAGAACCAGAGACCTCAGGGGATCTTTGTTTCTCTAAACTAAACTGATGGCCTCACACTCAATATGAATAGTTCAAGAAAGAAATTAATGTAATACTTGTAAATTGTTGCCCCTTGAAGTTCATATAAAGATGCCTGAATGATTGAAATCTGATTAAAATTACTTTTGTCTTTTCTCTGAGAACTGTGATGCAATTGTTTAAATATTGAATTTGGGATTTTCTGTACTTTGTGGCTTATAATAAATGAGTGAACCACTTGGGAGTGTGTAAACTAGTTGTCAGGCAATCACCTATTTATGTATGTAGGTAATTGTATGGTTCTCATTACCATAATATCCACTGGTCAAAAAGGAAGTCACGGGTAGAGCTGTAAAAAGCAACAAAGAGTCCTGTGGCACCTTATATGGCCTTGGCTGCACTGGCGCTTTACAGTGCTGCAACTTTCTCGCTCATGGGTGTGAAAAAAACACCCTCCTGAGCGCTGCAAGATACAGCGCTGTAAAGCGCCAGTGTAAACAGTGTGGCAGTGCTGGGAGCACAGCTCCCAGCGCTGCAAGCTAATCCCCATGAGGAAGTGAAGTACCTGCAGCGCTGGGAGAGCTCTCTCCCAGCGCTGGCGCTGCGACCACACTCACTTCAAAGCGCTGCCGCGGCAGCACTCCTGCAGCAGCGCTTTGAAGTGTGAGTGTAGCCAAACCCAGAGACTAACAGACGTATTGGAGCATAAGCTTTCGTGGGTGAATACCCTCTTCGTCAGGCAGGATTCTTCGTTGCTTTTTACAGATCCAGATTAACACGGCTACCCCTCTGATACTGGTAGAGCTGGGAACCGAATCTAGATTCTAGGCTGTCTGAGTTGTAGTCCCATGTCTTAAGTACAAAATTGTCCTTTCTTGTTTGAGATGACTGTATCAGATCAACTTTAAATGAAGAATAGGGATTATAAATTCCTTCAGTATGCTATGGGCATGTAGGCCTACACTTTTAACCCAAAGGCCAGACACCAATATACAGAAACCACGTGGACAAAATTGTACCTGCACAGTTTCATGATCAATACATAAATTTCTGTTGATGTTCACACAAATAAGAATATACTGTTTTACAAATGGACTTCTGGCCTCTGGTTTGATATATACAATATATACTTATTTTGATTTATAAACCTCAAGTGCCTATTACACATACTGGGCACTTCAAAAGTTTTTTAAAATTCATCAAGCAAACAAACAAAGCACTGCCACAAATCCCATCTCTCACAAATAAAAAAAAAACACAGCAAGTTGGCAAAAATCCTTTTCAGGTCTGACTTCCCCTTCATACTTCAGCTTTCCCCAAATCTTTAGCAAAAGGGATGGATGGGCTTGCAGTGTGCCTAGAAGGTCAACAGTTTCAAGCTTATCTTGTACCCATATGCACACACACATGAACATTGTGTACATGCAAAGAGATGCACATGCAAAAAGGAAGACCCTTCAAAAATCTGATTCATAAATTTTTTGTTCTGTTCTATTAGTGTTCACCATTGTGATAAATGTTGCGTTAGAGTTCATATTGTGGTACTCGTGGGGCTCATAATGATGAACATCTGAAAATCTACAGAGGATCCCTAGTTAATTTATAGGGGCTCCTGAAATTTCCAGTGGATGATCCAAAGGGACGATCAGATGTTGAAAGTGTCAGATTTCTTTCTGCTTGCTATTAAAATTGTCAGATACTTCAATGCCAGAAAATCTCTCCATTGCATAATAATTGCACCAAATAAATACATAGTTATAATTAAACTATACCAGCAAGCATTTAGCCTGAATTTTTATTTAATTTTGAGAAGATCCTCTGGCATCAGCCCCATTTTTCCTTTTACTTCCATTCTTACTCCAATGTGTGCTGTATAGCAGCCCTCCTCTCTTCTCAAGGTGGGCAGGATGTGTGGGTTCTTGAGTCATGCATCTTGTTTGTCCCTTATTATCGCATCTAATTTATGCATTAGAGGCTTCCCAGAGTTTTGTTTAGAGCCCACTGAGTAGCAGCTGGAGAATTGACAAGATTCTGAACAAAGACAGTGAAGGAGAAAAAAATCAGGAAAGACCTAGCATATTACTCTTCTGCTCCTGCTGTAGAGGAATTACTAACTGTCATATCTGGTTTATTATCTCATTATATTTGGCTTAGAGAGTTCCATATCTTAGGCTCGGGCTAAGCTCACATCAGTATAACTACGTCACTTAGGGATGTGAAAAGTCCACACCCCTAAGTGACGTAGTTATGCTGTCCTAACCGCCAGTGTAGACAGCACTATGTCAACAGAACTTCTCCTGTCAACATAGCTACCGCCTCTCACGGAGGTGGATTAACTACACCTGTGGGAGAAGCTTTCCCATTGGCATAGCAGCATTTTTCATTCAAGTGCTACAGTGGCGCTGCTGCAGCGCTATATGTATAGACAAGCCCTTAATGTCTTGTGTAAAAAATATATATATATATATATATATATATATATATATATATATATTATATTTTGTAACAATTGCCTTATTTTGGAAAATAGATTTTTTTGGCCTCAGTGTAAAACCTAGTTTCCTATACATTTAATCTTTTTTTTTTAATATCTAAGATAACCTATCTGTGTAAATGTCCCTTGAATGAAGAATGCTTTAATTTATTCTAACAGCAAGTTTAATTATGCTATTCTTGCTTTTAGTTTATGGCCTACTCTCTGTTGCACAATTTAGTTGGGGCTTTTCAGAGTGTTTTAAAAAGAAAGCTTTTTATCAAACATATGGTCAGCATCAGAAACTCCTAGTTGCCTACAGTGAATTAACTCTTAAAACAGCGAGGCTTGTCCTGGTCCTCTGACTTGATTGCTTTTGGTTTGGAAAATGGAAGAGATTAATAGGGCAGGAATTTGGGAAAGTAACATATTGCTGAAAATGGCAATACCTCTATAAGATTACCGGGTGCCCATTCTTAAAATTATCCTCTGCATTTCAGATTTATGTATGCTAGCCTTTCCCACCCTTCATGGGTATTCTCCAGGGTGTCCCGACTCTACAAAATAATATCTAAAATATGCTGTGTTCCACCAGCAGTTGGATTTGGGATTGAGTTTGTGTGAATTTTGTGTGTGCGCCTGGAGAATTCCTCTTTCATTTGAAGATACAAACCAAACCTTATGCTGACCATACATTTTTTTTCATGATATCCAGGCTCTCCAAAATACTATGATGACATGTTCTGTTATAAGAAACTGAAAAAATAGACAAAGCTGCACCATTAGCAGAATTGTTGAAATTTCTGGATCTTGGGAAATATTTTCTTATTTTTAAATATTATTCCTCTTCAGATAGAGATTTTTCCAATGTTATTAATACATAAATCTTAAGAGACGCGGTGGTGGGGAAATTAAATAGTTATAAAAAGAAAAATCTATTGTCAAATCTGGTATAATTTGTGCCTTTCCTAATCTGAATTGTTCTTGCTATTGTAAACCTTGAAGCGTTTCATGTTGCATGTTCTGTGCTACATGACAACTTAGAAATGGGGACTATTTTGATTTCCGTGGATTATGAAAGATTAAGTGAGGAGTTACTGTACTCCTTGTTCGTTGTGGTTATTTTTGTCTTTTATTCTATTTTCTTTATGGTGTTATAATAATCCAGAATTCATATGTAGGGGGAAACTAACCTTTCTGTGTGTAGTGTACATAGAGAAAAGGTTTTCCTTTATTTTATTTTATATTTCCTGCTTTGATTTGCCCTATTTTTGTTACTGTAAGTAATTCTCTTTATTCTTACCAGAAGTCTCTTTGTCTTTCTGATGTAATGCAGCATGATTTGACCAAGACTCTTCAGCCATGAGTATTAAATATATGTATGTTGTAATGCTACAGACCATGAGATTTTACTGTAATGATTAAGATCATGTGTAATACTGTTTGTGTTTGGCTACACTCACACTTTACAGCGCTGCAACTTTCGCGCTCAGGGGTGTGAAAAAACACCCCCCTGAGCGCTGCAAGATACGGCGCTGTAAAGCGTCAGTGTAATCAGGGCGGGCTGCGCGCTACACCCATAAGGGATGTGGTTTACATGCAGCTCTGGGAGAGCTCTCTCCCAGCGCTGCCACTTCGACTACACTCACACTTCAAAGCGCTGCTGCGGCAGCGCTCCCGCAGCGCTTCCAGAGCAGCGCTTTGAAATTCCAAATGTAGCCATACCCTCAGTCACTGTTTCGGCCCAGTTTGAGTCTTGACTCTCTTTGAGGCTTCACTTAATATCCTTTGGCAGTAATTGGCCCCACTGAAACGGCATATGGCAACTCTTTAGATTTTCTTTTGACTCTAATTCTTTTTTTGTGTCTGTGTTGCCATCTGGTACAGTTCTCATGTGTCATGAATTAAGCTTCCATTGTAAGAGGAGTTATGCTTGAATTTTTTTATCCCTTCTGTCAGATCCTGATATTTTACTGTCTGATTGAAATGTAGTTTGGGGGGCCCTGCCTGAATCTAGCCCAAATTGAATTGCTGTACATTGGCAGAAGACTAGGGTGACCAGATGTCCCAATTTTATAGGAATAGTTCCGATTTTTGGGTCTTTTTCTTATATAGACTCCTATTACCGCCTCCACCCCCTGTCTTGATTTTTCACACTTGCTGTCTGGTCACCCTACATAAGACAGTGGTGGTGAGGCATGTGATTCCTTAGCTTAGGTATAAATGGGTCCAATCTTTTGGTAATTGATTCAGTAAGGAATATTTGGGGTCACTTTGTATTCCAAGCTTTCTATGTTCAAGCATGTTTCTGCCACAGAAAAGCTTGGCTTGTGTCCATGAGGAAAACAGCCAAAGTAATGTGTTTTCTGTGACTAATCCCAAGACTCTTCTTATCCATGTTGCTACTACAAGCCAACAGGATTTCTGCAGTGCTCTTTTTGATGGTTTGCCTGCTTTTGCTATTAAATGCCACCTTGAAGAGCATCAGAATTTGACAGCCTGTATTCTTGCTGACAGTGTTGCATTCTCTCAGTTGGCACAGTGTTTGTCAGTGAGTTGAGTTTAAAATTTTGTTTTCACACATACAGCCTTTTCTGTGCCGTTCACTCTGAAAAACGGCTATTTGAAAATGGCCCTTGCTTACTCAATAAACATTTCCTTAAATTAGATTGTCACAGACATGAACAGAGATGACAAAAAATAAGTTTTGCTACTGTTATCCCAACATAGATAAAAGAGAGTGAATTGGATTCTATTCCTCTTTCTGTGCTAACACAATTAATAAAATGTCAAATGCTCTGAAGACAATGCAGTTGCATCGGTATCACTGAGGACATAACTTGGCCTGCTGAACCATTATTACTGGTGGTGATATACTAGAAAAAAAAGAACCTGGTTTTAGTATGATAGCCCAAGGTGAATTTCAGGGTTAACAGTTGGGTTATATACAGAGCGTGTTGTAGTGGTTAGAGCACAGTACTGGGACCTGGCACCTTCATTCTTCTGTTAACTTGCTATGTGTCTTGAGTTGATCACCTAACCTGCCTGAGCTTTATTTTACTCATCCGTAAAGTATTTGTAATGAAACTTACCATACAGGAGCACTGCAAAGATAAATTAAGTGCTGCAATAGTAATCTACTTTAAGGAGTTATGTTAGTAAAACTCCCAATCACTGCTTTGAAAATATACTGCATAAAATGTTTAAAACATTCTAGCAAATATGTATTAGAAATGGCGGGTGGGACAGTTAACCTCCTTTGATATTTAACTTGTAATTGCAAAGAGAAAATAATAAGAACAGGGAAGAGAAACTAACTTATAAAGGGAAGCTGCCCTTATCCTAAGAGTCCTTGGCACTCAGAAAGAATTCAGGAGCTTCTAAAATGAAGGTATCTGTCTCACTGTAATATGAGAGATGGTTCTCCTGTTGAGCTCACCTTCTCTTCGAACCAGTCAATGCTTCACTGATTTACTACAAGTTCTGGAATCAGTTCTTCTGTTGCTGCCAGCTTGTCTTTGCTAGATAGTGAAATCTATTACGCTTTGGTTTGCAACCTGATATGAGTGAGGTGTTTTTAGGAAAGCAGATGTTTTATTTGCATCTACAGTATTCTGATTCAAAATACTCTAAACAATGACAAGATTTGTTGGACTTGGCTTGTATAGCCAATGTTCCATTAGCAGAGTGGAGCTGATCATTTTATGTAAGGGAACTATTTAAACATCAAATGACTCAGCTTGGCTTTTTTCTGTTGTTGTCTCTGTATCTCTGTTCTTGTTGCTCAGCAAAGTGAACTATTAAGAAAGGAGAGTGATGGGGGCATGTGGCAATATGTATTTTTAGCCATTTGGTAATTTCACTGAAATCATTGGTGTTACTCTAGATTTATGCTGGTGTAGCAGGGCAGAATTCTTAACATTATTATTCAAACTCACTTATATAGTACTGTAAATGTGCCTGGCATTTTACAAGCATCACACAGAAAGATATTCCCTTACCTAAAGAGGTTAAAATTTAAGGTATGTTATAGTATTTTAGGCATTCCATTGAATTTTAATCTAAATTTAACAGTCAATAAAGCTATTGCTTGGAAGATTCGGCCTCACATGGACATGTATGAAGTTGCTGTGGCTAATTAACCAATTTTTTTTTTTTTAAAAAGTCACTGTTACTATTACAGAATAAAGTTAAAAGGGCATTGTCATACCATTTAGTGTTTTAACATACCTTTTAAATTGCTTTATTCACAACAGTGTAGTGTTTGTTCTGTTTAATTGTTTGGTTTTGTTAAAACAAAATGTTAAAAAAGTAGCCCAAATAAATGAGGGCACATTCTATGTCCGTATATACATAAAGCAGTGCGAATAAACAAAATAGCAGATGGACGATGTGCATTACTTTGTTTACATATTTGGCTTAAAGTATGTCTTTAAAATTTTGTGTGAGAATGATTGCCTTAATCTAATACAAATTTAAAATTAATAAAAGGAAATATATTTTTTAAAATGCATAATTAACCTTTGGAATACACTGCCAGATATAATTGAGGCCAAGATCTTTGTAGGATTTAATAATAATATCCAGAGTTATGTTATATAATAAAATTATAAGGGCTGCAACCTCTCATATTTGAGGGCATAAGCCAGCCACTAACTGTTTCATTGAGAATTTCTCTAGTAATTGCATAATTGTCCATAATGACCTGAATTCCCTTTGAAGGGAAAACATGCAAGCATAGGCTCCAACCTGCACTTCAGTGAGATTCCCATACAGGTAACAACCAATAATATACGATGTGTCCTTTAGAATTCTATGTTTTAGGGGCAGGAACTTTGCCTTTTGATTGTTTGGAAAGCACCAGGCAGTTTGTAGGTGCTGTCAGTCCAAACAGTTAAAGTTTAGCAAAGTTGTAAGCATCTGTAAACAGGATTTTATAATCTTACTGTCTTAATTCAGCCAGGGATTTCATGGATTTATATGGTTAAAAACACAACCTCGTGTAGTATTAGATGTGATATAACAAAATATCTTCTCCATTTTATCAACCCCCTCTACTCTACAGCAGTATTAATTTGGCCACATTGGAGGTATTGCAGATAGTATCATAGAATTGTAGGAATGGAAACGACCTCGCGAGGTCCTCTAGTCCAGTCCTCTGTGTGACAGGTTGGATCACAGAAACCCCCCTGGGAGCTGCCAACTGATGTGCCCAGATTACCTCTGCTCCTGTTTTCTCTGCCAGCTCAGGACCCCAGCACCCTGTCTTGCTGAGCCAGACACTCCCATCTGCTCCAGCAAAGACCCAGGGTCTGAACTACTTGCCCCAAAGCTGCAGGTTTACCTGAAACAGCTCACAGAAGTGTGTTTGTCTTTAGCACTCAGATGCCCAACTCCCGATGGGGTCTAAACGCAAATAAATCCGTTCTACCCTGTATAAAGCTTATGCAGGGTAAACTCAAAAATTGTTTGCCCTCTGTAACACCGATAGAGAGAGATGCACAGTTGTTTGCTCCCCCCAGGTATTAGTACGTACTCTGAGTTAATTAATAAGTAAAAAGTGATTTTATTAAATACAGAAAGTAGAATCTAAGTAATAACAGACAGAACAAAGTAAGTCACCAAGCAAAGCAAAATAAAATAAAATGCACAGATCTATGTCTAATCAAACTGAATACAGATAATCTCACCCTCAGAGATGCTTCAGTAAGTTTTTTCCTCAGACTGGTCACCTTCCAGGCCTGGGCACAATTCTTCCCCCTGGTACAGCTCTTGTTCCAACTCAGGTGATAGCTGGGGGATTCTTCATGATGGCTCCTCCCTCCTTTTGTTCTCTTCCATCCCTTTATATATCTTTTGCATAAGGCGGGAATCCTTTTGTCCCTCTCTGACTTCCCACCCCCTCCTTCTCAATGGAAAGACACCAGATGGATTCCAGTTGAGGTGACATGATCACATGTCACTGCAAGACTTCATTACCCACTTGCCAGCACACAGGTATACAGGAAGACTTACAGGTAAAACACAACCATTGCAGACAGTAGCCCTAATTAATGGGAGTCCTTAAGATTCCAAACCACCATTAATGGCCCACGCTTTACATAATTGCAATAGGCCCTCAGAGTTATATTTCTAGTTTCAGATACAAGAGTGGTACATTTATACAAATAGGATGATTAGACTCAGTAGATTAGAAGCTTTGTAATGATACCTTACAAGAGACCTTTTGTATGACGCATATCTCAGTTACATTATATTCACTTATTAATTTTTTATAAAACCATATAGACTGCCCAACATCACACTCTACACTCATGGCAGGACTAATTATTAAAGACCATTCCTGACAGGTGTGTGTTTAACCTAATCTTAACAATCTCCATTGATGGAGATTTCATAACCTCCCTGGTCAATTTGTTCCAGTGTTTAACTACCCTGCCAGCTAAGAAGTTTTTCCTAATGTCCAATTTAAACCTCCCTTGCTGCAATTTAAGCCTATTGCTTCTTATCCTATTCTTAGAAGTTAAGGAGAATATTTTTTCTTTTCCTTCTTGTAATAACATTTTATGAACTTGAAAACTGTTATGTCCCCACTCAGTCTTCTCTTCTCTAGACTAAACAAACCCAATTGTTTTTTTCAATCTTCCCTTATAGGTCACATTTTCTAGAACTGTAATAATTTTTGTTGCTTTTCTCTGGACTTTCTCCAATTTGTCCACATCTTTCCTGAAATGTGGTGCCCAGAATACTCAGCACGGAGTAGAGCGGAAGAATTACTTCTCGTGTCTTGCTTTCAAAACTCCTGCTAATACATCCTGGAGTGATTTGCTTTTTCTTTTTTTTTTTGGCAACAGTGTTACACTGTTGACTATTTAGCTTGTGATCCACTAAGACCCCCAGATCCCTTTCTGCAGTACTCTTTCCTAGGCAGTCATTTCCCATTTTTGTATGTGTGCAGCTGATTGTTCCTTCCTAAGTGGAATACTTTGCATTTGTCCTTACTGAATTTCATCCTGTTTACCTCAGACCATTTGTCCAGTTTGTCCAGATCATTTTGAATTTTAATTCTATCTGCCAAAGTTCTTGCTACTCCTCCTAGCTTGGTATCGTCTGCAAACTTTATAAGTGTACTCTCTATGCCATTATCTAAATCACTGATGAACAGAACTGATCCATGCAGGGCCTTACCTTGGAAGGTCATGCCCTTCCAACTTGACCATGAACCATTGTTATGGTATGCTTTTAACAACAAAGGGCCCAACCCTGCAAGCCCATTACTCTGTTCCTGGAACTAATTGTATGAGTAAGGAGTAATCATCCTGAGGAAGGGTTTGCAGGCTTAGGTCGATAACCACTAGTATATTAAAATCTACATTCACCAAGCAAAGCAGGAGTTAAAAAAAAATGTGGCCTAGTTGGCATTACTCTCTAATGTATTTACTTTACATCCTTGATATACATTTCTTGATCTTGATTTTGTATGTGTAACTTTGTACATTTAATTTCCATGACTTTTTTCCAACCAAAAAGCCAACCAAAGATGAGAAATATGAGAAACCAAGGGCAGCGCTTCCACAGTCGTACAGAAATCTGTACTTCGAAGAATTATGCTGGTGAGGCGCTACGAAGTGTGCCTTTCATGAGGTGTCCACTTCCTCCAATCACCTGTGGTTTTTACAAGAGTAAATACTGGAGCTTGCAGTAATTGTGCATCAATACTTTTCTACTAAGAACATAACTGTCTGTCTGGATGAAGTATTCATTTCAGAAAGTGCAGACGCAGAAATATACAGGTGCAGCAGCTCTGTGAAGGGCTGACTCTATTCAGACAACATACTCTGCTGGACTGGGAACCACTCACTCCCCCCCCCCCCCCCGACCGCTGCCACCGCCCTTCATTAGGTATAAACAGATATGGAGGATTTGATTTTTCATTGTATCTGAGCTCTGCTTCAGTGCAGGGGAGAGTAGAGCCTTCCACAAAGCTGTCACAGTGCCCTGATTCTCAGTTGCCCAGGGCAGCTTTAGCTTACGTACTGGAGAATCAAGTATAATAGAGCTTCCTTCCACCACGCCTTGCCTTTCTCCTCTTTTCTGCAGTCATGATGCCCTCTCCCTTTTCTCCCTTCTGCTGGGGGTGAAGGTTCTTGCACAAGAGGCAGCAGAGCTGATACAGGAGGCAGGGGACTTGCCTCTGCCAACCATATACTAGTGGAGACTCTAGGCCAAATCTCAGGATGCTTTAAGTTCACAATGTGCCACATAGGTGGTGCATCATGAATTTGGCAGAGCAGAGAATCTGACCCAGGGAGAAATACCTGCTTCTTTTTTTAAATAAAGGTATCAACTACACCTCTACTCCACTATAACACGGTCCTCGGGAGCCAAAAAATCTTACCACGTTATAGGTGAAACCGTGTTATATCGAGTAGGGAAGGCTTCTTGTCCCCTGACTGCCTCCGAGACCTTCTGCCCCTTATCCAAACCCTCGACCCTAGCCCAGCACCCTTAACACGCTGCTCAGAGCAGTGTGTCGGAGCCATCCCTAAAGGGATGCGGGGATCGAGACAAATCAGCCTCCCCACTAGTTTCCTCACAGTCTGCCCAGCACGCCCCTCAGCCCAGCTGCCGATCGCCTCCTCACTCCACCTACCTGCCCACCGCTCTCCTCCCTGCTAGTCTCCTCACCGTTTGTCCGGCATGCCTCCCAACATCTTCCCGCCTGCCTGCCACTCACCTCCCCATTTGCCTCCTCACCCCACTTGCCCACCTGCCTCCCACCCTTAACACACGGCTCAGGCAGCGTGCCATCCCTAGAGCGGTGTGGGGCCTGGGACAAATCAGCCTCCTCTCCCGCCCAGCCGCTGCTCACCTCCTCCACCTACCCGCCCACCTCCCCACTAGTCTCCTCACCGCTTGTCCGGACGCCTCCCTGTGTCCACCCGACCGCCACTCCTGCTCGCCGTCTGCCTGCCTGCCAGTCTCCTCACCCACCTGCCGCTCACCTACCCATTCGCCTCCTCACTCCGCTTGCCCACCTACCTCCCACCCTTAATGTGCTGCTCAGAGCAGCGTGCCGGAGCCTGACACGCTGATCTGCTGTAGCGCTGCTTTACCGCATTATATCCACATTTGTGTTATACTAGTTTGTGTTATATCGGGGAAGAGGTGTATCTGGCATGTATGACACATTCCTAATTATGATGCCTCTGCAAATGATGATGATCACAAAATCTGTGTTCCTTTTTCTGCTTCTAAATTGGCACCACCTCAAGGATGCAATTATTTCAGAAAGGGAGGAAAAAATAGATCATGACTTACTTTCCAAAGGTGAGAGGTAATGCAAGGGAATTCAAAGCAAGAGGGGCGAGATTCAGACTTTACATCTCTCTGTGTGCAAAGAAGGGCCTGTGGATGCACTGGCCCAGTAACAGGGGAGGGCATGTGACTTTGTGCCTACTTCCATTAGGGAAGTAATGTGATACTAACCCTTTCTGTAGTAAACAACTTTCCCATCTCCATGTTGGTGAATCCAGCCAAGACTGCACTCTAACATGGAGAAGTAGCAGCCTCTCAGAGCTCTCTCCTCACATACAGAGGAGTGATGCAGCTAAACAGCACAGTTGGAAGGATGATGCATACTCCCCTTATTACATTGTGCATCATTGAAAGGAAAGTCACAAACTGGAAGATTCTGAAGTCATTTTCAGGGGGATATTGAAAAAGTATAATATTTGTGACTATAATACTTGTGACTATTTAATAGAAGTTTTCAGAATAGCATTTTAAGAGAGACAAGGATGGTGAGGTAATATTTTTTATTGGACTAACTTCTGTTGGGGAGAGAAACAAGCTTTTGAGTCACACAGAGAGCTCTTAAGGTCTCCGAAAGGCACTCCCAGCTTCACAGCACTATTCAAGGTGGAACAAATTGTTTAGCATAGATAGTTAGCGCATATTGTAAGGGACCATTCAAGGTAGAGTGGCCCATTAACAGCTGCGCAGGCATAGGACAAAAAGAGGGGTTACAGGTTGTTCCAGTTCATAATTTTTGGTGTCTGGCAGAGGGTATGGCTACATTTGGAATTTCAAAGCGCTGCCCCGGTAGCGCTTTGAAGTGTGAGTGTAGTCAGAGCGGCAGCGCTGGGAGAGAGCTCTCCCAGCGCTGCAGGTAAACCACATCCCTTACGGGTGTAGCGTGCAGCACTGGGAGCGCTCCCAGTGCTGCTGCCCTGATTACACTGACACTTTACAGCGCTGTATCTTGCAGCGCTCAGGGGGGTGTTTTTTCACACCCCAGTTGCAGCGCTGTAAAGTGTGAGTGTAGCCAAGGCCAGAGTAATGAATTTAAGCTCTTAGGGCATGGCTATACTTGCAGATATAGAGCGCTGGGAGCCCTTGGAGACAGCAGCAGGGAAAGCACTGCGTGTGTTGACACTGTCAGCTGCAAATACAGTGTCGTAGCCACAGAGAGCAGTGCACTGTGGTAGCTATCCCAGTGTGCAAGTGGCTGCAGCGTGCTTTTCTAATGTGGAGGGGGTGGAGTGTGACCGGGAGTGTGTTGTGTGTATGTGGGAGGGGAGAGTGTGTGTTTTGGGCGGCAGGGAGTGTCAGCATGCTGTCTTGTAAGTTCAGAGAGCAGCAGGGGGAAACCCCAACATCAAACCCAGCAGCATTCCACAGTAATGGTTTTCTTTGTCCCGGAGTCAGAAACAGAGCTTTGAAAGTGGATAGCTGCATGTTCAAAACAATGACAAGAGTGGCCACTTGCCGTCAAGGGATTATGGGAAGTTTCTGGAGGCCAATCACAGCGCAGTAATGCAACAGGTCATCCACACTGACATCAGGGCATTTCAGCCAGGGCACAGCAAGCTCTATGCCTCTCATGGAGGTGGATTACCAGGAGCGCTCCAGCTGCAGAGTCCAGGCGCTCTAAGTGCCTTGCCAGTGTGGACACCTCAGGAATGAGGGTGCCCAGGGCTGATTTAATGTGCTCTAACTTGCAAGTGTAGCCAAGGCCTTAGGCTCCTCTTTTAAAAGTGTTGCACTTGTTTCCTTTGAGGGGGAGGATTGATAGGTCAGATATAGAGTGATCACTCTTTGAATTGTTCACCCACAGGTGATCAGGGTATTGTGTAAATTATGGGTCCTTTAGTGTAAAATAGATTTCACTAATAAGATTTGAGCCTTTTATGGCACCTTCTAAAACATTCCACAGAGCTTTATAAACATTAATAAACTAAAACTTACAACACTGTGTGGGGGTGGGGGAAAAGGTAAATATGTAGTCTCCCCAGTCCCAGATAGGGTAACTATGGCACAGAAGAACTTGGCCTGGATCACACAGGAGGTCTGGCAGATACAAGAACAGAACTCACATTATTACTTAAACTGCCAGACCATCCTGACATGCTGTCATGGTATAATTCCCCACTCTGAACCTTAGCGTCCAAAAGATGGTGTACCAGCATGAATTCCTCTAAGCTCAATTACCAGCTTAGAACCTGTAGCGCTGCCACCAACCAGGTACACTCTGGTCCCCCCAAAACCTTGCCCGGGGACCCCCAAGACCCAGCCCCTCTGGATCTTAACACAAGGAAAGTAAACCCTTTCCCTCACCGTTGCCTCTCCCAGGCTTCCCCTCGCTGGGTTACCCTGGAAGATCACTGTGATTCAAACTCCTTGAATCTAAAACAGAGAGGAAAATCCACCTTCCCCCCTCCTTTTCTCTTCTCCTCCCAGATTTTCCCTGAGAGAGACAGTAATCCTAACACAGAGAGAAATTAGCCTCTCTCTCCCTTCCCTCCTTTCTCCCCACCAATTCCCTGGTGAATCCAGACCCCGTCCCCTGGGGTCTCACCAGAATAAAAAAACAATCAGGTTCTTAAACAAGAAACTTTTAATTAAAGAGAGAAAAACAGTAAAAATTCTTTGTAAATTTTAAAATGGAATAGGTACAGGGTTTTTCAGCTATAGACACTGGGAATACCCTCCCAGCCTAAGTATACAAGTACAAAGTAAAATCTTTTCAGCAAAATACCAATTTGAACTCCTTCCAGACAAATACACATTTGCAAATAAAGAAAACAACCATAAGCCTAACTCGCTTTATCTACCTAGTACTCACTATTTTGAATCTATAAGAGCCTGTATCAGAGAGATTGGAGAGAAACCTGGTTGCACATCTGGTCCCTCTGAGCCCCCAGAGTGAACAACAACCAAATTCTAACAGCACAGCGCAAAACTTCCCTCCCTCAAGATTTGAAAGTATCCTGTCCCCTGATTGGTCCTCTGGTCAGGTGACAGCCAGGCTCACTGATCTTGTTAACCCTTTCCAGGCAAAGAGCTATGAAGCACTTTTGTTCTATTAACTCCTACTTATCTGTTTATGACACATGCAAAACTGCAGCATGCAGACATAGCTTTGTTTCCTGTAGCCACCAGAAAATAAACTAATTGCAGGTAACACTAGGCTATCAAACGCTGTTTACAAAAGCAGTTGGAAGATGTCTCCATAATTGGAAAGAGTTCTGAAGTGGGAGTTAGAGTCAGGAGAAATGGAATTTTGAAAGCACATTCCTCAGGGAGTGAGTGGGAGCAGGCATTTCATCTGGTGACAGGACGAGGTACTGTATGAGATACCATATATATTTTTGTCTTTTATAAAGAATAGAACACTCTTTAGGTGCTTTCTCTTGTTCAGAAAACTGATTTAAAAGGCTTCTTTTCAGAGCTGTTGCAGGAAGCTCTATGGGAGACACCCACCTGTGATCCTCTGCTTTCAAACCAAGTTATCTTTTGTTCTTATTTTCTTTTGCTGTCTCATTAACACTCTTTAGAAATTGCAAGTAGAGTGAGTGCAACTTTGGGGAGAGCTTAAGTATGTCTCTTTTTTTTTCATTCCAAAGGATGATAGCCTAGAAGTATCAGAAAGATATTCTATTATGCTGATATTAGTTACAATAGCAAGAAATGCAGGCAAAAACATTTTTCATTTTGTTGGCTGCAATAATTTTATAATGTTAGTATTGTCAGAATGCCAAAATACCTATATTCAGAGACTGAATAAATGTACCCAGCTGAAGCTCCCTAAGTTGTCATCAATTTTCCTGTCCCTAATAATGAATTACTGTGACTGTCTGAAAAGTGCTTTTAGCACATTAAGCAGGTCTGGCTATGCGGGAAAAGCACCACCACATCTATCCATTATGATTCTCCTCCTTCAAATAGGCTACTCTGTTTGGAGCGGGTCATCATGGGTGAAACTCATCTGGAATGTGGAGAGCCAGTACAAGATCCCCTGAACCACTTAAGCTTTGCACAACAGCTGAGTGAGTGAACATGGGCAGAGTGGATGCCTGTGTATCACCTGTGTGCAGCAAAATAAGTCCCTGTGCCAACTCTGCATAGGTCATAAAAACGGCTATATTGGGTCAGACCAATGGTCCATCTAACCCAGTATCCTGTCTTCCGACAGTGGCCAATGCTAGGTGCTTCAGAAGGAATGAACAGAATAGATAATCATCAAGTGAACCACCCCCTGTTGCCCATTCCCAGCTTATGGCAAACAGAGGCTAGGGACACTTCAGAGCATGGTTTTGCTTCCTTACCCATCCTGCCTAATACCCATTGATGAACCTATTCTCCATGAACTTATCTAGTTGTTTTTTTAACCCTGTTATAGTCTTGGCCTTCACAACAACATCTGGCAAAGAGTTCCACAGGTTTCACAACATCCTCTGGCAAATAGTTCCACAGTTCATCATGGGAAACTACCATGGAGATGAGCCACTGGAAAATCCATGTTCATTGTTTATGTTCACAGCACACACAAAGAAATTAAATAAAAACATAAATACTGTTTCTGGAAGGTTGCAACATAACCCTACTTTATTTATTAGAATTCAGAACGATAATGCTGAACGCAAAGCCAGAGAGAGAGAGAGAGAAATAGGCTGCTCCCTAAGGCAGACACATGACGCACCCTTGCCTTGCTTCAAGCTGGCTCTGCTCCTATGCTTTGCTACTCTGGCCTTCCCCAGGCTTTTACAGTGGTACCTTGCAATTCCAACACAGTCCTCAAGATACCACATTTACACTGATTCAGAATCCCTCTGTATCAGGCACACAGATTATGTGTAAGTTTACAAGGAGATTTGAATAGTGACAAACCAGTTTTGAGTCAGAGGGGTACAAAGAAGTGTTGGAAACAAGTCAACACCTCAGATTGGAGGTGTGTTTAATATCGAGTTCTTAAATGAAAAATCATTTTGACCAGTTTTTCATACTTTGCTGAAGAATGCTACTTGGCTTCAGGTCATACCAGTGTTTCTGGGTTAGGGATGTTATAATGGCATCTGGTTGTAAGTTCTAGATGTGCCTCTTCAATAAAGTAGGGACTATGATGAGAATGATAGGTGGGAGAAGATGGGAAAAGAGAGCTTGTTAGAACTAGAGAAGAGCAGAGCAGTCTGTAAAGTTTAGTCAATACGGACATAATTTACCTGTGCAGTGCTCAGAGACTATGGTGATGAACTTTATCAAACGCTCTGAGATACGCACTGCTATTTTTGCATATCATAGGACTTTCATCACTTAAAAAAAAAATGAAGAGTGGGAAATGAGAAGTAGGGAAGGAATCAAACAGCCTCAAAACCACTGTTGTGACCTAAAGCTCCAGTCTGCAATGAGATCTGCATGGACAGGTCCACATACCCAGATGCTTTTCACCGCAGAATCAGGTTCTAATGATCAAGGTTCTCACTCCATGTAACAGAGTGGACTATTGCTCCTGTCTTTTTGCCTTGCAGAAAATGCACAGACTCCACTGGTTGTGCATTCACAGTGCTATTTATTTGAGTTCCCTCCACCTATATCACTAAAGTCTGTTACAATATCCTCAGGAGCAGAGAGGAGCAGAGGTCCTGAAGAGGTCTTTTAACCTTCTAGGTTGATGGGCTAATTGACTCTTCATGTCATTCAACCTGATTATCTGATTACCTCAATCATCTTTCTCTGGGGAAACTAATTGGTATCTGAGTGATCAGAGTGCAAGTTCACCTGTTCACTCCTGTGCTCTGTTACACAGGCTTTTTTACTGTCTCATTTAAGGAGAGATGACCCAAGGTACTTGAGAGGAAAATCTTTCTAGGTTGCTCTAGCTGTTCTCAGTTCTAAGCCTTTCATGAAACATACAGAAATACGACATGTACAGTGCACCAGCAGCTTTTTTTATGCAAACCATATATTAACACCAGCAAGAGGAGAGTTTATTTGTGCTGCAAGCTGAGGCATCAGAATTGGCTGGGTTTTTTGTGTTATGTGGGGGGAAGGATTACTGTTTGTGACAATAAAGGATAATGAGTCTGCAGTAGCACATGGGGTATAACTGCAAGAAGACAACGGAAATTCATTTAACGGATCAGGGAAATATAGTTCAAAGATTCTTAATTCACAAACAGTTATGTTTGGGGTGGGGACTATGTGATTATGCTGTGTGACTTAGCATAGAACTAAGGAGTCAGCGTGAAATGTTTTGACTTGCATAACACACAACCAAATCCAGCTTATGTATTTCAAGAAGAAATATGTCAGACCACGGCTTTCTTTTTTTAATTGTCTCAGAATGTACTGTATTGCTCAATATAACAATTTAGTGTTCCACTTTATTGTTACTCCCAGGCTTCTTCCTTCTACCCAAACCACAAAGACTGCCAGTGCTGAAAGCTAGTGTGGCACCTGGTATTCTCTCCATTTGATATATTAGATAAGGCAAGTTTTTGATACTGCAGTCTGCAGCTATAGAACATTTCCATTCTCCGAGAGTGATTAAAATTCTTTAGGACTATAGACTAATATTTTTTTTAAAAAGTACCTTCAAGAAATCATGGGATGGTGAAGTAATTATTTGTCCCATCATGCAGCATTATCACTCTTAAGTCAATTTTTTGAGACTTTCTTCCTTCCTTTTCATAAAACCTGTAAAGTGCATAAAAGCATATACAAATACTCTTCTTATTTAACAAGGCCAAATACGAATAAGTTGTCAGGGGCTAAGGCAAACTATTCCCCATTAAAATTTATCTGGAAGAAGTCAGTAAAAGCAATGTATCAGTTCAGTTAGGCCCTAATCTAATGCTCACTGAAGCCAGTGGTAGATGGATCAGGCCCTTATTGCATTTCCTCAATCTATCTTAGAGCCCAAGAGTTCCTGTATTTTTCCTTCCTTCTTTCTCCTAACCCCTTTCCCATAAGCTTTATATTGCAGCAACCATCCTTAAGAGATTACCAATGCTGCTGCTGTATTGGCCAGGTGGGTTGCTTGCTTCAGAGTGGTACAAGAGTTTTCCTTCTCCCAGAGTCTGAGAGCAGTGTTCCCATGACACTTCTCATTCCTTGCTAGTCAGAAGCTTGAGTTAAAGTCTCATATCTTTTGTGGTATCTCATTGTGCTGCTGCTAGACTTTTGGGCCAACCCCATTTTGGCTTATAATATGCTTGTTCAAGCACATTTAAAAAAAATTAAGCAAATAAAAGCTATGAAGGCTGTGGTGAAAATTGTAAGACTCTACTGATGAAAAGCTGAACCTTTAAATATTTAGGAATCCGGCATGCATGCATTAAGAGTGTGTTAATATTCTCATTGTATTGTATACTGAATTTTATAATGATGATGATTAAAAGAGACAGCCATGAAAACCCAGTTCAGTTAGACAACCAAGCTCACAAATTGCAGGAAGTATCAGAGGCTAGCCGTGTTAGTCTGGATCTGTAAAAGCAGCAAAGAATCCTGTGGCACCTTATAGACTAACAGACGTTTTGGAGCATGAGCTTTTGTGGGTGAATACCCACTTCCTCAGATGCATGTAATGGAAATATCCAGAGGCAGGTATATATATGTGTGCTAGCAGGAACAGATTCCAAGACTTCTCAGTGATATAAGACTGTGAAAATGTACTCATTTTACAGTATATGTGCCCACTTCTGGTAAGAAACATGGTTAATTGATTCTTGAGCAAATACATGTCTCCTGTTGTCAGATACTGTTTGGATATGTGACAAAGACAAATACTTAGCTCATACTGTATGTACTGAGTATATTGACATAGCTAGTTCGGGACAAGAGGTGGTTGATTAATGCAAAAATATAGGGCATCATCTCTATAAGTCTGGGAACATAAGCACATAAAAATGTCCATACTGGATCAGGCCAATGTTCCATCAAGCCCACTATCCTGTCTTCTGATGGTGGGTAATGCCAGGTGCTTCAAAAGGAGTGAAAGAACAGGGCAATTATTGAATGATCCATCCCCTGGCAATGAGTTCTAAAGGTGGACTGTGCATTGTGTGAAGAAGTATGACTGTTTTAAACCTGCTACCTATTGATTTAATTGGGTGACCCCTGGTTCTTGTGGCATGCAAAGGGATAAATAACATTTCATTATTCACTTGCTCCATACTATTCATGATTTTATAGACTTCTATCTTATCCTCCTCCTCCATCCTTCCCCCCCCCCCCGCCCATATGATTGCTCAGATCTGCAGTATAAAGCTGGAGAAAAGCCTGTTGAGAGTCTTTGGGTTAAGTTTAGAGATGAGAGCAACAAGGGTGATGTCTTGGTGGAGTAATGTCTTCTATTGGACCAACTTCTGTTGGTGGACGGTACAAGCTTTCAAGCTTCACAGAGCTCTTCCTCAGGTTTGGGGAAGGAAAACAGTGTCTGAGCTTAATACAGATCGGGACAGATTATTATAGATCTCTCACTTTTCATCTTCCAACTCCATTGAAACTTATCATGATCTCATCCAATATATAGCATGCTCAGTGGTAAAAAAAACCACCTCTTTACTAGTAGGAAAGTACAGTAAGAGATTTTCTACCACAGTTTATTGCCAGAACCTTGGCTGGTGTACAGCCTCTCTTGAATCTGTTAGCAGGGTTCATCTATTAAGTGATCTGTGGAAATTATCCTAATGAGATGGAGAGCTGTTTGATGAATGAATAAATTCATAAAGAAATGCAAATGATTGAGCAATAGTCTGCTGTTGTGCTGTTTTATTAACATCTTTATATAATCAAAGATGCAAATCACTTTGGTATGTAAGTGCTGTTGTCACAACTTACCAGTGCCGTGTGTTGCAGCAAGGTCATGATGTAGATTGAGCAATGCCAGCATACTAATATGTGATTAATGTAATGCCTCTCTGCAATACCCTTTTGTTATAAACAGATAGCTAAGGGTTAATGTCTCTTTCACCTGGAAAGAAGTAACCTGAAACACCTGACCAGAGGACCAAACAGGAAACAAGACTTTTTCAAATCTGAGTGGTGGGAAGTTTGTGTGTGAGTCCTTTGTTCTTGGTCTTCTGCCTGTCTCTCTCTCGGCTATGAGAGGATCTCTGTTTCCTGCCTTTCTAATCTCCTGTTTCCCAGTTGTAAGTACAAAAGATCAGATAGGGATTTATATGTTTTTTTGTATTTACATGTGTGTAGTTGCTGGAGTGTTTTGAATTGTATTCTTTTTGAATAAGGCTGTTTATTCATATTTCTTTTAAGCAATTGACCCTGTATTTGTCACCTTAATACAGAGAGACCATTTTTAGGTACTTTTTCTTTCTTTTTATATAAAGCTTTCTTTTTAAGACCTATTGGAGTTTTTCTTTAGTGGGGAACTCCAGGGAATTGAGTCTGTGCTCACCAGGGAATTGGTGGGAGGAAGAAGTCAGGGGGAAATCTGTGTGTGTTAGATTTACTAGCCTGACTTTGCATACCCTCTGGGTGAAGAGGGAAGTACTTCTGTTTCCAGGACTGGAAATAGAGAGGATGGAATCCCTCTGTTTAGATTCACGGAGCTTGCTTCTGTGTATCTCTCCAGGAACACCTGGAGGGGGAAGGGAAATGGTTTATTTCCCTTTGTTGTGAGACTCAAGGGATTTGGGTCTTGGGGTCCCCAGGGAAGGTTTTTGGGGGGACCAGAGTGCTCCAAAACACTCTAATTTTTTGGGTGGTGGCAGCTTTACCAGGTCAAGCTGGTAACTAAGCTTGGAGGTTTTCATGCTAACCCCCATATTTTGGACGCTAAGGTCCAAATCTGGGACTAGGTTATGACACCTTTGATTCTTTGACTCCTCCCTATGATGCTCCTGGGAAGGAGAAGATAATAATATTTCCTTTATTTTCCTCCTCTTTCCATCATTCTGGGCTGATAAGAGGAGATCGGTCTTTCTTCTCTTTTTCCTCCTCCCCATTCTGGCTGGTGGGGCAGGGGGAGAAAGATTTTCTCTCTTTTTCCTCCTTTCCTATCACCTCCCACTGCACTTTTGTGACGGTTGAGAAAATCAGAGAAGACTCTCTTGGTGGTTTTAATCTGTTTAGCTGTGCCTCAGTCAGTATGGCTATTACTGGTGTGATTGATGCTGCAGTCAAACACGTAAACACTGCAACTGTGTGGCCCTGAAAAGGCATATGTGGCTCTAGAGTCATAAGTTATTTATTACAGATGCAGTGATGTCCTGAATAATCAATTAATTGTGATTATAGAAGGATGTCAGAAAGACATTGATGTCTTTTGGTCTTTACCATCTTCTATTTTAACAAATGCTCAGCTCTCACGAGAAGCCATAAGATTGAGGATCAAATGCATAGGCGTTAATTTCACCATGGTGATTACAATTTTGGTTTTCCGACAGTGAAGAAACTGAGTAACCTCTGCTAACTGGAAAAAAAATGTGCATTTCTTCATTTTCCTCTGCAAAAAAACTGAATATCTGAAAGAAACTGGAGCTGTATCGTGTTAAACTCCATGGGATTGAGAGGGTTAAAAGCTAAAATATAGGTTGATTTATTTATCTCTCGTGCAAATGTTTGGGACAACAGTGGGGCTGCCACTCTCTCTTCCTCCCTCCCTCCCCCCTCTATATATATATATATATAATAAACAATGTTTGTTTTCCTCTCTGTTGTTGTTTTTTTAACTCAGAAAATACAAATTAAATTACATCACAACATAGTCATACTTTTCACATGGATATATGCATTAAATCCAAATACAAAATTATGTGACTGTCACTCTGTAAAATATTACAACTTCATCCTTTTTCCTGCTATATTAATCCTTGGGGATTATGTAGAGACAACATTTAGATACATGACTTGCTTGACATTTCTGGGTTTTATATTTTCTGCCTTCTGTTTGTGAAGCTTTAAATGCAGGGTTTATTGCTTTTTGGGTTCAGATGGATAATTATATTTTGCACTTGCAGTCCTGGATGCTTTCATCCAAGGATCTTAAGAGGTTTCACAAATATTAATTAAGCTTCACAACACCCTCGTGACATAGCTGCTATTATCCCAGTGATACGGAGGGTGGGGAGGAAGGAGAATTAAGGAACTGAGGTTACAGGCCTGGTGTTCAGAAATGTTGAACAACTGCAACTGAGGTCAGTGGAAACGACTAGTGCTCAGAAATTCTGAAAATCAGGCCCAATGTGATATGACCAAGGTGACATACAAAGTCTGTGGCACAGCTGAGAATAGAAACCAGGATGCCCATTTTGCTCCAACCACTGGAAAACTGTTCTTCTTAATAATGGAGATAGGAAAACATCTCATTCTGATTTTTAACCTGAATTGTAGAACTCCAACTAGCTCTCAAGTAAATTGTTATAATATTCAAGTAAACAGAGGGCAAGCTACCTGGTTAATAAGTCTCTTGCTCTTTCTTTTTAAATTACAGCTGTTTTATCTTAAATTACAGAACAGGTTGTAGTTGGGCTAGGACAGGAAGGATGGCATAGTGCGAACAATGTTTACCCCCCTGTATAGGAACTATAGTGTGGATGAATAGCACAAGCAGTGTGCAAGGGTAGACCTACCACTTGCCTCTCCATTCTTCAGCTTCCCGCTTCTTATATAGACAAGGTACAGAGGGGAATGCATACTGAACTCCTGTTGCAGAGTGTGTTACCCTGAGAACCCAGAAGTTATACTAGCAGGGCCCCTCCACATGCACACATCTTAACTTGACTTTAGATTGAGGGTTGACAAGACTCCTAAGGGTTGGATTTTAAAGGTATTTAGGTGCCTGAAGATAGAGATGGGAACTTAGTGGGATTTTTTAAAGTACCTAACTTCCATTTAAATCAATGCGAGTTAAGTACCTGAGCACTTTTGAAAATCCCACAAGGTGCCTGTTTGTATCTTTAGACAGCTAAGTACCTTTAAAAATTTGGTCCCAGGCTCTTACTGTGTTCATAAGGCAGAGGTGCATCATCAGTTCAGCGAAAGCACTTCAGCATGCGTTTAAATCTATCCCCCTTCAAGACTGCACTTCAGCATGTGCTTATTTTTGACTTTAACTGGTTTAAGCACATGCTAAAGTGCTGTCCAGACTAGAAGTGCTTTCCTGTATCAGAGCCTTAGGTTCTTATAATTAAACCTGCATTTTACTAGAACACTGAATGCGGTTCCTTTATTTATGTATGTATGTATGTAAAGCCCTCAGCTTCTGTTAATACCTGAGGATCTCTGCTTTCATTTTAAAAAATAGTTTCTAGCCCTCATAGTTGAAAATATGATTCCTATAGGTTCCACCACCAGATGCCCCCCTCTCCAAAAAAGAACAACAACATTTTTAAAAATCTGATGTTTTTTTAGACAATCTCATGATACTGTAGGGTATTAGCAATATTGTGTTTGGAATTTGGTACCACATACAGGTTTTTTTAGTGAACACATGTCCATGTATTATGATAAATTTTCTGTACCATATACACAACCAATAAATAATGAACATCTTATGAGACATAACCCAATAAGATTGACATGGATGTGTGAGCGTTGTTTTGGTTTTGGTACAAAACAAAATAAAGCATAAACAAGTATCCTTTTGAGCCTCTGAGAATGTGGAAAGAGAAAATCAGAAATGTGAGACTTGGTCCAAAGACCAGTGAATGGGAGCCTTTCCTTTGACTTTGATGGGTTTTGAATCAGGCCCATAAATTAGGGTTATATTTCAGATTCCCAGGAAGAGGACACTGCAGAAAGGGAGCTGGAGGACATATTTGGGGTGTGTGGGAGGGGTGTGTGTGTGTACTCTGAGGGGGTGCTGGAGGTGTACTGTGAGGGGGTGTACTGTGAGGTGGTATTTGGGGCGGTGCTGGAGGGGTATGTGTACTGGGAGGGGTATTTGGGGTGTGCGGAAGGGGTGTATGTTTGTGGGAGGAGTACCTGAGGGGTGTTTGCAGGGGGTACCTGTGACCTCACTCTTGAACTGGGGGCAGTCAGTGCCTCCCTGAGGGCCTCTCCCCTTCCCTGGCGGGAAGCCGGGGCCTGGTGGGTGGGAGGAATCTGGCAGTTTTGGCTGCACGGAAGGGACCGATCAGCTGTGGCTATAGGGAAGGAACTAATTGAGGCACGGAGACAGCTTTTTCTGAGCTGCAATGTCTGCTCTGCAAAAATCCCAGACATTGCCTCTTATTTGAAAAATCTGCCCATACAGGGGGCAGAGGATCGAAAAAGAGGTCACGTCTGCGAAAATCTGGGCATATGGTAACCCTACAATAAATCCCATCTACTTCTTGAACATTACTGTTGCACTGAAGTTTTCTTTTCCTGAGGAATGCATTCCCTTACTTTGATGTGCAGCAGTCTATATTTTCAAAGGGGCATCTGTCTTGTCATCAGCTATCAGAGCATGTATAGTGTTAATATCACTCAACTACACAAATACTTTTAGATAGAGGAAAAATATCCACAGAACACAGCAATATAATACAATTAAGTGAAACAAAAAAGTAGCATGTAGGATTAATTTGTAATGGATTTATTTGTGTTCAGTGCATTGAAAATTTATCACCAAGACTCTTTAAGCAACTACTTACAGTCTCATTTATGCCAGTGTAACTTCACTACCCACAGTACAGTTAATTTTGGTGTATTTTGGTATGGGATCAAAATCAGTCTTTAACTCCCTAAATATGTATAGTTTAATAAAAAGATTAAAAATAGACATTGTATGGCTTATGCAATGTTGTTTAATATTAGACATAATCTTCAGACAGTCACTTAGTTGAAATAGCCTTTTTTTACAAAATGTGTAATTATGAAATTATGTACATTTAAATCTGTCAAATTATTATAGACCTAGGAAACAATACTGTAGAAACAAATCTTCTTGTGCTTACTTATGTTTAGATTGTACCCTCCACATGAATTCTAGCACATCTCCTCAGAGTGGGGGAGACAGCTCTGAAGCACTGGGATCTTGTGGAAGTCTCTCCAATAGCGTTCCGTGTGGACATGGCTTTGTGTTGTCATCCCACTACTCTTGAGAACAAAGTAATGGGATTTTTAATTATCATACTGTGAACAGAGCTCAGTTTTACTACTATAAAAAGTTTTTTAAAAATAAAAATTGACTAAGTGTTAGTGTCCTGAGGGTTCTTTCATTGGTTCCCTCTACTAATTCAGTCTCTGGGTCAGGTAATGCCATTGCCTGAAGCAAGGCATACGAAGGGGGAAAGGATCCAATCTTGAATTAGAAAATGTGGTTCTAAAATCTGTCTTTAGGTATATGGGCTTTTTCTGTTTTGTGCTCAGACCTAATTTGAGCTATAGTCTCATTGGCATCAGAGACTAAGGGTCGAATAGGAACCTGTTTCCCTTCATGCCTTTGACAGTCTTTAGACTGGAAACCAATCAGGACAGGGACTGTCTCTTACTAGCTGGACGTGTCTATGTACCAAAGCCATGTTACCCCTCTCAATCTCAGCATGTGGATTTTTTTTTAAATAAATAATATTGGTCCCACAGCATTCATGGATGGGAGGAAAGGACAGTTCGCCTCCATGTTTTCATTACTTTGCATGAATTTTAAAAAATCTTGCAATAAATAAAACATTGTGCTTTGAATGACATTCTGTGAATTTGATTTTCCTTTTCATGCCATTTAACGCTTTGATATGTTAATTGAGAATTGTCAAATGACTAACAGTAGTGAAGTAGAAGAGTACATACACTGCTACCTACTCATTTCTTTGAGATACGAAGGCACACCCACCTGCATAGACACCAGTTCAGATGATGGTAATAAGGGTGTTTAAATTCCATGTTGAACCTGTTCCATGGAATAAATAAAGAACTTTAGTTTTCCCTGCTTTCAATCAGGCACTTTTCACCAGGGTGAAAACTTACGTTTTTTTTTTAATTGAACACTTTGCTCTGTTTTGGCTTTTCATTGAAGCCCATGCCCAGCAACACTAGTCATTTTCTTAAGAAAAAATATGTAAGAAAATAATTGCAAATGCAATAGCTGATGGGCTAAATGGCAGTCCAAAATGGTCAAAGATGTATCCATCCAAGGGAAGGAAATAGGAACGAACGTCCTCAGAGAGGGAGTTTCATAGATCAGTTCTGAATGGCTTAAACAGGAGGAACAGCAAGGATAAGCTGGTCTATTTCAATTGTCTAAGAGGAGCGAGCAAACCATTCTGAGAAGAAATACAGTTATGTTTCAGAAACAATCCCGGTTATCTCTGATGGTCGTGGTGCCCAGTTCAGCCACCAACAGTCTGTGAATCAGATGCATGCAGAAGAGGATCTGTAGTCAGCAATATGTGACAGAATTTGTTATTGTCTAATTTTATTATTTCTCATTTAGTACATAAAAGCAGGAAAATCATGCAGTCTTTCATTTGGAGGAGCAAATATTTAAAATATTAACATTTGTTTTAACATTAATAACCTTCAGCATCTGGCTCTGCTTTGGAGAAGGAAAGTAGTATTATCCCTATATAACAAATGAGAAATATTAAGTACTAATAGACAGGACTGACATTTTTCAGAGGAGCCTAAGAGCATTAGGTGCTCAGCTCCAGTGGTCATGCTTCAGATTGTGGAGGAAGTCTCTGGCAGAAACAAGAATAAAACCTGGATATACAGTCTCCCAGTCCTATATTTCAACTCAGGATTATCCTTCCTGCCTCTCATACATTGAAACCTCTGTGACAATGTACAACAGTACACCAAAGTATGTGCATTATTTAAAAGTCAAAATCCCTTTTGGCTTCATCCAGTTAAAACTATTGTTCAAACTATCAGGGCTGTAGCTTTTCTTGGAAACAGAATTCAGTTCTGTCAGAAACTCTGGGCTTGCAGGAACCAATTTCTGGCATGCATCCATCCCAGGGCACCTGTTGAAACAGCACAATAAAAAGGCATCTTTCTTTATTATACTGACAAGAATGCAGTGATTGATTAAAATTAAAAAAGAAGGTGGGTAATTGGCGGACATTGCAATCTGTGTGATGAATATTTTTTATTTTGTGCTTAATGCTCTCACATTTCTTTCCAGCTTTGAATTAAAGATATATTACATAGTTAATTTATTATTTTCAGGCCAGCAGAATTAATCAGCCCATTTTCTGTGTTGAAATGCTGTGCAATATTTTTGGCAAAAGGGGGAAGATTGTCATTTTAACAGGTCTGTATTAAAATGTCTCTATTTTACCTTCTGTCACAAGAATGCTATTGTATAATACACTTAATGATTAGACAGAACAGTGGAAATAATAAAGATTAGATGACACAGAAATAACAAGTGTCCATAGGTATTCCTACACAAAGGAACTCTGAACTAGGAAAGGGCTGCCATTATATTAAATTATGGATTGATTCTGCCACCATTACTCTGAGTAGTATTTTAGTCTTAAAGTAGCCCCATTGGAATCAATTGATCTATTCAAGGAGTAAGCTATAACTTAATGTAACTAAGGATGTCGAAATCTGGCCCTCATTTTCTGTCATTCCTACTTTTGCAAGCAGTCCTAGGCACCTGTATATCCAGTAATAGCAATCTAAAAATATCAAAAAGAGGCTGCATCATCCTCGCTTGATTAACATACTCCCATGATCTAATGTCATTATCATAAGTGTCACATTTATGTAGTTGTTGCATGGATGATGAAAAATGATGAATGGCAGGCTTTGCAGAATTTGGACATAGATATAAATATATATTTTATATACCTTTCCAGTAATCACTTCCAAATAGCCCCAACTTTCAGATATTGCAATGCTGTGATAAACTGATTCAGCTTATGTTTTATACTAGCAGGACACGGTATTGGTTTTCCTATATTATATCTGTTACTTTTTGGATTCTTGACCTTCCTCCCCCAGCCAATCTTTGCTGTCAAGTTAAGGTCCTCCTATAGCATTTAGGCCTGGTCTACACTACGCGTTTATACCAATTTTAGCAGAGTTAAACTGATTTAATGCTCACCCGTCCACACAACGAGGCCCTTTATATCGATATAAAGGGCTCTTTAAACCAGTTTCTGTACTCCTCCCCGACGAGAGGAGTAGCGCTGAAATCGGTATTACCATATCGGATTAGGGTTAATGTGGCCGCAAATCAACGGTATTGGCCTCTGGGCGGTATCCCACAGTGCAGCACCGTGACTGCTCTAGACAGCAATCTAAACTCAGATGCACTGGCCAGGTAGACAGGAAAAGCCCCTCAAACTTTTGAATTTCATTTCCTGTTTGGCCAGCGTGGAGAGCTCACCAGCACAGGTGACCACGCAGAGCTCATCAGCACAGGTAACAATGCAGTCTCCTGAGAATCGAAAAAGAGCTACAGCATGGACCGCATGGGAGGTATTGGATCTGATCGCTATATGGGGAGAGGATTCTGTGCTAACAGAACTCCGTTCCAAAAGACGAAATGAAAAAACATTTGAAAAAATTTCCAAGCCTATGATGGAAAAAGGCCACACCAGGGACTCAGTGCAGTGCAGAGTTAAAGTTAAGGAGCTCAGACAAGCGTACCAGAAAACCAAAGAAGCAAACGGAAGGTCTGGGGCAGGGCCAAATACATGCCGCTTCTACGCCAAGCTGCATGCAGGTCTAGGGGGATCTGCCACCACTACGCCACCCCTGTCCGTGGATTCCGAGGTGGAGGTGGTAATCTCAGTCATGGCTGAGGATTCTGTGGACAGGGAAGATGAGGAGGAGGAGGAGGAGGAGGGAGGACAAGCTTGCAGAGAGCACACAGCACTCCGTTCTCCCCAACAGCCAGGAGCTTTTTCTCACCCAGATGGAATTACCCTCCCAGCCCTCTCAAGCCAGTAGCCCAGACAAAGAAGCCATGGAAGTGACCTCTGGTGAGTGTACCTTTGTAAATATAAAACGTGGTTTAAAAGCAAGCATTTTTTAATGATTGATTTGCCCTGAGGACTTGGGATGCATTCGCGGCCAGTACAGTTATTGGAAAAGTTTGTTAACATATCTGGGGATGGAGTGGAAATCCTCCAGGGACATCTCCATGAAGCGCTCCTGGAGGTACTCCAAAAGCCTTTGTAGAAGGTTTCTGGGCAAGGCAGCCTTTTTCCGTCCACCGTGGTAGGACACTTGACACACCATGCATGTAGCAAGTAATCTGGTATCATTGCATGACAAAGCCTAGCTGCGTATGGTCCCGGTGATTACTGGCATTCAAGCAACATCCATTCTTTATCTCGCTCTGTTATCCTCAGGAGAGTGATATCGTTCATGGTAACCTAGTTGAAATTCAGGAATTTAATTAAGGGGACAGAGATGGCCATTCCTACTGGGCTGTTTGCCTGTTGCTTAAAAGAAATCCTTCCTTGCAGGTAGCCAAGCGGGGGGTGGGGGGTGGGGTAATGGCGCTGAGCTTTTTCGTGTTTGGCTAGCAGGGAACTTCCCTGCTACCAGGCACGCGGTGGGGGGGGGGGGGAGGAGGGTGATTAGCAGTGATCTTCCATGATACCATCCACGCGGTGGGGTGAGGGGTAAAGCGATCACCCCAGAGAGTTAGATTGGGGGGGCGTTTCTGCTGCTGCATGTTAACAGGAAAGAAGCAGCACTGAACGGGATTTGCTTGGTATTTGGGAAAGGAGGGCACTGTGTATATGAAGGCTGCAGAAGCCGAAAGACAATGGCTTACCATGGCCGCATGCAAGCTGGATTCTGTTGCCCAAACCTGCGTCTGTGAGATTTCTAACACCAGAGCTGCAGGCACTCAATATTAAGACGCAAAATGAGACCTTGTAGTGAAATCACATGTGCTATGTAAGGTGAATAGTGTTGTTCACTGTGAAAGAGTATAACCATTGTTCTGTAAAATGTATCTTTTTAAATACTTCTCTCCCTTTTTTACCTTCCTCATGCAGCTGCACATTTTTCAAGCTTCCCTACTCCATCCCGAAGGCTATCTCAGATAAGGCGGAGGAAAAAAGACATGAGACAAAATGTTCTCGGAAATCATGGAAGTGACCCGCAATGAAAGAGTTCATCTGAATGAGTGGAAGGATGTGGTATCAAATTACAGGAAAGATGCCAGTGAACATGAGGACAGGAGGGACGAACATGAGGAGAGGAGAGACGCTCGAGATGAGAGGTGGCGGCAGGAAGATCAGCGGTGGTGGGATGCAACGCTGGGGCTGCTGCGTGATCAAACTGACATCCTCCGACGTCTGGTGGAGCTTCAGGAACAGCAGCAGGGTCACAGAGTGCCGCTGCAGCCCCTGTGCAACCACCTTCACCCCTCACCATGTTCCATATCTTCCTCACCCAGACGTGTAAGAACGCTTGGGGGAAGGCTTCGTGCACCCACCCACTCCACCCCTGTGGACAGTCCAACCAAAAGGCTGTCATTACATTGAAATGTGTTTAATGGCCTTTTCCTCCCTCCTATCCTCCTCCCAAACCACACCTGGGATACCTTGTCTGTTCTTTCCCTCTTTTTATAATGACTTTTTAATAAAGAATACATGATTTTTAAACGGTAGTGACTTTATTTTTTTAAGCAAGCTGTAATCGAAGGGGGAGGGTGGGTTGCTTACAGGAAATGAGTCAATCGGGGGGGGGGTCATCAAGGGGAAACAAACACAACAGTCACACTGAACCCTGGCCCGTGATGAAACTCGTTTTCAAAGCTTCTCTGATGCGCACCGCTTCCTGGTGTGCTCTTCTAATCGCCCTGGTGTCTGGCTGCAAGTAATCAGTGGCCAGGTGATTTGCCTCAGCCTCCCACCACCCCATAAAGGTCTCCCCCTTAGTCTCACAGAGATTGTGGAGCACACAGCAAGCAGCAATAACAATGGGGACATTGGTTTGGCTGAGGTCTGAGCTAGTCAGTAGTGTGCACCAGCGCGCCTTTAAACGGCCAAATGCACATTCCACCACCATTCTGCACTTGCTCAGCCTGTAGTTGAACAGCTCCTGACCACTGTCCAGGCTGCCTGTGTATGGCTTCATGAGCCATGGCATCAAGCGGTAGGCTGGGTCACCCAGGATAACTACAGGCATTTCAACATTCCCAACTGTTATTTTCTGGTCTGGGAAGTAATTCCCTTGCTGCAGCCATTTAAACAGAGTAGTGTTCCTGAATACATAAGCGTCATGAACCCTTCCTGGCCATCCCACGTGGATGTTGGTGAAACGTCCCCTGTGATCCACCAGTTCTTGCAGCACCATTGAAAAGTACCCCTTGTGGTTTACGTACTGGGTGCCCTGGTGTTCTGGTGCCAAGATAGGGATATGGGTTCCATCTATCACTCCCCCGCAGTTAGGGAATCCCATTGCAGCAAAGCCATCCACTATGACCTGCACTATGACCCCAGAGTCACAACCTTTCATAGCGGCAGCTTAATGATTGCTTTGGCTACTTGCATCACAGCAGCCCCCACAGTAGATTTTCCCACTCCAAATTGATTTCCGACTGACTGGTAGGCTATTGCCACTCGCTTCTCCACTGTGAGGACTGCTCTCATCTTGGTGTTATGGCATTTCAGGGCAGGGGAAAGCAAGTCACAAAGTTCCATGAAAGTGCCCTTACGCATGCGAAAGTTTCGCAGCCACTGGGAATCGTCTCACACCTGCAAAACTATGCGGTCCCACCAGTCTGTGCTTGTTTCCTGGGCCCAAAATCAGCATTCACTGTCTAGAACCTGCCCCATTACCAGCAGGATCTCCAAAGTGCAGGGGGGCCCACGATTTGAGATAATTCTGTGTCCATGTCCTCATCACTCTCGTCGCCGCTCTGCCGTAGCCGCCGCCTCCTTGCCTGGCTTTGCAGGTCCTGGTTCAGCATAGACTGCAGGAGAATGCGCGAGGTGTTTACAACGTCCATGATTGCAGTCTTGATCTGAGCAGGGTCCATGCTTGCTGTGCTGTGGCGTTTGCACAGTTCACCCAGGAAAAAAGGCGCAAAATGGTTGTCGGCTGCTTTCACGGAGGGGGGGGTGAGGCTGTACCCAGAACCACCTGCGACAATATTTTTTGCCCCATCAGGCACTGGGATCTCAACCCAGAATTCCAAGGGGTGGAGGAGACTTCAGGAACTATGGGATAGCTACGGAATAGCTACCCACAGTGGAACGCTCCGGAAATCGACGCTAGCCTCGGACCATGGACGCACACTGCCGAATTAATGTGCTTAGTGTGATTGCGTGCAATCAACTTTATATAATCTGTTTTACAAAACCGGTTTGTGTAAAATCGGAATAATCCCGTAGTGTAGACATACCCTCAGATTCATACAGACTCTTAAGTGCTGGGTATATAAGTAACACACATGGGTGAAATTAATTCAGAAGTGGTTTTGCATGATTGAAATGTGTATTTTCATTAAAATATATTAAAATAATTGTTCAAGAATGTCTGAAACATCAATAAATATTTATTCTGCTTTTATTTTACATGCCTTTTTATAAAGAAACATTTCAGACAACATATAGATACTTTTCATGTTCTGAATGAGCCACTTGTTGAATACGTTTCTCTTGACTATAGAAAACCTTAATAGTTGTTTACCTAAGTTTTTATGAAATTATTCATTTCAACCATGAGATACTTTGGCTGAACAAATTTCACACGTGCATAGTAATTATGTTTATTTTCAGTGTGTAAATAATGCAGATGTCATAACTGATAACAGTATTTCATTACTCCAGCTGGAATATTTCAAGAAGACATTGACTGATTGCACTCGACTTGTTGACATGTACTCTGTCTGCAGGAATGGTTGGCCCAGGATATTATTAGTGACTTGAGATAGAAGAGCATAGGTTAGCGGAACAAATCTAGTCCAGCTTGGTAGTGACAAAAATCGTTATGAACTATTTGATGTCTCTTATGAAGAGCAAGTTGTTGGTCTGTAGTTCCTGGAAGACATGAATCTGCATCAGTAAAGCTATCAATGTTATCTGGTCCCTTTGCTTGAGAACTCAGCAGAGAAAGAAAGATTGAATGGAAATAAATGTTGACAGCACTCTCACCTGAAATGGTATCTGAGGCATGGCACAGAACTCACAACCAAGAGGGGGCAGCAGCTATGGTAGTGGTAAACCACATTTACACCTTCTCAGTTGGGGATTGATCCAGAGCCCTGCAACGGCTCTTGCGTAACTTAGAAAACCTTCTCCGCAGTGCCTCATCTCTGTGCCAGTATTCCTCTCCTGTCCCAATCCCTAGCACACTCCTACACTGGTCCTCAGAGGACTGCCTGTGACTGCCTTTCTTAGGTTTTTGTGCACTCCCCCATCTGCAACCGGTGTGTCACTGACAGCCCTGAATTCCAAGAAAAAGGCCATAGTAGGATCACAATCTCACCCACTGTGAATAAGTTGGCACTGCCATTGTCCTTGCTTATGTTCTATAGATAAACAAAAGAGCTCAGACTCCAAAATTTGTACTTATATTGAATTGAAAAAGAAATATATTATTTCTCTGCAAAGTCTGTACATACAGATACACGTGTGCACAGACAAGTAAACTGAAGTTCTTATGAATTAATTTGGACATGATGACAGCATTCCTTTTACATGACTGTCTTGTCGTGCCATTACAGCCCAGTACATGTTTTTTCTTCATAGCATGACATAGCTCTGGTTGAGTGAGAATGATCTGCTTTCACTCAGAGCTCAGAGTTGGTAGAAAGGACTGCATCTGTGGCAAGCAAGCAATTATTTTGTCAAACCCTTTTATTTTCATGTCATATATGTGTAGGGTTTTAGTAAAGTCAGTACATTGATTATGCAACCCATTTTTTTTCTTTAAAAAATATTTGTGATAAAGTTGGGAATCTTTTTTGTTCTGTTCCCAAGAAACTGAACAAAAGGAAACAATTACCACATATATGTACACACATGCTGTTTCACACGTTCTCTATTGTTCTTTTTATTCCACCTATTTAAATGAATGAATTGTCTCAATGAAGGAAAAGGTTAGTAGAAGAAATAGTGGGAGTTTAATGACTTGTTTAAAATGGGAAGTGATATATGACTACTGTATTTGTTGGAAGGATGGTAAGATAGTGAATTTTTTTGGCCAGATTCACCAACTGACATGGGGGAATTTAATTTACATCTCCCTGCACAAGCAATTCCCCTTACACCCAGAGACGTATGCCCCCAGAAAATACTGATGAAGGTTTCTGCTTCCTGTCATTTCTGGGTCTTCTTCAGTAGACAGCCATTATTCTTTAAAAAACAGGTTCTCCAGTGACTGCATTCACTGTCCTGCCACTCACCTCTTGCCTCTGGTGGACAGTTCCATGAAGAGGAGAAGGGAAGGCAAAAACACTCTTGGTTTGAAGCACGTGCTTGATACTGCACAGGTAAGAGCATAAAGGCAGCATAGGGAAATACTTTACTGGCTTGATTCGCCAGCTAGAGCAGCTGCTCATCAGAGAGGACTGAAGCACAACTGCCCTAATAGACTGCAAAATCTAGCTTAGTTGCCACTCCAGAGCTGGTGAGTATCCATAGGAGTTACCTGAGATACCACAGATTAGGAACTTCTCAGTAAAATGTCCTTTCTTTCCTTTTTGTTTTCTTTTCTTTTTTCTTTTCTTTTTATTTTAATAGCAAGAACTGGAGTAACAGGCTGGGATTTCAAGTCTGTGAGTATACTTAATGCTGAGAGGATGTTCACAGTTCAAATAGTACAGTGGTAGATCGAGTAATTTAAGTACTGCAAAATTAATCCAATTGCAGCACTATAATGTAAGACTGAGATATTCAAAATGGTTTAAACACCCAAACTGCAGTGAGTTTCAATAAGATTTGGCCTCCTTAACTCACTTATGACCCTTTGAAAATTCAAGCCAAAATGTCTACATTTAGTAAATTATAGATAGCCTGTTTTATATGTGTTGGGATTTTTGATTGTTTTGTTTTTGTGTTGTTTTTTGTAACATAACATCCTAATGTTTCTTTGGAAGAATTCATTAAATCTTCTTAAATCTGAAACTTTTCAAATGAGACCAAAAAGTGAGGCTGCCTAAAGTAATAAAACAGTTAATAAAAGTTGACTGTTCTTTCTACACACATACTGTGTTTAAAAAAATAAATAAATCTTTGTTACAGTTTGATTCACAACCACATAAAAATTGAAGGAATCCAGATGAAGCTACAGTATGTGTGTCGTACCTTCTCCACAGTGGTGTTTTATGTGGGCAAACACAGTGATTGCCAGCAGAGGGCTGTCTTTTTAAATTACATTTGCTGCTGTGAAACTATCCTGTGGTTTCAAGTGTTAGTTGTACTGTGCTTGTTTTCCATGAGTGATCACTGCAAAATAATATAATTCTTACCCAGAAGACCTGACTGATAAAACACTGAGCCAGATTCATGTAGAGTTTTTGGTGGCTTATGTCTGGTTAAACTCTGATGGAGAATCCCACCAAGTTTGAGACACAAAGGGGACCAGCAGTTCCCCAAAACTGGCCAGGAAATGATTGTGGCTTATGCAACACATCTTACCTGTAGCCTTCTCCACCAGGGCACTGATGAAGATCCAGCTATAAGCTGAAGCTGCTACCCACCCATAGAAATGACAAGGGAGGACAGTGGTGGAACAACAGTCTTCTTATCGTAGTGTAACTCCCCATGGTCCTGTGGCAAAAAGGGCTTCACTGGTGCAGGATGATTCATAGATTCCAAAGCCAGAAGGGACCATTGTGTTCATCTAATCTAAACTGTAATATCATTTTCTATGCACTGATGAAGATTAATACGGTATCTGTTTAAAACTACAGAGAGAATATTGTGAGTAGGCAGAACATATTACCCACTATCTTGAACTGGCAGGAAAATAGATTGGATGACCTAATAGGTTTTTTCCATCTTTAATTTCTCTTATCCTAAGAATTCTGCATGTTCTGGGAAGATCATATTCTTATATATAACATTTCCTTGATTCCCTATAGGATCTCTCATAATTTAAACAAGTCTGTCCCTGGACAAAATGCCATACACTCCACTTGTACAGTTACTTTCATACCTAGAGAATCTTTTGTATTTATGTACAAAAGTTGATTGCTTACTTTTGGTCCTGAATCAGCAAAGTACCTGGCTGATGTCAATGGAACTACAATTCAGTGCTTTGTTGAATTGAAGCACAATATGTTGGAGTAAAGTATCTGGGTCCTGGAGCAATATAAACCAGTCCACCATGCGATTGTGGTATCCACTGTTTCTTAAAAATAAGAAATATTATAGTACTCAGTGTTTACAAGGATTTGTCCTAAGACTAGTCAATAGGGTGTGAGGTAACTTTTTAAAACTTTTTGCTGATATTTAGAAAATATAAGACTTTTTGAAATAATTTTACTGATAAAGTGCTTTTTTATCAGAGTAAAAAATAGAAACAAAGGCTCTGAAGAAACTCAAAATATGAAATTGCAGAAGTACTAACTGTGGCATGTAACTTATTGCTTAAATTGACCTGTGACAGTGTACCCCATAAGGCTTTATGAGGGGTGTTTATAAAGGTATATATGATGTAACTGGAATAGAGTTTTGCTACATGTGCCATGTAACACATCTATCTAAAGGTTATGATCTACTGGTTATGTTCATCCTAGTTGTATGCAGGCACCGATTGTGTGTTCAGAGTTATGAACATTGGCTGTATAATTGATTGATTTCTAAGTAACCTTAGTTAGAACATTTGATTACTCCTTGGGAAAGGAATGTGCTCAGTCAGGAAGCATTTAACAGAGAAAAGAGCTTGGAAGACTCCAATCCACATAAGAAGTCTGCCTGAGGACATTCAAGGTAGCATGTGGGTAATGGCTGCTCCCTGCAAGTCCTGAGTCATGCATGGGCAGGTGACTTGCCCATGTGGTTCCAAATCTCCATTTTGTGACTGGGTTCTACACAGAGGGAAGAGGGGGTCTCCACCCACAAGAGAGATTCTGTTTAAATCCCTGGGAGACCCCTCCATGTGGTCTTCAGATGGCTAAAGACAAGTACACTTCTGTTAGCTGCTTTCAGGTAAACCTGCAGCTTTGGGGCAGGTAATTCTGACCCTGGGTCTTGGCTGTAGCAGACAGGAGCATCTGGCTCAGCAAAACAGGGTGCTGGAGTCCTGAGCTGGCAGGGAAAACAGGAATAGAAGTAGTCTTGGCACATCGGGTGGCAGCTCCCAAGGGGGTTTCTGAGGTCCAACCTGTCATACAACCTCTGTACCAGAGGACTGGAGGAGAGCTAATGTAATGTCGATTTTTAAAAGGCTCCAGAGGTGATCTTGGCAACTACAAGCCAGTAAGCCTAACTTCAATACCAGGCAAATTTGTTGAAACATAAACACAGTATGTTGGGGAAGAGTCAACCCATCTTTTGTAAAGGGAAATCATGACTCACCAATCTATTAGAATTCTTTTGAGGGGGGTTAAGAAATGTATACAAAGGTGATATAGTGTATTTGGACTTTCAGAAAGCCTTTGACGAGGTCTCTCACCAAAGGCCCTTAAGCAGACTAAGCACTCATGGAATAAGAGGGAAGGTCTTCTCATGGATCAGTATCTGCTTAAATGAAAAACAAAGAGTAAGAATAAATGGTCAGTTTTCAGAATGGAGAAAGGTAAATAGCAGTGTCCCCACAGGGATCTGTAATGAGACCTATGCTGTTCATCATATTTATAAATTATCTGGAAAGGGGATAAACAGTGAGGTAGCAAAGTTTGTAGATGGTACAAATTACTCAAGTTCGAAGCAGACTGCAAAGAATTACAAAGAGATCTAAAAACTGGGTGTTTTGGCAACAAAATGGCAGATAAAATTCAATATTGATAAGTACGAAGTAATGCACATTGGAAAAATAATCCCATATATACATACAAAATGATGGGGTTTAAATTAGCTATTACCACTCAAATAAGAGATCTTGGAGTTATGGTAGATAGTTCTCTGAAAACATCTGCTTATGTGCAGAGGCAGTCAAAATAGCTAACAAAATGTTAGGAACCATTAGAAAAGGGATAAATAAGAAGACAGAAAATCACATAGTGCCACTATATAAATCCATGCTAAGCCCACACCTTGAATACTGCATGCAGTTCTGTGCGCCTCATCTCAAAAAAAGATAGAATTGGAAAAAATACAGAGAAGGGCAATGAAAATGATTAAGGGCATGGAACAGCTTCCATATGAGGAGAGATTATAAAGAGTAGGACTGGTCAGCTTAGAAAAGAGATGATTAAGGGAGAGGATAAGATAGAGGTCTATAAAATCATGAATGATGTAGAAAAAGTATGTAGGGAAGAGTTATTTACCCCTTTACGTAACACAAGAACTAGGGGACACCCAGTGAAATTAATAAGCAGCAGGTTTAAAACAAACATGAGAAAGTACTTCTTCATACAATGCACAAGTCAGCCTCTGGAAATTGTTACCAAGGGATGTTGTGAAGGCATTCTTTTTAATAATTGGGTTTAAAAAAAGAATTGGATAAGTTCACGGAGGGTAGGTTCATCAATGGCAAGATAATCAGTGATGCAGACCCATGTTCCGGATGCCCTTAAATCTCTCATTGCCAGGAGCTGGGACTGGATGATAGTGAATGGATCGCTCAACATTTGCTCTGTTTTGTTCATTCCCTTTGAGGTATCTGTTACTGGCCACTCAGAAGACAGGATAGTGGGCTAGATGGACCATTGGTCTGACCCAGTATGGCCATTCTCATGTTCTTCGAACCCTCTTAAAATCTATGTTTTGCAGGGATTCATGTGAAATTCAGATGTGTTCATTTAAAGATTGGACCAGATTCTCAGCTGATTTAAATCAGTTAGCTTCATTGGCCAATTCTGCATTGATCTGCATTGAGTAAAGGTGGCACAGTCCAGCATTTGGTATAATTTACAATCCTCTTTGCTATTGTCATCTTTATTATCGCAGTCATCAGTAGTGCCCACTGTAATTAATGTCGAGCTCCCACTTCAAGGCTTTCATGCCTTTTACTTTTAGTTCTTTTGTTTCTTTTGTTTTGTTGCGCAAGTCTAACAGAAATACATCATCCCCACATGTTTCATTGTTAAATGTGGTGCTAGCAAATATGGCCAAAGTTAAAATCTTCAAATTTTGCTTTTTTGTCAGTCCTTATTGAGACTTAAAAGGAATCCAGATTTGAAGAAAATTAGTTCAATATTTTTAAAGTTATGAATGTTTAAAATTCAGCAGTACCATACATGCATATTAGAATAATTAAAAAGGTCTCCACTTCTCAGGGCTTGTCTACACAGGGACACTCGAAAATTAATCCAAATTAACTTTTAGAGTGGATTAGTTAAATTGCATTAAACCCCTGTGTGGATTTTTATTTTATGCAGAATTAAAGTAGCTTTGATTCAGTTCAGCTTCATTCACTTCCAACAAGAATTAATATAAATTGATTTAACGTCACTTTAATTCTGAATAAGAGTATCCACCTTGGAGTTTAATGCAGTTTAACAAAATGACTTTAATTTCACACCTTTCATTAATTTGGATTAATTTTCCTGACTGTCCCTGTTTAGACCAATCTTTACTTTCGTTGCTGAGAATTCTCATTGAAATTGAGATCTTTCTTAAAGGCCAACTGGTTAAGAAGGTATCTGAATTAGTGTAGTTCAGGAGCACGTAAGCATCAGGGGACATCTGGCCACTGCAGCAGAGTCCAGTATTACACAGGACTGTATTCGTACTGTGAGTCACGCTCCACAAACTGAATAGATAGGGCCAGTCCAAGAAACTTTCAAGATCCAGTAGAGAAGTTCTGTAAACTCCGAAATAGCTTTGGGTTTTCTTTCTTTCCCCTTTCTTCCTTAAAAAACAAAACCAGGGAAATTACTGCAGGCCAACTAGCTTTACTAGTCATTCAAAAGTCTAGAAATTTGACAAGTTTGATTTTGATGATGCTATGTTGATGCAGGATCTGGTGCCTTGCATTCAGAAACTGAACTTTTACAGTGTACAGGACTGGCTCCAGCTTCTTTGCCACCCCGACTGGTGAAGCAAAAGGGAGTGGGGGGAAAAAAAGATAAAGCTGTGATCAGCGGCAGCTCTATCGTGCCACTTCATTCTTTGGTGGCAATTTGGCAATGGGTCCTTTGCTCCAAGAGGGACTGAGGGACCCGCCGCCAAAGACCCAGACGTGCTGCCTCTTTCTGTTGGCCGCCCCAAGTACCTGCTTCCTGCGCTGGTGCCTGGAGCTCGTCCTGACAGTGTAATATCAGCTCCACTTTGTGGCAGGAGGTAAATATAGTATAAAACATGGCTAAATGGAATTGGACCTTTCCAGTCTGGAACTAAAGGGGGAAATTTTCTCATTCCAGAGTTTAGGGAGTAGAAGTTTATAAGAAGTTTCCATCCAATTTTGTTGGACGTTTCCATCTCATTCGATTAGATTAGGTAAAGATATAACTTGCAATATCAGAAAACAGAGAGCACGCAGATTTGAGCCTTTTTTTAAGAAAAGAAGTCTGTGACATACTGCATTTCAGTGTGAAAGGCCGTAGGGGCCCAAGAGCCAAAGAATCTATGGAGTCAGCACGACACTCTGATAGTAGGTATCTTTCTAGTGCAGTTGCTTTATTTAAAGTTTCCATTGTAAAGGAGTAAACAACGCAGAGTAAGGCCTGGTCTACACTACGTGTTTAAACCGAATTTAGCAGCATTAAACTGATTTAACCCTGCACCCGTCCACACAACGAGGTCCTTTATATCGATATAAAGGGCTCTTTAAACCGATTTCTGTACTCCTCCTCGACAAGAGGAGTAGCACTGAAATCGGTATTGCCATGTCAGATCAGGGTTAGTGTGGCCGCAAATAGACGGTATTGGCCTCCGGGCGGTATCCCACAGTGGACCACTGTGACCACTCTGGAAAGCAATGTGAACGCTTTTGCACTGGCCAGGTAGACAGGAAAAGCCCTGCAAACTTTTGAATTTCATTTCCCGTTTGCCCAGCATGGAGCTCTGATCAGCACGGGTCGCCATGCTGTCCCAAATCCAAAAAGAGCTCCAGCATGGACCATACAGGAGATACTGGATCTGATTGCTGTATGGGAAGAAAAATCTGTTCTATCAGAGCTCCGTTACAGAAGACGAAATGACAAAGCATTTGAAAAAATCTCCAGGCTATGATAGACGGAGGCCACAGCACAGTGCTGTGTGACAAGCGTAACGGAAAGCCAAAGAATCAAATGGACGCTCAGGGAGGGAGGGAAGGGGTACTGAGGACTCCAGCTATCCCACAGTTTCCGAAAAGCATTTGCATTCTTGGCTGAGCTCCCAATGCCTAAAGAGTCAAAAACATTTTCCCGGGTGTTTCAGGGTATATGTCGTCAATTTACACCCTTCCCTCCCCCGAAAGAAAAGGGAAAAATAACGTTTCTGGCCTTTTTTCAGTGTCACTCTATGTCTACTGCATGCTGCTGGTAGACTGGGTGCTGCAGCGCTGAACACCAGCATCCCCTTCCTGGTGGCAGATGGTACAATATGACTGCTATCCATCGTCATCAGCCTGTGAGTGCTCCTGGTTGGCCTCGGTGAGGTCAGCCGGGAGTGCCTGGATAAAAATGGGAATGACTCCCGGTCATTCCCGGCAGATTGTACAGAACGGCTGGTAACCATCTTCATCATAGCAACTGGAGGCTGAGCTCCATCAGCCCCCACCCCTTCTCATGTCTAAAGAAAATATTCTGTACTGCCTGGACTATCATAGCAGCGGGAGGCCTCCTTCTCCTCATTTTATCTCACTAAAAAGTCAGTGTTTCTTATTCCTGCATTCTTTATTACTTCATCACACAAATGGGGAGACACTGCCATGGTAACCCAGGAGGGTTGGGGGAGGAGGGAAGCAACAGGTGGGGTTGTTGCGGGGGCACCCCCTAGAATAGCATGCAGCTCATCATTTCTGCAGGATCTCTGAGGCTCTGACATGGAGCGGCTGTGCTCTCTGGTTCTCTCATACACTTGCTCCATATTCTAGGCAGGACTGACTCTATTTTTAGACAAAACATAAAGAAGGGAATGACCAGAGGAGTCGTTTCCATTTTTGTCCATGCGCCCCTGGCTGACCTCAGCGAGGCCAGCCAGGAGCACCCATGACAGCAACAGACGGTACAGAACGACTGATAACCGTCATCTCATCACCAATTTACAATGGCATGGCAGATGGTGCAATAGGGATTGTAACCATCTCTGCTACCTTGCAAAGGCAAATGAATGCTGCTGTGTAGCACTGCAGTACCGCATCTGTCAGCAGCATCCAGTACACATACGATGACAGTGACAAAAGGCAAAACAGGTTCCATGGTTGCCATGCTATGGCGTCTGCCAGGGCAATCCAGGGAAAAGGAGCGCGAAATGATTGTCGGCCATTCCTTTCACAGAGGAAGGATTGAGTGACGACATTTATCCAGAATCACCCACGACACTGTTTTTGCATTGGGATCTCAACCCAGAATTCCAGTGGGCGGGGGAGACTGGGGGAACTGTGAGATAGCTATGGGATAGCTACCCACAGTGCAACGCTCCGGAAATCGACACTAGCCTCGATACATGGATGCACACTGCTGAATTAATGTGCTTAGTATGGCTGCGTGCACTCGACTTAATACAAACTGTTTTACAAAACTGGTTTATGTAAAATCGGAATAATTGTGTAGTGTAGACATACCCTAAAAGTCTGATAGCATTAAGAATCTGCATCCAGCTGGAAGAATTATTACAATGTTTTTACTGCAAACATCTGAGCAGCCTCCAGGCTAGTAAATAAGTAATAATAGAAAATAACACAATGAATGTTGATCTAACTGCAGTTTACAATAAATAAAAAACATTATTGTAATTATTTCCATATAGGCACATTTTAGCTGCAGTTTTACACACACATTCTGCTTAGTTAGTTCCTCTGTAAGAGCATAAATACTGGTCTGCAAAATTTAAATATGTAAAAACCAGACAGTTATACCTAAAAATTGGATGGGGGCAATGGTACATCGTAAGAACTTATAAAACAGCACAAACCACACTATTACCTTTATGTAAATGCTATTTATAAAGATCAAAGTTAGAAACTGTAAAATTAGATTCTGCGTCCCAATCTGTCAGCATTTGTTTGTAATTGGTTACTAATGCTGTAATTATGATAATGAATTCCAGACTTTTTAGCATAATACTTCTATTTTACATATGGGATTGTATTCAAGAAATTTATTCATAAGATTTATCTAGTCTTGCAATGGAAAGTCATGAAATGTACAGAATTTATCTCAGAAAGATTGCAAGATAGTCACTGTGAGTGAGGTTGCTCATGAACTTGCCTTCCACAGAACCAAACCTGTCAATTATTACCTTTACTCTTTTGTTCTTAAGTGGTGCCTGTGGGCAATACAAATAATAAAAAATGCAGAGTACTTATGTTGAGAAACTTTCCCCATTGCTGTTGGTGCCATTTTCCTTCCATAGTAATCCCTGTCTTAACTGCTTTGCTTTGTAACAACCTGAAGGCTCTTTGAAAATTGAATATGTTCACTTAAAAGATAGTGATGGCACTCACCATATCGGTCAGTTAGGAAGACATGTAGAGAAGGAAAATCCTGTCCATCTTTGCAATGACAAAGAACACTCTGATATTTCTTTGAACGGTTTCTACAACTGAAACATTGTGGCATACAGTTGATTGTTTTACAGATATATTTAAAGACACAGACAGAAACAGATAGTAATAATCTGTTCAATAAATAGCTGAAGACCCTACACACATGATAAATTTATCCTAAACAGAAGAAAATAGAGGATGGAAGAGAATTTATGATTGAGGTCAAGTCCTGGTACTGTTTAGCTTAGGATCTCTCAGATTAATGCTATTATGGTAATATGTTATATATTAGCATAATATATTAAGAATACCTAACCCTAACCCCCACAGCATCAAAGAGTTAATTGAAAAGCGGCATTGAATAAGATATGACATAGGCATGATGGGCCCAGTGGTTTCATCCAGTTCCTGGAATTTCATAAATTCTTATCCCCAGCGGAAAGACTTCTTTAGATTTAAAGCATTAACTTACATTTTATTTTTTAGAGTCAAACTGATATTAACTGATCTGGCTTTAATCATTAGTACTGCTAGTCACATTTACTTCATTTTATAGTTCTATGGATGTCATATGTATTTTATAGGAATCCACTATAATCCAGAATTCATTATTGTACCATTTAAATAAAATGCTGCTAATTGTTCACAGTACAGGACAGTATATATGCACTCTGTAGATTTGCTTACCACCTCTAAAGTATGAGGACTTTAACACATTTACATAAATATATACTCTTAACATAATTTTCTCTAAGCCAAATGTGATGAGGGCGTGGAGAAAGATTTCTGTGGGGAAAAGAATGGTGCAGCAAATCTGGGTGTTATCAGATAAGTAAATGTTTTGAGTACTCTCTGACTATTTAGAGATTGACAGACATAAGGAGATGTTTATTTGAATATTTTGGCAAGGTGAGAACTTGACTGTTGAACAAGGTTAGAGCTTGTGTGTTGAACTCTATATGCTGTATATGTGACCAAGATAACAATAAGGCAAATAGAAATCTGTTGATGAAGTTTTTGTTCTTATTTTTCAATTGCCATATCTACACCAGTTTGTATAGATAGCCTCAGTTAGAAGCTGTGAAACATTGTAAAAGACACCATAATGCTGCAGTGTCTTCTTTAGTAGCTTTAATGTTGGTGGATTTATAGTTATATTTATTATTTATATAGTAATTCCACACAGCTCTGCATAGACTAAGTTTAAAAAAAAATCTGTTCTTTGAAGAGTTTACAGTTTAACTCAGACAAATACTAAGGAAATGATTCAGGCACAAGAAGGTGCAGGACATTGTCAGTTTTCAACAGGTCCTAGTGTATATAGAGTATACTGAAAAGATTGGCTATTAACCTTTAAACATTTCTAAAGTAAAACCTATGCCATTTCCTTGTTTCGACAAATGTCTCTGCATGATCTCATTATTCTTTGAGATTTATACTTTTTAAAACATTTCCAACAATGATTGTTTTGTGCAGGAACATTTGTTGTTACTGTTTATTGCATGTGTGCTCTTGTTTGTGGATGTGTCCACATAAGATTTCTTTTCTCTCCCCTCTGTCTAATATGTATTTCTACTTTTTTGTCTTTTTCAGATACCAGATACACACAGGCCTTCAGCATTCTGTCATAAGGCCTACCCAGCCTAACTGTTTACCTCTGGATAATGTGACTCTACCTCAGAAGCTGAAGGAGGTTGGCTACTCAACACACATGGTTGGCAAATGGCACTTGGGCTTTTACCGTAAAGAATGCATGCCGACACAAAGAGGATTTGATTCTTTTTTTGGTTCACTCTTGGGCAGTGGGGATTATTACACTCACTACAAATGTGACAGCCCTGGGATATGTGGCTATGACCTATATGAGAATGACAATGCAGCTTGGGATCATGACAATGGCATATATTCAACACAGATGTACACACAAAAAGTGCAACAAATCTTAGCCTCTCATAATCCCAGGACCCCAATATTTTTATATATTGCTTACCAAGCTGTTCACTCTCCACTACAGGCACCAGGCAAGTATTTTGAACATTACAGATCAATCAATAATATAAACAGGCGGAGATATGCTGCCATGCTGGCCTGTTTGGATGAAGCCATCAACAATGTGACTCTTGCTTTAAAGAGGTATGGTTACTATGACAACAGCATTCTCATCTACTCTTCAGATAATGGTGGGCAACCCACGGCTGGAGGAAGTAACTGGCCTCTCAGAGGAAGCAAAGGGTCATATTGGGAGGGGGGAATCCGTGCTGTTGGCTTTGTCCATAGCCCCCTTCTGAAAAACAAAGGATCTGTGTGTAAGGAGCTTGTGCACATCACAGACTGGTTCCCCACTTTGATCACATTGGCAGAAGGGCAGATTGATGAGGACATCCAGTTAGATGGCTATGATATATGGGAGACCATAAGTGAAGGCAGACGTTCCCCAAGGGTGGACATTTTACACAATATTGACCCCATTTACACCAAAGCCAAAAATGGCTCATGGGCAGCAGGCTTTGGGATCTGGAACACAGCAATTCAGTCAGCAATCAGAGTAAACCACTGGAAACTACTGACAGGAAATCCTGGATACAGTGACTGGGTCCCTCCTCAATCTTTTAGCAACGTTGGCCCCAATCGCTGGCATAACGAACGAGTTTCTTGGATGACTGGCAAAACAGTGTGGCTTTTTAACATAACTGCAGACCCATATGAACGAGTGGACCTTTCTGGTAAGTATCCAGATATAGTCAAGCAGTTGTTGCGGAGACTTTCACAGTTCAATAAGACTGCAGTTCCTGTTCGATACCCAGCTAAAGACCCTAGAAGTAACCCAAAACTCAATGGAGGCGTCTGGGGCCCATGGTTTAAGGAGGATGAGAAGAAAAAGAAGCCAGGTAAAATTAAGGGAGAGAATAAGCAAAAGAAGAACAAGAAAAAAACAAGTCAGAAAAAGGGACAGTCCTTACATTGCCGTTTGCACCTTGCTGATGGATAGGATCAACTACTGTCATTGCATAAACCTAACTCAGTCTACTCCAATTTTGGGAGCTCCTGACATTCCACCAGAGTAGAAATACCAGCTCTGCACTATGATTGAATGAGAAATCTCCCCTTCTGGTTTGTTCTCACGTTATACCAGCATAAGTTATCCTGACGCTCTACCTGAAGAATATATAAATGCCCATGTGGCAAACGTTCTCTTCAGCACAAATGTGTTCCCATCATAGCTACATATAACAATGGAAATAACTCTGTTCCAGTATTTCTCTGTTTGAAGGATACTTGGTGGGGTGATTCCATGCCAAAATAGACTGTATATTTCAGTAATGGTATGAAAAAGTTACTGGTATTTCCCAAATCGATAAAGATTATCTGTAGAGAGAAGTAAAACCCAAAATCTGACTCTCATTTTAAGTTACCTTGGGTTGTAGTCACCATGTTATGATTTTTTTCTAATTAAGCACAGCAAAAGTTTAAGCCCCCTAATAGTCTATATACTTTTTTAAAAAGCTCCTTTTAATTAAATTGTGTCTGTCTTACATAAATGAGAGATTTTTTTTTTTTTGTGTTAGGTTACACTGCTTTCCAATAAAAACAAAAGCACACACAAGAATCAGTTAGTGCATGTCTCATATTATTTACCATAGGGATAGGCAGAGATGTAGTCTTTGAGAACACCACCAAAATGAATGTAATGTTTATTCTCTGCTACAGTCAGTGCCAGCTCCAGGCACCAGTGCAGCAAGCAGGTGCTTGGGGCGGCCCAGGGGAAGGGGTGGCACGTCCGGCTCTTTGGCGGCAATTTGGCGGCAGGTCCCTTGGTCCCTCTCGAAGGGAAGGACCTGCTGCCAAAGTGCCGCCGATCGTGAGCATGGCTTTTTTTTTCCCCCCTCCCCTGCCACTTGGGGCGGCAAAAACCCTGGAGCCAGCCCTCGCTACAGTATATAAAAACATAATTTATTTTACAACACAAGTCAGTTACTTCACGTGTATTAAAGCTTTCACAGTGGGTGATGCAAGCCACCTTTTTGTTTTATTTGACTTGATTTGCTCTATCATTAGGGGTTTTATTTTACATATCCAAATCTGCATAGTACTGTAAAAACACAAATTACTGTAAATACTGCTAAGATGAAAAAGAATGATGATTCAGGTACATCATTTCATTATGTGTTTGCCTCCAATGAATTTGAATGTATCAAAGTGATTATTTGACTCAGTAGTCACTTGAAATATTGTTGTTCGGTTTCTGTATGGAAGCTTTATGTGTTTTTAGGGGGGGAAAATCTACTCTAAACCTCTTATTTATATATCTATTAAAATATTTTATTTTTATGGCATTCATAAAAGTATTCTGTCTCTCCTTTGCACTGAAGGTCATAATTAAGTTCTTGATATTTTTAAATGATCTTGCTAAGCTTTGTTTTGGTTGGGTTTTTTTAAATGCAGGCTTGATTTGATGACATTTCATTTCTGAGATACAGTTCCATCCTTCAAAGAATGACTGAATTCAAGACACTATTAAAACTGTCCTTATCTCCAAGGATGCTAATGAAGAATTCTCCAGTACCCAGCTGGATGGTTACATTGACTTTTTTAATCTTGCTGTATTACGGTAGATAATGTAATTCAGAGTTCCTATGAATAAAACAACGAGGAATCCTTGTGGCACCTTAGAGACTAGCAAATTTATTTGGGCATTGTCACGGAGTCCCCGGATGATGCTCTGGAACTGCTCCCCGCAAAGCCAGTTGGGACTTTGGGGAGCCTCCTCTCCCTTGGAGCAGACTGTCTTCAGGGCAAGAAGCTTACACTTCACCTCCTGGGTCTCCTTGGAGCATTCAGCATCCTCTGCCCCTCTGTGTGCTTCCCACAGTGAGTCTGCCCAGGCAGAGTCCTGGGGAAGCCAGAGGGTCCTGCACCCCCACTTTGCTTCGCAGTCAGACGTGACTCTTAGCCAGCCAGTAAAACAGAGGTTTATTAGATGACAGGAACACAGTCTAAAACAGAGCTTGTAGATACAGAGAATGGGACCCCTCAGTCGGGTCCATTCTGCAGCCCAGCGAGGCAGACCACCCCATCTGCCCTCATTTCCAGCCCCCAGCCAGCTCCAAACTGAAACTCCCTGCAGCCCCTCCTTTCTGGCCTTTGTCCCTTTCCCGGGCCAGGAGGTCACCTGATCTCTTTATTCACATTTAGCTATCCCCTTGCAGGGTGAAGGGCCCAGCCATTTGTTGCTAGGATACAAAGTTTCGGCAATTTATGCACGCTGGAGAATTAGGAAATGCATAGGGGAAACTCAGGCACCCACACGGTATTTAGAGGAAACATTAAGAACAGTCCCACTTCATCACAGGCATAAGCTTTCATGGACTATAGATGCATGGAGTGAAAAATACAGTAGAAAGATATAAATATACAGCACATGAAAAGATGGGAGTTGCCTTACCAAGTCGGGGGGTCAGTGCTAATAAGGCTAATTCAATCAGGGTGGATGTGGCCCATTGCAAATCTGTGTCTTAACATAACATATAGCAAATGAAATTAATGCCAGCTGATCAACATACTAGATAGCCATCACCTAACTTGTGGTAAAAATTTAAATGAGAATACCATTTCAGCCATTAGAAACAGAGGGCCTGACATCTGTGTAAAGCCATTGCAGTGGATGGAGTTACACCAGTTTAAAATCAGTATAAACTGAAATTAGATGCAAGTCCAGCATACTGATACAGTCTATTTTTTAAATTAGATTGTACTTTTCTTTAAAAGTAAATTGTACTTTTATCTCTGCAGATAATGTAACTGCTAATATCGTCTAACAAAAATCGCTACAGTGCAAATTTATATAATTTCGTCAAAATCAAACCATCATCAACACAGCATCAGAAGCAAGTGTAGTTTGTTTTCTGCCTTCAGGGATAGACCTGAAATATTTTTAAGGCAACCCTGAGACATTCTCATAACATATGTCAAATGTGTAAACTTGAATGGGGGTCTGGACGTTTAAAAAATAAAAAGAGTAAAATATTGGCCTAGAATTACATGTACTGAGAGAATCTGGATTTGGGTAATCAAAATTATAAGGTAAATCAGGAAAGAAGGTGATTTTAAAACACTGTCATGCCAGGGAGATGTCTTAACGCGCATAAATCACTTTTTGGTTTCATGTGAAATACCCCTGCATTGTGACCTGAGCCCAGCATTAATAAAAAAACAGGTTTCTCAGTTGTCCTGTAGAAAGGACCAAAAATATGTAATCTATAGGGAATATTTGTATATTTGGCAGGACTGAGATGAGCTTATCTCTTAATGGCTAAAGTACATAAGTTATTCTCTCAATTGCTTAGAATACAGCTCTTCAATAATAGTGCAGTGGCTAAGTCATTTTATCACACTAATTTCTAGCAGACAGAAAGGACAGCTTCTCCATCAATTTCCTTGACTAATACAAATAAAGTCCATGGTAGTAAAATGCCATCATCATACAATCAGTGACTTCCTCTTTGAAAATAAGTTTTGTCATTGTCTTGACAGTTACTGGTCAGAAGAAACCAGAGATCATTATTACATGACAATGTTTTATTCCATTATTTCTTTTTGTTCAGTTACAGAGCAAAGGAAGAACTTCTTGAGTGTAATCAGCATAAAGTATAATGGTGGATCGGAAGTCTCTATATTCCTATATATATTCTACATATGTCACAGGAGAAAACAGTTATAAAACCAGATGATACTACCAGTGCATACTTTCTAAAGATTGCATTAGATTTTAGTTCTGCTGTCCTATTAAAGTTGTCCTATTAAAGTCAAGAGGTGAGGTACAGTTAAACTAGTGGGCAAAGCACAGCAGGGTTGAAAGTTGGGTTTAAAAAAGCCTTGAAAATTTTGGAAGCATATCTGAATATTTTATTGAACATTTCCAAACCTTTACAATCACGCAATCACTTCTAGTTTTTGCCCTCTTTACTCACGGTCCAGCTTGGTTCTTCTCATTTCCCAAAGCATACAGTGTATTCTTCCAACCTGCAATAGACACCTTCAGCCACAGTTTCGTCTCCATGATCTTCAGCCATATGTGTCTTCAATGGGACATTCTCTTTACTGAGCTCTTGTGTGATAGTGTATTCAACACTCATTCACTCACAAAGTCAAATGTGCCTAAGAATGTATTGCTCATAAGAGTTGAACACAGCAGCCACCTCAGCAGAGGTAACCGGAGTTGCTTAGACAACAATCCCATATTCCAAAGCAAAATTGGAAGGCCCATTGGATATTGTACAGAAATAAGGAGAAAGGCCATACTTTTTTGAAGCTGAAAAATGTGTGCAAAGACAGGCCTGCATTTACATTTTCAAGAAAGAAAGTGTTGCATCCTCTGACCCTTCAAAAATGGGTAATGAAACTGTTTTGAAATGTTTAAAGGAAGAATAGGGTTTTTTGTTTCATGGGCTGCTGTTCACCATATCCTATTGTGTGCACATGGACAAGATGGGGTTGGCATAATCTATGTGGGCTGGTTCTAACATCCTCACATGGCATCAGCACTGTCTGCAGGAGCCTTGGAAACACCATCCTGAAGAAAGATGCTTCTTTTCTTCCTCTTCCCATGTACTGTTGGTGAGTGTGTTTTTGTGAGAGATGAAAGCTGCTTTCCTTCCTTAGTCCCTTCCCCGCAGTTCAGTACTTCCTCACTGCAGCACCATGCAGAAGGAAAAGCAGAACTGGTGGGTAAGAGAAAAGAGAGGAATCTAAGGGAGGGAAAACGCCCCCTGCCTCCTGACACATCACCTTTAAATACTGTGCATCAGCCTCATTTTTATTTGAAAAGCTGGCAGATACAAAGACACTTAATCCTGTCCTTTTCTGTGTTTCGTTTCTCAACCTTCGTCAATCCCTACCTAAAACCCCATTCAATGCTTTTAAAATTGCTAAATGGTTTTATTATCCACTGTTGAGAGTTAGATTGTTGTGTTTTGTTTTTGGTTTTGTGCTTTTTTGGGTTTTGTTTTTTTTTTTTATTTAGTGTGACGTGGAACTGGAGGCATAAGAGTTTCCTTGCTGCAAGTAAAACAAAGATAAGTGGAAGTGCATGTTATGAATGGTAAATGATTCTTTAAAATGACAGTCTCTGTATGTGACTCATTCTGTGGGATGTGGGGAAAAGACCATCATGTACTGAAGCTCAGACACTGAAGATGATTTGTCGTCACTAATGGATGCATAAACAGCCAAAGCAATCCAACAGATCCCTGTAGCCTTTGGGACATGAGTCTTTTTGAAAAGTGGACTATGCCAGTAAAGCAAGTGAATCTTCCCTCTCATATTGAGGTCATGGATTTGAGATCAAGTTGGTAAAGAACACTCATGTTTCCATCTGTACAGAACTAAACTTCATGAGAAATCTGAGGTATTGTCTAGACAACATCAAGCGCTGCAAAACCATAAAATAATTTTCTGCACGTTCTTAACTTCCCCTTTTTCCTCTCCCTCACACATTCCATATACAAACACCCTCAGGAACCCCATGTATATTTGGATAGTTGCCCTTTAAAACCAAAATTTAAGAAAAGTCTGGCTGTTGTTCAATTTTTTAAAATAGCTAGAAACAACCACATTCATTTTTGCAATAAAATTTTCAAGCATGGGGATCTTGTTATGAGCCAGGGGACCACACTTTGATTTAACATTATTGTCTTTTATACTGAATTCTTGAAAATGCTCCCTGCACCTGCTTTGTAATTTTCATTGTTGGTTACATTCGCAGAACAATACAGGCTCCTTCTGGTTGTCACAATAAAATCTTTAAATTCCTATGTATGTTAATCAGTCATTTTAAGCCTAGTGAATCAGGTGTTATTTACCTTATATTCCAAATGTATTGAGTTGAATATCAATGCTCAATCCATTCAGTACACAGATATGTGAAGGATTGATAGTGGGATATGAATCTTTTCATCTCTTGGTTACTGATTCAAATCTAAATGAACTACACACTCTCCTCGCAAGGATTGTCTATTTGGGACAAAATTAATTCAATTCCTCGAGGCAAGACAGCTTTCTTTTCCTAGTCTGTGAATAAATAGAAGGCATCAGTCCTGACAGCTGGCATTATAGCACCTTTCACAAGCACGGAATTTTCAAATTACAAAAATATATAATAACTCCTGTCCCCCTCCACACACACACACATGCACATTCCACTTAAAAAAAAACAAAAAAATAACCTCGCTATATTAAACATGGATGATAATCTTTCTCCTGGTATTTTCCTGCATTTTAGAATCTAAAATTGAGATTATTCAGTTCATTTTTATTTCTCTTTGGTAAAACCTCTATGGATGTGTCCAAACATCACAGCTTGGTGAATATATATTATATGGAAAATCAAACATTCACTTGGTTCTAGTACTGTATTGTTTATTTTCCTGGTTTCCTAGGAACAGCAGAAGACGCACATTACCATGAAGAGGATTGTAACACTTATTTTTGCTCTGAAATAACTCAGTGCCCAATTCAGCAGCCCAGCTCTATTCAGCAAAGTTCTTAAGCATATGCTTAACTTTACTTCAGTGGAATTAAGTACATTCTTAAGTCTTTTGCTGAATAGGAATGAAGTTAACTACATGCTTAAATGCTTTGATGAATTAAGATTTTTGATCTAAGGAGGAAGGCCATCAGTAAAAAACAAAACCTTCTCTCTTTACATCATGCTGCTTTTCACCTCTACTGGGACAGTTAATGATAACAGAGCTGAAGCCTGAGCAACTTAGTTTCACAGTAGGGGCTGGTCCAGACTGGGAGGGGGAATCGATCTTAAATACGCAACTTCAGCTACGTGAATATCGTAGCTGAAGTCGAATATCTAAGATCGGATTACTCACCCGTCCAGGTGGCGCGGGATCGATGTCCGTGGCTCTCCGTATCGATTCCGGAATTCCGTTCGGGTTGATGGAGTTCCGGAATCGATATAAGCGTGCTCAGGGATCGATATATCGCGTCTAGATTAGACACGATATATCGATCCCTGAGCAATCGATTTTAATCTGCCAATACAGCGGGTAGTCTGGACGTACCCTAGCAATTGCCCTGCTACCTCCTAATGCCCTGCCTTTTATATGCAGAAAAATGTTGTGGCACAGGTGGGCTGTGGAGTTTTTATAGCATGTTGGGGCGGGGGGGCTCAGAAAGAAAAAGGTTGAGAACCCCTGCTTTAGTGTGCAAGCTACCTTGTTAATTCTATACATTTAAATTACAGTCAGAAATACTACTTAGAAACTGTCTAGCTTATTAATTACCTTTTTGCCTATTTCCATAATGGGGAGAGAATAAGGACCTGTGATGTCACTCTGACATTTTCTGAAAAATATATTTTTTAAATGTCCAATTAAAAAACCTAGGTGTTTCAGTAAAAGTCATGTAATCACATTCAGTTACTGCAGAACTTGAAGGAACATATGTAATGTTTGATGCTGATCTCTAGATTTGATTAAAAGACTGTTAATCATTTGACAAGGCCTGTTGTGACAGGGCCTACAGATTGCTCCATAATCAGGGGCGGCTCCAGGCACCAGCACGCCAAGCACGTGCCTGGGATGGCAAGCCACGGGGGGGCACTCTGACGGTTGCCGCAAGGGCGGCAGGCAGGTTGCCTTCGGCAGTATGCCTGCGGAGGATCTGCTGGTCCCATGGCTTTGGCGGACCTCCCGCAGGCGTGCCGCCGAATCCGCGGAACCTGGGATCTCCCGCAGGCAAGCCGCCGAAGGCAGCCTGCCTGCCATGCTTGGGGCGGCAAAATACCTAGAGCCGTCCCTGTCCATGATGGCTGCAACTCCCACTGTTTCCTGGGTCCCCCATACCTTTTTCATCCTAATCCTGAGAGATGTCCCTGAGCAGACTGGGCTAAAGAAAGGGAGCTACTTCCACTAGCTTTGGCTAAATCCCAAATACCACCTGGGATGTCATACTTTGTCACTCACTTTTCCTTCCCCACCTTATCTCTTGTCTTTCCAGTCCTCCTTTTTCCTTTTGTCTAATAAGAGTCTGTCTTAGCTGGACATGTTTGTAAATGTTACAACACTGCTGTACGTTTGTGACCAGAAAGAGGCAGCTAAAAACAATTCCTTAAACAGCCCATTACAAGTTTACCAGGTCTTGGAGTGGCTGATAAGACTGTGTGCTGTATCTGTGTTTATTCCAGCAGCAAGGTAACAAGTGAGAGTCAACACCAGAGAAAGAAGCTGCATTCTTCTATCTTTGCTCTTCTTCTCTTCCCCTTTTGTGTGTTTGTCCTGTTTTGTCTTCTTTGTCTTAACAACATCCCTTCCAGTCCATCTTAACTAACTTCTCTTTTCTCCAAAGGGCCAATTATTACCATTTTAATGCCAGCTAAGAGATTGTCCTGCCAGGGAGGTTTTCTTTCTTACCAGGGAAAGGTAACAAGGGATGTTGTTGAAATGAAAGACTTATTTAATATTTCAAATGCTTTAACTATTTGATGTGCATGCCATGGTACTAAGCAGGCTGAGGTATCTATGTACCAGTGGTTCTCAAATTATTGTACTCGTGACCCCTTTTATATAGCAAACCTCTGAGTGCAACCCCTCTTATAAATTAAAAGCACTTGTTGATATATTTAACACCATTATAAATGCTGGATACAAAGCAGGGTTTGAGGTGGAGGCTGACAGCTTGAGCCCCCCATGTAATAACTTCGCAACCCCCTGAGGAGTCCTGACCCCCAGTTTGAGAACCCGTGCTATATACCAAACCAAAACCTTGGTTAAAACTGTTTAATGTTGGACAATTTCTGGATCATGTTAACATGTTTGACTCTCTGGGTCCATATATTCCATCTAAATTAATACAACATTTTTTACATCCTTGGATGGGCCTAAATGGTTAATATATACTCAGAAGCTGGCATCTTGGCAAACAAGCAATAGTTTTCAAAATTAGTTTACAACAAACATTTGTTATTCTAAATCCTTAAATATGTTGAACTGGTTTGGAATAAGCATGCAAAGTAATTTTTTTTTTCAAAAATAAGAAAGAGTTAACAATTGTTTTATAGCAATTGATTATTTGTCTAAAAACTTTTTAACAAATGCTTTGATTTGTTTTCCCTTTTTTTGTTAATTTCAATGTTTATAGTTTTTGTAAATGGTAATAACTTCAAAGTTTTAATGTAAAGAATTTAAAAAAAGAGCAAAAGTAACAAAAATTAAATGTTTTAAATTGTTGATGGTTAAGGTGCTAAAGCAAACTTTTATTGAAAGAGCATCTTGGGTAATTCCCCATGTGAACAAAATGCCAGCTTAATTCAGGGCTGCTATTGAAGTGGCTGAATTTCAAACCACCTGAACCAAGAGCTGTTGCAGTACCAAACGTTTTGTGATTAATTTAAATAAAAGGTTAAAAAGTGTGTTTGCCGTGGTATTACACAGGCTGAGATCTCTGTACACCAAACTCAAATCTTGTTTAAAACTGTTTAATATTGGAAAGTTAGGATCTTCTTAACACTTTTGATTTTAGGATCCATTTAGACCATCTGAAATAATACAACAAGCCATATGATTCCTTTTTTTTTTTTAAATTAAGATTTGCTTCTGCAGGGGAAAAGTAGATAATACTTAACTGCACCCAGAAGAAATTCAGTCTTTAAATGTATGAATATTTTTCCAATGCAAGTATATAAAGGGCCATTTTAAAAGAATATAAATAGAAGCACAGTTCAGTGCATTCACTTAGGATTGCCAGAGTCTTCTGTGGAGTAACTTATCCTTTTATCTAATTGCAAAAAAGAAGTCGTCCTCTGTGTGTTTGATTTGAAGACCACTTGAGGACTTTAAACCTATTCTTATAAACTGTTTGATGAAGGGCCAAAAGCAGAGCTTTCATTTACTAAAGGTCTTCTCTAACATTGTGAACTATTAGGCATATGCTGGGGGAACCTCTTTAAAAATGTTCAATTTTATGGATAGACAGAAATGAGCCACCTTTGAGCTGACACGTCATTCTCAGGAGGGTTTTGCATTTAATTTTCAGGAGAGTGAGGTACCAGAGATGAACAAATGATCCAGGTGGCCACAAAGTCAACATCTGTCTGTTCTTACTAATCTGTGTCTTCTTATGCAGAGTTGGTGAAACCTTGTTGAAATTGTGTGTGACAGCTGCCCTTCATTCAGGATAAAGGTAAGAAGCAGTTAAACTCCTTTTTGAAGTAAAATTAGCTGAGATAATAGGAGCCAATTTAGCTATGTGGGTGGATGGTTTTCACTGGGTATTGTTAGATGGAGGGGTGTGTGTGTGTGTGTGTGTGTGTGTGTGTGTGAAGCACTTCAAAAAAAACAAGCAAACAGCAAGAGCACTGGGAGAAAGTGAAGAGAGGGAGCTTTTGGGGCAGAGTGTGGACTGGAAAGAGGCTTGGAACTGTGAGCAAAGAAACTGCCTCCTGTTCTTTGATTCCTGCTGTGTTCAGGGAAATGGAACTTTCCACATTCTTTGTAAATTAACAGGATTGCATCAAAGAAATACCTGACTCTATAATCAATTTCTCCTAACAGAAACTCCCCGTAAGTCCCCATATAGTGTCTAAGCAATTGGGCTAACAATATGAACCAGTTATCTCTGGGCTCTCGCAACCTTTTCAAGTCACTCAAACTTTGATTGCCCATTTCTCTTATACTCATTGCCTTCCTGCCTTTGTTTCATTAGAGAATTTCATCACGTTTTACCACATTTCCTTCTAAACTATTAGAGTGAACATAGTCTCTGAGAGAGAGCCTAGTGGCACTTCATTGATGACCTCCACCCATCTCAGACTGCTTATGCCCTCATGCAAACTCTAATTACCAAGCCAATTTATACACATAAGTAACTCACCTCCTGCACTATACATGTAAATCTTGTGGATTTGAAAGTTAGAACTCTGTGATCCACACCCACAGTAAAACCTAAAGGACAGAGGGGGAAAGTAATCAAAAATCCCCATGGCTTGAAATCCATAATGCAATAAATTCTACCTTCTGAGGAAAGATTAGTGGAAGCATGGAGGGGGCACGGGTTATGGCTGTGAACTCTATGGACCTCAAGGAAATCAGATTATGACCCTACAGAGCTCCAGTTATTCAGCAATCTCCTCCGTCAGCACAGTTTCCACGGGAGTTGACCTGCCATTACCTATTTACCCTTCTTCTGAAAAGAATCCGTTCTGAAGCCATAGGGTTAATTCTATTTCCAACATGATTAATAACTGTGTGGCTTTCTGCTTTAAAATCCTCTTATGTGATAGGTCACTGCTTCCATCTTCGCTTGCCCCAGCGAACACCAGACTCCTAAGAAAGGAAAACATGCAGTGTTGACTCCATTCTCACCACCCTTTTCTGAGAAGGTGGGGGGCTTTCTACCACTTCATAAGCCTGGGTGTCAGGTGACTGGTCTGGAAGTGATTAAATCATAAAGTTTGTGTTTAGCCATTGAGAATGCCCAGTATGCAATAGTTAGTTATTTCCAGTGTAATGAGCAAGCAGTGACTGAGCTGAGTGCTTGTGCTGTTACTGGTCCTTTTTTTTTCCAGCCACTCTGCCTCCTAAGTACTTTCTAAACACAGAGAATGAAATCCTGGCCCTATTGAAGTCAACGGAAGCTTTGCTATTGCCTGCAAAAGGGCCATGATTTCACCTATAACCTTTGCCTTCTCTTTTGCTCCTCTCTATGCCACAGAATGGAAAAGAGCATGGAGCCTTCAGCCTGCTGAACTGCAGTACTGTCCTAAATGTCCATCCTCTCCTGTATCACTCACTGTATTGCCATAAATAAATTCAAGAAAGTGCTTTACATAATCTTATCATAAATTCATGCCTAGCATCAATAGGGTGCTGTTCTCGTGTTCCTTTCTGTGTTTATAGATAGTATTTTCACCATTGCTAAAGACAAGGAGGCTTACCAGGCTGCAATTTCCGGTACCTTTCTTTGATTCCTTTTAAATTATAAGTGCTAGCTTCTCTCAGGTGCATCCATATCTTCCCCATTTCCAAGGTTTTAAATATGTAGTGCAGAATCTGATCATCAGTAGATTATCTGATCTGCACATCATCATCTGCTCTTCACAAATGATAATCTGTGTTCGGGTAACGACAAATATGTCCAGATATTTGGGAATCGGTAGACAGAGAGTCAAGAGAGTGGAAGGTATGAGCAGTGTGCAAGAAAAGGGATATTAGGGAGTTAGATAATCAATTCTATGCTATCTGATAGAGGTGACTCTCTCTCTTTTACTACAATGATCTATTCATCTGACCTGAATTTGTGTCCACAGATCAGATGATCATGCATGTAACTACAGTGCCTGATATTTGGTCAGGCTGCAAATTGGGACAGCTGGGTTCAAGTCCATGCTCTGCCACAAATTTCCTGAGAAACCTTGGGCAAGTCACTTATCTTCTGTGCCGCAGCTTCCGTTTGGAAAAAAATTGGGATAACAGAAATTCCCTCTAGCTGATAGGGTTGTTATGAAGATAAATATGGTATCATGAGGTAACTGGGGACCACAGACATACCAATGAGAGATATAGAATTAAATACATTACATATATGTGTGTGAATGCATTTTGTGTGCATGCATATCAAAGCCCTTTGAAAACATGGCCTTTGACATTTCTCTGGCATCATGATGACCATGTTTAAGACTGGTTTTGGGAGGTGGGAGATGACTCGCCTTCCTCTTTTACTTGGCTTCCTGCTTACCCATAGAGAAGCTGTGACATCAAATGCAAGTACATTTTTAAGAATCCATTGGTTTTGATGGAACAAAGCTGACTCTTGCATTGCAGCAGCTTGGGCTGAGCTTTCAGATACAGGAGAACATGACTCAACACCTGGTGCAAGTGCAGGTCCCTGCAAATATGTGCAAGTGGCCCAGAATAAATTGATTTTTCTTCATAAGAAAATGCACACAGGTCAACAACACGTTGGGGAGAATTTAACAATAGGAAAATTATGCAACATTTCTGATACATTTTGAAAACTCAGCTTGCTACAGTTAGGTTGTAACTAACCAGAAAACAATCTTGTCTGGCTGTAAACAGCTTATCATCATCAAGCTCACGCTTGGTATGAGAGTGGACAGCAAAGTAAAAGCCTGATCCTGTGAGGTGAGGGAGCCCTGAATTGATGTGCTGAGTGCCCCTCCCTCTTACTGGCAAGTGTTCAGTCCCTCATTAAACAAGGACCTTTTCCATCTTGCGGCATGTTGTTAAACCCACTGCATTATAACCATTCAAAAATACCAGAGCTCAAAAAAAGTTGTATAATCTCTGAAACAAGACACTTCTTTTCCTAAATATTGTTGGGTCTCTTTTGAAACGTGTACAAGGTCAATCTCAGAGAGAGAGCACCTTTCCTCATCAATTCATAGAATGTTAGACCAGAAGGAACCATTAGATCATCTAGTCTGACCTTCTGTTTATCACAGGCCATCACATTTTACCCAGTTTCCTCTGTATTGAGCCCAACAGCTTGTGTTTGATTAAAGCATATCTTCCAAAAAGGTAACCTCCCCACACACACACTCAGAAACTACTGTGATGAACATAACATACATGCCTAGATATCTTATTATTTATAAGCTTTTCTAGGGTGTTCCATGGTGGCCCCCTTACAAACATTTACTGAATCTATCCTCACAACTCTGTGAGGCAGGAAAGCATTCTTATCCCAATTTTACAGATGGGCAGATGTGGCAGGGCAGTCTCGATCTCACCTACTTTCTAGCCCACAAAAGTCTCAGGCCTGGTCTACACTGGGGGGCGGGGCGGGGAGAATCGATCTTAGATGCGCAACTTCAGCTATGTACAGTTGTACAGTTTATTTACAGGGCTCTTTTCCACCGCCTTCTGTCATAAACATACAGTTAAGGGTTAATCCTCTTTTGCCTGTAAAGGGTTAAGAAGCTCACATAATCTAGCCGACACCTGACCAGAAGGACCAATAAGGGGACAAGAAACTTTAAAAATCTGGAGGGGGAAAAAGTCTTTTGTCTGTGCTTTTGCTTGAGACAGAGAAAGAAGGAGCCATCCTGCTCCTATAGGGCAGTGAGTATTTAGAGAAGGAGTGGTTAGATTACTTTTATTTTCTTGTGTGTGTGTTATTTTGCAAATAAGAAGGAGGATAAATTTGGGTTCTTTGTGTAACTTTAAAGTTTTGCCCAGGGAGAAACCCTCTGTGTTTTGAATCTGTCTGTGAGCTTATCTTTCATTCTAATCTTACAGAGGTACTCCTTTCACCTTTTTTCTTTAATTAAAATTCTTCTTTTAAGAACCTGATTGATTTTTCATTGTTTTAAGATCCAAGGGTTTGGATCTGTGTTCACCAGGACTAAGTTGTGAGGGGACATTCTCAAGCCTTCCCAGGGAAAGGGATGTAGGGGCTTGGGGAGGATTATTCTCAAGTCTACCCAGGAAAAGAGGTGTAGGGGCTTTGGGGGAAATCATTCTCAAGCCTGCCCAGAAAAGGGGGGTTAGGGACTTAGGAGATATTTGAGGAAAGGCAGAGTTCCAAGTGGCTCTCCCTAAATATTTGGTTAACTCACTTGGTGGTGGCAGCATACTGGTAACCTAAGCTGGTAAAAATAAGCTTAGGGGGTCTTTCATGCGGGTCCCCACATCTATACCCTAAAGTTCAGAGTGAGGAGGGAGCCTTGTCACCTTCACATACTGTATAGCCTTATACTAACAGTAACATGAAGCCCTCAGTTCCTGAGGCAAGGAAAGGAAAGATCTCATGTGGCTCTGACTTTACAAGACTGACACCCCTCCTCACTTCCTTTCTATGCTTTTTGTACCTTCTGGTAATGAGTTAATTTGCCTTTGAACTCTCTCCAGCCCATCCCAATCAAACTATTGGGTGCAGTTCCCATAGTCAGGTGTGCTCTGAGCAACTAATTGGAGTTGCAGTGGTCAGAGTGTTGCTTGTGCCCCACACTATGTCATAGCAACTAAAACACAGATTGGTCCAAAGTCACCTGGAAAGTTAGTGGCAGAGATAGGCCAAGAACTCAGGTGTCCTGAGTCCTACCCCCATTCCTTAATCTCAAGATCATCCTTCCTCAAACACTTAATGCCTACTTTTAGGGTGCAAGGAGTGCAGAGGGATTTGCAGGGGCTTATACACCTGAGTAAATTTCACACTAAAAATCTTCTGTGGCACCAAAAATTTAGTTAATAGTATTTTTTTGTTTGAGAATAAAATACTTGTCACTTGTATAGCACAAGCTATCTTCTACTTTAAAAAATCTTTGCAGACACGAATGAGTTCAGTTTCTCAACATCCTCTGAGATAAAAAATAATTATTATTCCCATTTTCCAGGTGGGGAGACTGAGGTACAGAATTGCCTGTGGTCACACAAGAAGACTGTGGAAGAGCTGTGAATAGAATGCCGGAGTCTAGATTCTCATTCAGAAGACCCTCCCTCCTCCTCCTCTTGCAAAAGTGACAGCTACATAAATAAATAAGAGATGTATGTATAACAGAAAAGGTGGGGGGGAGTGTCATTTAATTTAATGTTCACTAATTCAATTAATTTAGTGTTTGTGAAAGTGGGGCTGATACCTTTTCTGTGATTTATGAAGATTATGAAATATGCTCCAGAGAATCATAGAAATGTAGAGCCAGAAGGGATCTTGAGAGGTCATCTAGTCCAGCTCCTTGCACTGAGGCAGAACCAAGTATACCTAGACTATCTCTGACAAGTGTTTGTCTAACCTGTTTTTAAAAACCTCCAATGATGGAGATTCCACAACCTCCCTTGGAAGCATACTCAAATGGTTAACTATCCTCATAGTTAAAAATCTCCCTTGCTGAACATTAAGCTTGAATTCAAATAATCACCTTAGGTCTGGCCTACGCCAAAGGTTTTTGTGCCAGTATAACTTTAGAAGTGTGATCTTATATTGATATAGTTATACCAATACAATCACAAGTGTCAACATAGTTATATGGGTAAGAAGCAGGACCGGCGCTTCCATTAGGTGACCCTAGGCGGTCGTCTGGGGCGTCAGGATTCGGGGGGCAGCATTTTGTGCGCTCCCCACGGGGCGCGCAGGAGCTTCCAGTTCCGCTTCCATCGTGCCGCCGAAGAAGGACCTTCTGCCGACGTGCCACGGAAAACAGCTGCAGGCAATGGAGCAGCTCAATGACTGTCGCTGTCGCCTGCAGCATTTCAGTGGAGGGTCCTTCTTCGGCAGCGCGATGGAAGCAGAACTGGAAGTTCCCGCGCGCCCTGTGGGGAGTGCACAAAATGCTGCCCCCCGAATTCTGCCTAGGGCTCCAGAAACCCTGATGCCGCTCCTGGTAAGAAGTTGCCTGATAACTGTCTAGCTTAGGCCAGGCCTACAAACAGACTTTTGCCGGTATAGCTATGTTAGTCAGGGGTGTGAAGAGCTGTGATCCTTGACTGACAGAGAGGTGCTCACAGAAGGCCGTAGTGTAGATGAAGTCGTGTTGGCAAAATGTTGCTTTTAAGAATATAACCTGTTCAGTCTGGCAGTCCCTCTGCAGTGAGTGGCCTTGCAGTCCGATGCATGGGATCACAGTACCACTTGATTTGGGGGCCCACTCAAATGGCCCCCAGGGCAAACTGGCCCTGTGATCCCCTCCCATTGGGGAGGCTGTGAGTGCTTATGCCCATTAAATCTGCACTGCATGGGAGCTGCTCTTGTGGGTTATGCCACAGACAATAGTGCATGTGAGACCAGAATGCTGCAGTATTCAGTTTCTGGCACTGATCCAGAATGATTTCTAACACATCCCCTGTTTTTCAGCTGCTGACTAAAAGATAGATTTTAGAAAGGTCAGAAGTTGAGCGAAAGTCCTTGGAGAAGCTAAAGATGGAAATACTTCTCAAATGAGACATTTCACACATGCTGAGCTGAGACTGCTCTAGGCAGGTTTCTCAGAAGAACAGCAATCTCTCCTGCTGGGTGGGGAAGGAGGGAGCTGCTTAGCACTTTTTAACTTTGAGTTTTAGAGGCCAGACATGATACAATTGCTTGATGTTGAATGACAAGAACACAATGTAAATAAAAACCCAAGGGGCTGACTTTCCCAGTATAGGAGAGCACAGTACTTTTAAGATCATGAATATGAAAGCCATGCTAGTGCGTCACTCCTAATTGCCTTCCTGAGTAGTTACTGAGCTACAAACACAAATCTGAAGAGCTGTTTATAAGAAACCCTACTCTACTCTTACACGTTTTTTCAGAGAGGTTAAGCTGAGATTGCCAGCAACTGGCAAAGCAGTAATAGTTTACAAATGCTAAGGGCACTCTCACTGTGAGACTGAGCAGGATGCTGGGCAAATGGAAGGATGTATGGGATAGGGAATAATTGGTTGGTAGAAGGGAAGAAAAAAGAATTCCTTTCCCTTCCTCGAAAATTGCTAATTTCTAGAACTCAATAGAACCTCTGTGAAGGTTCTGATACGTTCTGTTTATCTTTTTTCTCACTCTGCTTTCTCTTTCCATTTGGCTCTGCACTTCTAGACTTCATCTATAGGTGGAAAGTCCCAAATTATTCTGAGAACAGCTGATCTGTACATATTTTTGGCACTACTGGAAGCGGGAAAGATGTGAAACCTCATGAATTCATTCTTGCAAGATTTTCAGCTAAATTTTGCAGCCTCAAGGGTATTCAAGCCAACCATGAATTCTATACCTCCCCTTACATAGAACCATTCCAAGATGAGAGTATTAGAAAAATGCAAAAATCATGACCCAAAAAGTAAAAGAAAGCCATCCCGTCTGCTTCCTGCACTGATCTCTGATTCTTCACCAGAGTCAAGCTTCACAGAACATGGAAAAATGTACAGTCTATATACTGTGTAAACTTTCAGATTCTTGACTGAACAGCTCCCACATAGCATTATAAAGGACCTCTTGAGGAGACTGGCTGAAAGTTTATAAGTTTATTGCCAGTATTAGACCATTAGGCAAAACAAGAAAACCAACGGAAAGGAACACTATTGGCTATTGCTTTCCTCCTCCCCCCGTACTTTTCAGCCAGGTTTTGCAAACATTTGAAAATGAGGAAGAATAGAGAAGTTGATGAATTGTTGGAAACGAAGGGAAGTTATTAACTTTTCATTTGCCTGGCTTGCTAGCTTGGGTCATGTTAGAGGGTATAACTATTGTTCAGTAGTGTTGGAGAAATTTTAAAAAATATGTAAGAAATAACAAGGCCTCCTAGATCAAATGGATAAGAAATAAAGGGAATACATTTGTGTTCTTTTTAACCCTTCCACCTCTCTTCGCAGGGATGTGGAGGGGATGATTTGGCCCTTAAACAGTTACTGTACTTCAGCCCAGAGATGCCTGCACTTCATCAGTGGGTGAAGTGAGTTCTATATATGTGTGAGAATCTCACCCCTACTTTGACTCCTTAGTGCCATGTAAAAGGGTCAGAGTGATGTAAAGGGGCCCTAAAAGCCCCGTATCTGGTCCAGGGAGGATTCCCTTGATACAGGCACTGTGGGAAACAGCCGCAAGGCTGCCTCCCTAGGACCACTCGCATGCCCAGTTCCAGGCAGTGCTGTACCCCATGGGCAGTCTGGCTCTTGTAACTTAGTCTAACTCAGACAGGTCCCCGGGGCTGTCTATCTCAGTTATGCTGGGGGCCTCTCCAGAGCCTTTAATAGCCCAGGATCAGGAGGACAAAAGTGTCTTAAAGCTGCCTGATCTCCTCCTTTCCCATGACTATGATATCTGTGCTGCACCTCTTAGGGTTTGTCTGCATTGCAGCTCGGAGAGTACTTCCCAGCCCAGGTAGACAGCCATGCACTAATGCTGCTTGAGTGAGTGCACTAAAAATAGCAGTGTAGCCAAGGGTAGCATGGGTGGCAGCTCAGGCTAGCTGCCTGAGTCCAACCTGCCTGGATCCCCTGGTTATGTACTTGGGCAGCTAGTCCATGCCAACAGCCAGGCCACCTCTGGTGACACTGCTATTTTTAGCACACTTGCTCGAGTAGAACTAGCGCATGTCTGTCTACTCAGACTAGGAAACACACTCCCAAGTGCAGTGTAGACATACCATTAGAGACACAGCACAGAATCTCATCCTGGGATTGTTAATCCACGAGTAAAGTTTCTAAAGCTCTTCAGGATGCCTCTGAATGAGAAGGTGCTATATGGCAATAATATTATTGGCAATAATAAATGGCACAATCGCTCCTCTGTATGGCATTAATCTCAGTTGTGTTTTCCTTTAAGTTGACCATGTAAATGGTTAACCCTTTTCTAACTTTATTATTTTTGTAACAATTGTGTTCTTATGCAGCTCATAGGGCTGTTTATCAGTTGTATTGAATATGTTCAATAGTGTAGAAATGCTGACTAGTGGAATCAGCAGACCTTCATTTTGTAATCCTGGCTCTGCCACTGTACTGCCATGTAACCATGAACATATCATTTAACCTCTTTGTATCTGTTTCCCATCTGTAAAGTGGAGATAATCACTGGAGGGATGTTGTGAAGTGTAATTCATTAATGATTTCATAGGACTTTGCAGATAATGGACCAAATCATGAAATCCTTAATCAACATTTCACAGGGAAAACTCCCATTGAAATACCTTCATTAAGTAATCAGTGTGTTTCAGTCCTTTGAGTGATCAATTGGGAAGGTTTCATCAGTGGGCATTTTCCTTGATTAAGGACTGAGTAAAAAAAATTCAATAAAGACTTCAACACTTGGCCCAGTAAACACAGAATGTTCTATTAGACTAATGCCCCCCAAAAGCTAGTATCATTCTGTGATGTGTTAACAGAAGTGGTGTATGTCAGACATGGGAGGTAATTATTCTGCTCCACTCAGCACAGGTGAGGTCTGACCTGGAGTATTGATCCAGTGTTAGCTGCCACAATAAGAAGGATATGGCAAAACTGGGGACAGTCCAGAGCAGAGCTATAACACTGATAAAAAGTTAGGAAACCTGGCCTTTAAGGAAAAGTTCAAAAAAATGGAATGTTTATTCTTGAGAAAAGAAGCCTGAGGGAGGTCTGATAACCATCTTCAAATATGTTAAGGGCTGTTATAAAGAGGATTTTGATCAGTTGTTCCCCATGTCCACTAACAGTAGGTCAATAAGTAATCAGCTTAATATGCAGCAATCGGAGATATTAGGAAAAGGTTCTATAAGGATAGTTAAATACTGGAATAGGTTACCAATGGAGGTAGGGGAATCTCCATTACTGGAGGTTTTTAAGAGCAGGTGAGACAAACACCTGCCAGGGATATTCTAGGTATACTTGGTCCAGCCTCAGTGCAGGAGGCTGAACTAGATTATCTCTTCAAGCCCTACATTTCTGTGATTCCTTGTCAAAAAGGAAAAAAAAAATGGCTTGCAAATGCAGATATTTGGGTAGGTGCATTTCATAGAAGTGGACTGGAGTGCTCTGAGACTCAGTGTGTTTCTGATTGGCTGGTGTTTAATGGGGGTGGAGTTAGGAGCTATGAAGCCTGCCCCAGCATTACAATAGTGAGCCTCGTTTGGGATCTTGGCTCAGCTACAGGTCTGCTCTAGCTTTGGGAGACTTAGTCAGGCTGGCTTAGGCAGATGCTTTGCTCAATTTGAAAGATTTGCTCCAGCTAGAAAGACTTTTCCTCGGTTGGGAGGTTAGTTTAGGCTCCAGCTTTGGAAGACTTAGTTAGCTGAGGTTAGGTAGACGCTTGCTTGTTCCAGGCTTGAAACACTGACTTTAGCCTAGAAGCCTGACAGAGAGCTGTATCTAGGGTGACCAGATGTCCTGATTTTATAGGGACAGTCCCGATTTTGGGGTCTTTTTCTTATATAGGCTTTTATTTCTCCCCACCCCTAGTCCCGATTTTTCACATTTGCTGTCTGGTCACCCTAGCTGTATCAGATTTTTTGTTCAGCCTAGACAAAGGCTTTATCTAACTCAGGGGTCAGCAACCTTTCAGAAGTGATGTGCCAAGTCTTCATTTATTCACTTTAATTTAAGGCTTCACGTGCCAGTAACACATTTTAATGTTTTTAGAAGGTCTCTTTCTATAAGTCTATAATATATAACTAAACTATTGTTGTATGTAAAGTAAATAACGATTTTAAAATGTTTAAGAAGCTTCATTTAAAATTAAATTAAAATGCAGAGCCCCACAGACCGGTGGCCAGGACCCAGGCAGTGTGCGTGCCACTGAAAATCAGCTCACATGTCGCCTTTAGCACACGTGCCACAGGTTTCCTGCCCCAATCTAACTCTAGAAGTTTTTACCTTAGCTGAGAGCTATATTGCTATGAATTTGCTCTGGAAATTTTTGTAACTGAATTTATTTAATTTCCTATAGGACCTAAATTTAAAGAAGTAAATATATTTTTGCTGTATGTTTAGTGCTCCTAAATCATTTTCTGCCTCTTTCCTCTTCACAATACCTGAGTCTATGACTCACAGCTCACATGTGTCAGAACTCTCTGTGATAATATGTCAAAGAAGGGGAAAAGATGAATCAATGCCATTCTAGTATCAAATTTCTTAAAATATAAGCCTCACCAGAAGTAATGAATACTTTCTCAGAGTATAAGATATTTAACAACAATACATTTTGCAGGGATATCATACTTTTCCTTTAAAGAATGATTTTCAAACAGAAATGTTAATTGTGCAGCATGTAAAGGGAAGCCATTAACAAATGAGAACTGTGCTTGATTACACTAAATAGTCATCTCAAATAAATACCCTGATTGTCTTAACCTTTCCTTTTTTCAGACTTAGCTCATCTGCATGTGATAAGTGTTAATAGTTGATCTGTTCGTATAAAAAGGATGAGAGCCGATTCATCCACAGTGCTATAAATAAAAACAGATGATAGATTAAATCTAATGGAAACCAGCCATATCTGTATTACAACAGCAGCATTCTATAACAGGCTATACAGTGCACTGGGGATATGTTGAGGTGGGGAGTAAGAACTTTTTATTTGTTTTATTATCCACCTGAGGGGCCCAGGCCGTCACATTGTCAAGGTTCCTTCCCCACTCTGAACTTCAGGGTACAAATGTGGGGATCTGCATGGACACTTCTAAGCTTAATTACTAGCTTAGATCTGGTAACTCTGCCACCATCCAGAAATTTCAGTGTCTGGAGCACTTTCTGTCCCCCCAAAACTTTCCCCTCCCTGGGTTGCCTTGAGGAACTTCACCAATTCCCTGGTGAAAACAGATCCAAACCCCTTGGATCCTAAAACAAGGAGAAATTAACCATCCCCCTTCCTTTCCCCCCACCAATCCCTAGTGAGTCCAGATCCAATCCCCTAGGATCTTAAAACAAGGAAAAATCAATCAGGTTCTTAAAAAGAAAGCTTTTAATTAAAGAAGAAAGGTAAAAATCATCTCTGTAAAATCAGGATGGAAAATACTTTACAGGGCACTCAGATTCATATAGCCCAGAGGAACCCCCTCTAGCCTTAGGTTCAAAGTTACAGCAAGCAGAGGTAAAATCCTCTCAGCAAAAAAAAGGACATTTACAAGTTGAGGAAACAAAAATAAAACTAATCCACCTTGCCTGGCTGTTACTTACAATTTTGAAACATGAAAGACTGATTCAGAAAGATTTGGAGAGCCTGGATTGATGTCTGGTCCCTCTTAGTCCCAAGAGCGAACAACACCCCAAAAAAAGAGCACAAACAAAGACTTCCCTCCACCAAGATCTGAAAGTATCTTGTCCCCTATTGGGCCTCTGGTCAGATGTCAGCCAGGTTCACTGAGCTTCTTAACCCTTTACAAGTAAAAGAGGCATTAACCCTTAACTATCTGTTTATGACACACATCAATATAATAGATTCAATGAAACTTGCAAAGACAAAAACATTAAGGGTTTTCTGTAAGGGCTACGATACTCAAAGAAAATGTATTTTCTCATTCATGACAACCTCTGCATGCATACAGAATCTCATTTAAAAAGTACACTTTTTACTGGCAGCAGTAATTTTGTTTTCTCGTAGGTTCTTACTATAACAATAACAACAACAATAATAAATTAATTACAAAATCTTTGATCTGTGTAGTGGTGTTTAAAAGCTATTCAATTTATGCTATTTACAAGTATTCCTTTCTGTTACATATAACTGAGCCAGGCATGACAAGGAATATACCTGAATGTATCTGATAGAAAAAATAGTGATTGTAAAATAAACGATACTATTATTTTTATTCTTGGCGTAGGCCACTAACTACTGTTCATAGGGATTGCCATACAGAATCTGTAGGTCCACCTTCTCCAGAAGCTAGTCTCTGGCACTGGCCATAGAAGATGCTTGAGGGTTAGTTATAATAACTCCACAGTAGGCAGATGTAGGATAATATGCCCCCACATTATGGGTCTTATAGTTAAAGAGTGTCTTAAACATTGAAGCATGAAATTTAATATCCTTTCCAAAATATTTGCTATCATTGATTATGAAAACGGGATATTCTTGATATCTATAGAAATGCCCAATCCCTTTTAAAATCTTGCTAAGTTTTTAGCCTCAATTACTTCCTGTGGCAATTAATTCCACAGTTCAATTACATGTTGTATGAAGTATTGAATTTTCCACCTAATATAATCAAATATCTCCTTGTTGCTGCTGTTGTGAAATTGGGATGTTCCCAATCTACCTTCTCTGCCAGTATTTCTCATGCGACCACCAGGACCTTTTCTTGGGGCCACAGCCTCCTGGGCTGTGATGGGGGTAGAAAGCAGTGGCCCCTCTCACAGGGCCGCCAGCAGCCCTGCCCCCCTCTGGAGACACGAACACTGGAGGTGCAGGCAGCTGGTGAATTCCCCACTTTTCTAGAAGTAGAGGAGACAGGCTCTGGCTACAGGGCTTCGGGCTCCATCCACAGAGTGGCAGGCTCTGGTTCCAGGATCCGGCCCCAGGCTCACCACCCACACCATCATCCCTGGGCCCTGCTGCCCTCCTGTCCACCTCCCATCCAGGGCTTAATTTGTTCCATGGCTTGTTGGGGCCAAGTAAGTCTGCTGTGAAAAGTGATATTAACAAACGTACAAATATCATGTTCCACAGCAGAAGACTTACCAGCTAGCAAGACTTAGGAAAAAAAAAAAAAAAAAGCACAAGCAAAAAAGCAAAAGAAACAACAGCAAAAGACAATAACATGCAAAGTGCCTTATTTGTGTTTCTATTCTGTTTAGGTCCAATAAAGAATAGCGACAAATGTAAATTATTTTTATTATTGAGTCTGAAAAAACCCTACATAGATAAATTACAATGATTTGGACATGTATATGTGCATATTTATTTTGTTTTTCATAAAGATAAGTATTTTAGGAAAAATTGTCAGTAAGGCCACAAGCAAGAGGTGGTGGCTGCACTCTGAGGCCACTCAAAAATTTGCTGTGAGAACCCCTGCTCTAGACCATTCATTACTGTATATACTTTTATGAGGTATTTGCCTCCTTTCTGAGGTAAACAACCCCAACCTTTTCAATCTCCCTTTTTATGAGAGTTTTTCTAGGCCCTTAATCATTTTTGCTGTTCTCTGAACTTCTGCTAGTTTTACAGTATACTTTTTGAGATGAGGAGACCAGTACTGCACACACTTCTTCCAGATGAGGCTGTACCACTAATTTAGGTAACGGTATAATATTCTCTGTTTGATTCACTATCCGGTTTCTATGTATCATCGTATCTTGTTAGCTTTGTTGACTGAAGCTGCACATTGTACAAAGGTCTTTATTGAGCTGCCTACAGTGACATAGTGAGCTGATTGTAGGCAAGTGCAACAACACTGATTTGTAGAGAAGGGGATATCGTTTACAAAATACTTTCAAGATAAATTAAAAACACTACATTTTTGACTGTCTTCCAGAAATAGTGGAAACCAGGAAATTCATATGTTTATATGGTGCTTTCAATTAAACAGGTAATTTTCTAACATTTCTGTATGGGGCCAGTAGGTGACTGAAAAGAATCCACACAAGCAATTAACAGCTTTCATTTGAATTTAACCACTTCACTTTTTGCAAATTGTTTATGAATAAACTGAATATAAGGAATGTGCTTGCTATTAAATTGTTCATGTGTTTTTATGTATCAGCCTATAGCAGGGGTTGGCAACCTCTGGCACATGGCTTGCCAGGGTAAGCGCCCTGGCGGGCCGAGCCAGTTTGTTTACCTGCCGCATCGGCAGGTTTGGGAGACCATGGCTCCCACTGGCCGTGGTTCACAGACCCAGGCCAATGGGGGTGCAGGAAGTGGCACGGGCGAGGGATGTGCTGGCCGCGGCTTCCCGGCTTCCCAGCTCCCCCATTGGCCTGGGACGATGAACTGCAGCTAGTGGGAGCCACGGTCCGCCGAACCTGCTGACCAGGAGGTAAACAAACTGACCCGGCCCACCAGGGTGCTTACCTGGTGAGCCATGTGCCAGAGGTTGCCGACCCCTGGCCTACAGATTGCTCACAAACTGTTTGCTGCAGAGGGATAGCTCAGTGGTTTGAGCATTAGCCTGCTAAACCCAGGGTTGTGAGTTCAATCCTTGAGGGGCCCGTTTAGGGATTTGGGGCAAAAATCTGTCTGGGGATTGGTCCTGCTTTGAGCAGGGGGTTGGACTAGATGACCTTTTGAGGTCCCTTCCAACCCTGATATTCTATGAATTCCCTTGAGAGTAAATACATAATGCTTTTGATCTTAGAGTTGAACTGTGGGATTGGTCACACAGATTATATGGTACAGTTTCTGTTTCCTGATTGGATGACTTAAGCTTTATAAACTACTTCTGCCAGGAAAAAATACAGTATTTTCACTGAGGAAACTTCCCATAGGGCCTGAAATAACTCTGTATCATGAACAAAACTGATCACAAGCATGTTCATGAAAAATGAATGAAAAGGAATGCAAAAGAACCCAAAGTGAAATTTTATATAGAAATCACCAAAATATTCATGATTTTTTTTCTCACTATTTAGCAAGAGCTTGTCAGTACTTTCCTGCTGATGAAGTCAGAAAAGCAAGAAAATAGGGGGAAAGGAAAAATTGAAGGAGAGAGAAAATGTAGGAAGACATGGAAGAGGAAAGGATGCAGGAGAACAAACTCAGCAGAAAGGAAATAGGCAGTGCTACTATGGGAACCCTCCATTAAACAGAGGTAAGGCTGCAAAACGAACAGAGATAAAAATTAGATAGACATTGAATTGCAGTGTATATAGCTATGGAACTGTGATGCTCTTATTTATTGAGTGCTACATTTTTTACATGTCTAAGAACAGGAACTAGGAGCAGAAACAGCAGCCATTTTGTTTGCAGAGTTGTTACAACATATACAGAAGAAACACAGAGTTTACTCTCTCACATGAAGACTTTTACTTTAGCTCATGTTGTTGTTTTGTTTTCCTGTATCTAAAATAAGTCAGACTGAAAGTACATGGCTGCTCTGTGAGTATAGAAACACATACTGCATAGTAGACAAAATGCAGTAGAAAAGATAGTGGTGGTGATTATTGTTACCTGAAGCCTATATCACTATGACTGAGAGATGTAGAAAAAACGGGCATGGCAAATGGTGAACATGGGTGTGGCATATCAAACTCATTGAGGGAATACTATTCATTACCCACAGCTGGCTATTTCAGTTCAAAATGGGGGGTTTGGTAAGCACATAGGAAGGCAGAGCCCAACTGCAAAGTGCCTTAGTACAGCAGGAATTGGAGGCAATGAGGGGAGATGTTATATGCATAATGAAATGTCCCAGGCAGAGGAAATAAACAGCACTCTTTTTTTTGTTTGTTGTTTTTAAAAAGGAAATAACCAAAATAACCAACCACAGCCATCACAGAAGGCAAGTTTATTCTCCTCTTGTCTCCTTAATACTGCTGTAATATTGTATTTTAATATAATCAAGTCCTGTGGCTGCCATAGGGAAGGTATGGGGTCAGACCTGGCACTGTGTTGGAAGGAGAGATGGCCTATGAAAGGGGTGAGGTGATTCACAGTGTGAAATAATTTGAAATAGGAAAGGCATATCCAATTGAAACTATTAGGGAACTGTTAGGTAGTGGTATGTAATTACCCATATAGGAACATGGTCAGGATTTCAAGCTTAGAACCCCCTAGCTTTTCAGAGTGTTATGGAATCTTCTGTTACATGGCTACGGTATGGGCAGAACCTCAGTTATTCATCTCATCTGAAAGAGCACATGGTGCTCCATCCCGGGGCTTCCCGGGGGAAGTGGGGCAATTTTCCATGGGCCCCGGGCCATGCAGGGGCCTCTGTGAGAATATCAGAGGCTCCACCCCCCCCCGCCTCCACCTTCCCCCATCCCCTGGCACCTCAGCGTGCCGTGTCCAGGAGCGGCCCTGGATAGAGCTAAAGCAGCGTGGCTCTACTGGGGCCTGATCTCCTCCCACTCGGAGCCACGTGGTAAGGGGGCGGGCTGCAGCCAAGTGGCAGGAGCTCAAGTCCTGTGGAGCCACGCCGCTTTAGCTCTGCCCAGGGCTGCTTCTGGATGCGGCGCACTGAGGCTCCAGGAGAGGTGGGAGTAAGCAGCATGGTAAGCCTCTCTGAGCCAGACACTCCCCTGACTGCCCATTCCGAGCCCAGCCCCTCTGAGAGGGACACCCTCATAACCCCCCCAGCCCTGACTCTCAACTCTGAGCCCAGCACCTCTGAGCTGTATACCCCCCTGACCCCACCCCACAGCCCTGACCCCCAGCTCTGAACCCAGCCCCTCTGAGCCAGGCCCCCTCCTGATTTCCCCCCTGCCACAGCATTGACCCCCAGCTCCGAGCTGGACAATCCCCGACCCCCAGCTCCAAGCCCAGCCCCTCTGAGCCAGACACCCCCCTCACAGCCCTGACCCCTAGTTCTGAGCCCAGCCCCTGTGAACCAGGCACCCCCTGACCCAGAGCCCAGCTCCCCACCCAGCCCTGGCAACAGCAGCACCACCCCCAGGCAGTGACAGCCCATTATCACCAACCATCATCATCACCCAGCAACAGCCTATTATGTAATTGCAAATGTATACATACTATTAAAGCATGTAATGTTTTTAAATAATGTATTTTTGTGTATTTTCAAATTATTAAAAATTAATTTTTGAATGTATTTCACTGGTTAGTATCATGTATTTGAAAATGTAAAAAATATAGTATTGCAACTTTTTTTTATGGAAGGGACCCCCGAAATTGCTTTGCCCCAGGCCCCCTGAATCCTCTGGGCAGCCTTGCTCCCTCCAGCAATATGGTGACCCCTAACAAGAGGCTGCAGGATGGGTTTGGTACTGACTCAAAAAGAAGTTGTCTGCTACTAAGGCCATGATTCAAAACCAGTTGAAATAAACAGATCTCCCATTGACTGCTATAGGCTTTGAAGCAAGCTCCAGAACTCCACTTCATTACCAAGACATTTGCAGGAAAGATTCCATGAGCTCCACTTCCTTTTCATTGAGAAACTGGTAAGTATCTACAAAAACAGACAAGTTCTTCATTATTTTTTAACAGGCGTTGATATGCTAGCTGTACTAGTGCTTTATTTTTTTTTTTCTGTCTTGGCTGGAGTCGTCATAATGACTTTCAGTATGCAATAACATTTTCCCCTCAGAGTTTATACAGTATGAGTTAAGAGGGCTCAAATCCTTTATTATTCTGGGCAGTTGTAAAGGAAAGTATTTTGTTAAGGGAAATTACTTGAACACGTATTTTCAATTGAAAGTGCTCACAGAACAAAGGAGCCTAAATTGACAATATAGTAGTTACTTGCTGGTTTAAATGTTTGTTTTAGTTATTTAGGATAGTTAAATTATTTAAAAAAATATACAAGTGATCATAGTCCCCTATTTTTGTAAGGAAGCTACTTTGTTTATTGCATATTTTTGGTTATGAAACTGAAACTTTATTTATAGAAAGTGAATTAAACTGCTATTAATTTTAAGCATTCATGTAAATGATCTGAATACAGTGACTGCAACAATCACTACAGAATTTCAGTGGAACAACTATTGAATTTATGTAAACTGACAAGGAACATTAGGCTTTCTGTGTGTGGGTAGCTGAACTGTTGAAGCCTAAAGCTAAAGAGGAGTTATGCATGTAGCTTGGGGAGACAGTGTTCGGAAACATTTATTGCAAAAGGTAACGCTAAAAGGAATCAAACAGTAAAGGAGAGTAAACTTAAATAAAAAAAATGTTGAGTTTAGCACATTTGTGGCAAGATCATGTTCCTGTTAAAGTCAATGGCCAAATTTTCATTGACTACAAGGGATTGAAATTTGGCCCTTTTTATTTCTGTATTTAATGGCACAATAAATCAAATCATCAAACCATAGTGGAAATTTAAGTATAAAACTGATATTTTTAAATGCTAAGAAAAAACAGAGAAGCAACTGTCATAAATTGGTAAAAACAAATAATATATACAAACAGTAAAAATGGTGATGCATGCTCTAATTCAACAATCACCTAGACGCATGCTTAAACCCAAGTACATGCCCAAGAGCTCTGCTGAATTGGGGCCTTGAACACATGAGTAACTTTAATAATGTGAATAGTTCCACGGAAGTCACTTTTTTAATTTTGCTTTTGTCTTTTTTTTCTTTGTGGTTTGTGTTGAGTGCAGCAAAATTTTTGCAAAACAGTTGCTTTTATAGCAGTTGTGATACCACATCCTTTGTTCTGGACATCTTTATGTTGTGATTTCTTCCACACTTATTGCAAAAAAAATAAATCTGGTCTCTGCCATTTGTTCACCCTTGAAATTTTGTCTTTATGCTTTGGTAGGAAATCTTAATTAGATGTACTTCTGTTCTTTCACTGTTTGTTGACTCTTTTTTGTTTTGAAAGCATTGTTTTCACTATCCTGCAAATACCCAAGGCCATGGCTACACTGGCACTTCACAGCGCTGCAACTTTCGCGCTCAGGGGTGTGAAAAAACACCTCCCTGAGCGCTGCAAGATACAGCGTTGTAAAGCCTCAGTGTAATCAGTGCTACAGCTACACCCGTAAGGGAATGTGGTTTACGTGCAGTGCTGGAAGAGCTCTCTCCCAGCGCTGGCGCTCTGACTACACTCACACTTCAAAGCACTGCCGTGGCAGTGCTCCCGCAGCGGAGCGCTGCCATGGCAGCGCTTTGAAATTTCAAGTGTAGCCATACCCCAAGATTCTTTTAAAGTCAAGTCCATTTCTTGCAGTAACCTTGCTCTCACCTGTTTATTCATTATAGCAGAATTAGTTACAAATAAGAGAGAACTGTTGAATATAACATTGTTACATAGGTCTGTAACACAGTGGTCAACGATCTTCTCAGACACCTAGTTTCTTGTAAAGAAAACATGTGTTACTGTGACATTCTAGTGTGGATCACAGTATTCCTGAGACTACTCAATATCTGTGGCGGTTTCCAGTCATCTTTATGATTGTACTGGAACACATTGTAGCTCTCCAATGCCTCGAGGTCAGCTGCACACAGCATTTGGAGAATTTTACTCCAATTTCTCTGCAATACCCTTGCTTTCACAACTGAGAGATCGAAATGGCTTCATTTATTTAATTTTTGCCAGCACTTAAGTTTTCTTCTGACATTATTTAATAAGAGTGTGACACACACAGGAGTACTTCTGTTTATTTTCTGCCCAATCATATGATGTGAACCAAGATCATCTTGTCAAATCACAGGAGTCAGTATCAGTCTTTCTAGTGGTTACAAAACCACAGTCACAACTGAAAACTTTGTAATTTCAGCACAGCGGCTCAGTACACTTACCCTCATCACAGTCTCTGTTTACCATCTGTCCTACAGTGTGACACACATTGATTAAATTTTCAGTTTTGCCTTTACGTAACCTACTCAACAGAAAAAATATACTCTAATCTAGTGCTGCCAGTTCAACACAATCCGCAATAAATTTACTTGTAAAAGAATTTTGGGGGTGAGGAAAGAGGAGAAAAAAGAAAATAAAAGCTACTTTGAAGCTGTTGAGAAAAAGTCATGCATATCTGATTTATACCAAGGTGAGTTCGTTTATCAAAGTCTTTTATTTTTTCTTTCACAGATTAATAAATAAAGGGCACAATGGCCTGAATATACCCTAACCAGGAACAAATAAGAATAAATTGGAGAAAAGCTTTATTTAGGTTTCTACTTATCTTTCTGTAGCTTTTATACTTTTATATTCATCTGGCTTGAGCAGGGAGGGATTCCGTGTGCCATGATTCTTACTAGTGACAGCTGCCATTTGTTTGATAGTTTAGCCTATGCTACCTGATGCTCTAGGAAATTAAATAAACAAGCCGGCTCATGCACTGACACACCAGATATTACTAGTTCCATTATAATACTTTCTGTTATGATCACACTTGCCCATTTTCCCACTTTCCACTGCTTATTAGGTTCAAATGCTAAATAAGAAAAATCAGAAATAATGATACATTAATATTTAAAGATAATAAAATATTGATTAATATACCTACAACAATGTTCTGACTTCAATAGTGTGTAATTGTGCACTCCCTTAAATGTCACAGCTATTCAAATACTGCAGTCTTTGTTATATTTCTGAGTGAAGCATGCTCTGGAAAGGAGGAGAGGGAATAAGTACAAAAACATTATCTGTGTCCATCCTGTATGCCTATATTAGATGCCCATCATCAATTTGCCTATCTTGAAAACTAGAAATCATTTAGGATATGTCTAAACTGCAGTTGGGAGCATGCTTCCCAGCTTGAGTAGAGAGATGCGCTAGCTTAAGCAGAGCTAGCACACTGAAAATAGCAGGATAGGCATACGTGGCAGATTGAGCTGGTTGCCGGAGCAAGTACTCAGAGGGTCTGGGAAGGTTTGTAGTCCAGCAGTTAGTCCAAGCTGCTGTCTGTGCTGCCTCTGGTAGACTTCTATTTTTAGCACACTCCTAGCTGCAGTGGATATGTACCCTTAAATTGTATTTGTTCTCCTACTGACTCCACATTGTTAGATTTCAGTAGACGACCTCCCACCGTTACACAAAAAGAAAAAACAGACACAAACATAGACAAGGACAAAACATAGCAAAGAAAGACAGGATCTCCACAACAGTACTGATTTGTATAGCATCATTTTTAGGTCTGTCAGGCAATTAAAAAAATTAATTGCAATTAATTGCACTGCTAAACAATAACAGAATACCACTTATTTAAATATTTTGGATGTTTTCTACATTTTCAAATATAGATTTCAATTGTAACACAGAATACAAAGTGTACAGTTCTCACTTTATATTTATTTTTATTACATATATTTGCAGTGTAAAAAAACAAAAGAATAAGTATTATTTTTCAATTACCTAATACATGTACTGTAGTGCAATCTCTTTATCATGAAAGTTGAACTTACAAGTATAGAATTATGTGGAAAAAAAAACCTGCATTCAAAAATAAAATAATGTAAAACTTCAGAGCCTACCAGTCCACTCAGTCCTATTTCTTGTTCAGCCAATTGCTCAGGCAAACAAGTCTGTTTACATTTGCAGGAGATAGTGCTGCCCGCTTCTTGTTCACAATGTCACCTGACAGAGAGAACAGGTGTTCTCATGGTATTGTTGTAGACGGCGTTGCAAGATATTTACATGCCAGATGCACTAAAGATTCCCTTCATGCTTCAGCCACCATTCCAGAGGACGTGGGTCCATGCTTATGATGGGTTCTGCTCGATAACAATCCAAAGCAATGCGGATCGACGCATGTTCATTTTCATCAGCTGAGTTAGATGCCACCTGCAGAAGGTTGATTTTTTTTTTTGGTGGTTCGGGTTCTGTAGTTTCCGCATCAGAGTATTGCTCTTTTAAGTCTTCTGAAAGCATGTTCCACACCTCATCCCTCTCAGGTTTTGGAAGGCACTTCTGATTCTTAAACCTTAGGTCGAGAGCTGTAGCTTTCTGTAGAAATCTCACATTGGTATTTTCTTTGCATTTTGTCAAATCTGCAGTGAAAGTGTTCTTAAAATAAACAACGTGCTGAATCATCATCCAAGACTTCTATAACATGAAATATATGGCAGAATGTGGGTAAAATAGAATCAGAGACATACAGTTCTCCCCCAAGGAGTTCAGTCACAAATTTAATTAACGTATTATTTTTTTAACAAGTGTCATCCACATGGAAGCATGTCCTCTGGAATGGTGGCAGAAGCATGAAGGGGCATACAAATGGCATGTAAATACCTTGCAATGCTGGCTACAAAAGTCCTATGCGAACACCTGTTCTCACTTTCTGGTGACATTTTAAATAAGTGGGCAGCATTATCTCCTGTAAATGTAAACAAATTTGTTTGTCTTAGCGATTGGCTGAAGGAGAAGTCTGAATGAGTGGACTTGTAGGCTCTAAAGTTTTGCATTGTTTTGTTTTTGAATACAGTTATGTAACAAAAAAAAATTACTTTTGTAAGTTGTGCTTGCATGATAGAGATTGTACTGTAGTACTTGTATAAGGTGAATTGAAAATACTGTTTCTTTTGTTTATCATTTTTACACTGTAAATATTTGTCATAAAAATAATATAGAGTGAGCACTGTACACTTTGTAGTCTGTGTTATAATTGAAATCACAACATTTTTAAAATGTAGAAAAACATCCAAACATATTTAATAAATTTCAATTGGTATTCTATTGTTTAACAGTCTGATTAAAACTGATTGATTTTTTTAATTGTGTTTAATTTTTTGAGTTAATTGTGTGAGTTAATTGTGATTAATTGACAGCCCTAGTGATTTTTAATAATCAGATTTTGCTGCATATTTATTTATTACACAGTGTATATATCTTTGTGTATACCTCTGTACAGATATTGAAGTTGTTTTCATAGTATTTTTCTAACTAGAACTTTGATAAGTTTAGGTCTTTGGTTTTTGTGAATTATTTGTTAATCATTCCTGCTTTCGGCCAGTTAGTCATAAAATATTGGTTAGTCTTAAGTATCCACTGAATGATTTTCAGATTAAAAGTGGTTCAAAAACTGTTCACTGCAAATGCTCACTATTTGCAGTTTGTGATGCCTGGCTGTTCATATTATATTGTTTTGGCTCCCTGCTCAGATGGCTGACCCTTCCTAATGGAAAAAGATGAACAATAACAATGAATAACCCATTTCCAGGATAAACTGGTGAAACTTTGAGATTCACATATAACTTCAAAAATACTGACAATTATACAAATATCTGCAATTCACAAATAATGTCACACCATGACATCAGCAAATCAGATTCAATATTAGTTTCACAAATTTGTTATTATTCAACCAGCACCACAGAGAATCAGTGTGAATCAAAACTCAATTCTGTATCTAATATTTTTAAATTGAGGAACTGTGTGCATTTATTTCCTCCATGGTTCTAATACCTTGCAGCAAAAGCCAATTAAGTACTTACTACTATGTTGTTCAACATTTCAATCAGTGAAGAGAAAAGGGTATTTCAAGCATATCGTTTTCTCCAAGGACAAAGACTGCCACCAAATAAATATTGCAGTGGTAGCTTTCAGCTATTTACCAAGAACCATATTCTCATGTGGAAAGTGATTTGTGATGCAAACATTAAACTTGTTAGAATCAAGGAGGGACACAGAAGCTGTCAAAAGTTATGGTATTGTAGTGAAAACTGTTGAAAAGTAAAATTTCTTCAGGAAGTCATGGAAATCTGCATTGCAATACCCTGTTTCCTAAGGTTTCCAGAGGGCTCTCACAGAATGTATAGTACAGCTGCATTTTTTTCTTTTTGTAATTATTCTGCTCATACCAGCTGTGCAATATTCCCTCTTGTAGCGATACATTCCATACAAATAATTGCAGAAAATAATGTTTTCATTTCCTTTGGTGGTGATAGGCCCAGTTGCACGCATTTATTAAAACAAATAACTAGTGAATTATATAATATGCCCATTTCATACATTGATGCAATCTGAATAATTTTAATATATACATTCACCATGTTATGTTAAAAATTGCAATAACAAGCACAATTCCTATTGGGAATACTGAAAACAGCATCACTAGAATGATGCTATTGTAGGTCCATGTTTTGGGTGTGATACATAGGATGAAATCCTGCAGTCCTTTGGTACAAATATAGAAGCCCCCACCCTCTGTGAAGGAATCAAGAAACAGAACTTTACAGCCTGTGTGCTACAGATTCATTTTCTACTGCTGCCTTTTCCGATAGGGCCACTTGGGAGTATGACATTGTTTTCCATGCAGAGGGAAACCTTTTCTTCCTAGGCCACAGCTCAGTTAAAAAGATCTGGAAAACAGTTGGAGGAATTACTACGTGAAGCTGTGGTAGCAATGTACATTCTGTAGCATTGATCTAATCCTCCAACTCTACGACAATCTGCTGAAATTTTACCACTTTGTTTCCCCCGGTCCAGGATTATAGTCCCTCTAAGGTTAGCAAGGAGAAATGTTCCCTTCCCCTGAAGGGAGCAAACTAACAATAAAAGTAAATGGATTTATGCTTACAAACAGAGACAGGGTATGTGATCAATTGGCCAAACTAATTTGTAAGTTTCAGGCTAACATTAACATAAACATAGATATTAATACAATCATCAAAATTCCACTGGTTACATGAGTTTCTTTGTGTACAGTCTGCACTCTATTTGGAAAAATATCCAAATGAGTAATATAAAATCAAGCCTATGTGCCCAACATTCCTCTCACATGGAGTCAATGTTGGAGCAATACAGTGTCCACCAATTGCCTCTGAAGTAGATCAGTCTATCTGCCTGGAGTCACTGTATTGCTGATCTCTGCCTAATGAGACTCCTGGCCCCAGTGGCTATAGGAGTATGAAATATACCGTTCGTTGGTGCTTCTCCTCTCTTGGTTTTTTCCCCTCCCTGTATGTTTTAAAAAGAGAAAGCAAGCCAGATCAAGACATCAAGGACCATAAGTGTAAGTTCAGAATTTCAATAAATCAAATTCCTATATGGTTAGGACCAGACCCCTAGCTGGGCTAAACTGGTATTAGCTCCATTTAGGTCAATTTAAGGTCCATTTAAATCAATTAAGCTAGGCTGATTTACATCAGATAAGGATCTGAGATTTATAATCTATTAGAACAATATACTTATACCAATTACTCAAACCAATACAACTCTCTTTTCCCTCTATAATTGATTTCCAAATCAACCTGCATCACTGAAAAAATAATGTATAGTGTGTAAGTTCTTAACATTTTTCCCCCAGGTCCACTTCCCTTAATATGATTTCAATCACTTCTTCAAAAACGTAAGTTCCCATTATACTTTTTTAAAATAATAAAATAATCAAACATACAAAATCATTCCACTAAATACTCTATTAGCATATTCTTATCAAAGCATAATTCATCTGAATTACCACATAAAACAATATGTACAACACTCAGATATTTTTGAGGCAGGCCCCCCCAAAAAACATGAGTGACTCAGAAATTGAGATTTTTATAACACAATACATTTTGGCTTTTTACTTGCCTTCTGGTTTCTGAGTCTTTAGATTCACATTTGCAAGCTTTTCTCCAAAGCCATGAGAGCTAATAGAAACTTATTTAAAAAAATAAAGTAAAAGCCACTATTTTCATGTAATCACCAGGAGCTAAGGCTTTAAGAAAAATAACAAAATATTGTGAGACTGAAAAAAAATCTCAAGCACTGCAACAATTAACTCTCTAGCTTCAGCAAGAAATAACATTTACTCACAAGACACAATCCATTTAGATTTCATTGGGTTCAAATCTCTTGGTTTCTACTCTCCAACTTTATGGAAAGTTCTTTTCTCTTTTGCTCACATATCCTCTTAGTGGCACCTGATCAAATAAAGTAGCTGTTTTACATATATTCTTCTCCTGTCCCTCCCCATTGTCCAACTCCCACCTACCCACCCCTAATGCAATGTCATAGGCATTGTCCATGAAATTCAAAAAATCCACTTAGGAATCACTTTTAAAGAGTGAAAGCCTTTCAAGGGTTACAGAAACCTATGAATTCACACAAGGATAAAAAGGTAACCTCAAATTTAAATTCATTTTTGTTAGCAGGCTCTTTTGTTTTGTTTATTCCTCTGTGAATTCATTAAATTTCACTCTGAGGGCACTGGCATTAGATGCAGTTTCAAGGAAGACATATATGGCTACATCCCTGGAGGGCTGACACAAGCTAAGCATCTGCTAGCATCAGCAAAATATGCAGGGGAGAATAAAGTATTTGGAGAAACATTAGGGAAGTTTGTGTCAGAGACAGCTGAGAAAGCTAACATTTTTCTACTGTTATTTAGGAAAGTTACTTTACTATTTTAATTCTTTTCATGTTTCTCCCCATCACCAGGATAACAAAGAAGAGACTCGGGTTCTGCTAGATAGATCTTGCCACAGACTTTCAGAGGAAAGATTTTTAATTGCTCCTATGGGATGTCTATGAAGAACCAGCAACAGGTGGGTACATTAGAAGTGATGTTATGGAAATGGGAGTGCACACAAATCTCCAGTTTTAACTACCAAACAGTGGTATATCATCTTTTTAACAAGGGAACCACAGAAATAGTCTCTGAACCAAAGAAATATTGAGGCCTAATATACTCTTCCTTATATGTAGATCTCATGCAGAGTGGGTGGTGGAGGAATAGATCTTAAATAGTTGAGGAAATTCACCATAATTAGCAAATCCTACATTCAAGCCTATCTCCAATCACTGGGGAAATTCATTCATCATTGGGTCATCTGTTACAGTGTGTCTCTTTTAGAAAGGGAAAAGAAAATCCTAACTTTTTTCACTGTATTATGTGGAAGCTGTAATATGATTTTCCAAAATTACTACACGTTCTTTTGCATATATAAATTTCTTTGCAAGGACAAAAGTCGTGTGCATCAATGTACTGCTACTTTCTACATCAAGGAAGGGAATCACCAAATACTGAAATCTTCATATAGAGAGCAACATTATCAATACAAAATCCCTACGCTTTGGCCAATGCCAAGAATATTCTTGAAGTTCTAATCTTGATTCAGTCCTTACTAGAGTAAAATTCCCCAAAACTTCAAGAAGAGCCTTGTCAAGGAAAGAATTCAAGACTGCAGGATTTGGCCTAACTGTTTCATCAGCAATAATAGTCTCACTGAGATTTCAGGAAGCTCACATTTATCCATATCTAAATGATCTGATAGTTAAAGCAAGCTGAAAGGAATTCACAATACAGTCACTAAATAGATAATAATGTCAGTGACTCTGCAATCCCTATGATCAACAGATGTCTACATCCTGTCTATATTCTTTCACAGGAAGTACTATGCAATCATCAAAATGATGGTTAAGAGGAAGGATGTTTTGGGAGAAAGTATCTCTTCAAAGTTCAGCCCCTCAAAGGAAATGGCATTTGTTAGTCAATTCTTTAATCAAATTGCCTGCATCATCCTTTAATCTTGATTAGAAAGTGTACATTTTCTGGAACACTATAAGCTGGGGAAAAATTGGACAGCAACATAATGTTATGAAGAGTTAATTTATACACATCTTATATGAAGTTAATGTTTTAATTTTTAGATGATGTTTCCAGAATTATACATAAAAACAAAGAGTTATGAGAGGCAACTTTGACTGACAAGTTTCCTGCCATCCCCAATATTTTAAGAGAATAGTTAAACCCTTTCTGATGGATTCGTAGGAATAATAATCCCATGAAAAGAAAATGAGGTAAGCAAAACTTTTCCTTTTTGCAGCATGAGTCTAATATCAGTTTTATGATTTAACACTTATTATGCCAGTAAATTGTAGCAATACAATTTGGGGACATAATGATGACTTTGAGAAATGAGAGGAAATGCAATATATAAAACTATACATTTCTGTAATTTCAAAATTTCAGTGAAATTAGAAATGTTGATGAACAGAGCTGGGAAATGTTGTAAACATTTTTATGAAAAAATTTCTCACTTGTCATCTAACTATAAAGCTAGTCTAAATGTTAAATTTCAAATTTTGATTTAAAAAAACATATGGGGAAATATTCTAAAAAATGTTTGCAATATTTGCCCTCCTCCTCTATTTTTCTACTAACTCTAAGGCTAAATCTTAACTGGGGGAAACGAAATAATTTGTTTGACTTTGCCCGCTCTGATATAATACAGAAAAAAATCACTGCACAATCCCAGTAATTTAAACGTCAGCAGCACTTGGGCTGTAAATAGAATAGGGCTAGAGCCTGCAACCCAGCCCTACGTGGTACCAGTTGCAGAATGTTGCAACACTGGTATTTTTTCGAAGACAAAAAAGATGTCATATTAAAATGGCAACATAGTCCAAAATGTTGTGCCTTGCCCAGACATTGAGGCCACCTCTACACTTACTGGGGATCGATGCTGCTGCAATCAATGCAGCAGGGGTCAATTTAACAGGTCTAGTGAAGACCTGCTAAATTAATCACCGAGAGCTCTCTGGTTGACTCTGATACTCTATTAAAACAAGAGGAGTAAGGTAAAGTTGACAGGAGAGCATCTCCCATCCACGCAGCACGGTGTAGACACCGGAATAAGTCAATCTAAGCTACATCGACCCTAGCTACGTTGTTCACATAGCTGGAGTAGTGTAACATAAGTCAATTTACCACGATAGTGTAGACAAGGCTTGGGACAAACTCAAAACATATTGAAAAAACATTTCCAGGAAATGTACATAAAAAATATTCATTATGAAATATAAGTAATGAAATATCTGCAAGCTCCACAGACCCATAGAATGGCCCAAAGATTATCTTTGCATAAACTAAACAAAAGATATAGTTATGAAGAAAAAGGATCTCCTAACACAACTAATCAGGAAATAGTATATACCAGCATAGGATTATCCTGGAGAATGAAAATTGAAAGGATTTCCCAGCCTAGAAAACATTAACTCCAACTTTCTACCTAAGACATGGTTGAGCAAAAGAACTCAAAATATCCATGACAACTTTACAGAACCATTGCAAACAAATTACATGTAGCCTGTAGGAGACAGACTTCATGGAAAAATATACATTCAAAATGCCAAATTTTTAGATAGCCTCTGTTAAGATATCCTGTGTTTAGATATCCTTTGTTACTCATCTCTGACCTCAGCATTATAGGGCAGAGTTCTGGGGTTATAAGAACTTTGACTCCATTTCACTGCATGAAATGAATCCATTGAGGGTTCAATCATTGCAAAAGAGAGTCAGATTTCATTGGGTGTAAATCAAAGTTATTAACATGATTTTTATTTCAGTTTCAGTATTCAATTTCCCTTGTTAGTGTTTTTTTTTTGTTGGTTTGTTTTTTAAGGCATTATAATTTGTCATGACATTTTCTGAATGTGTGGACTACATAGACATAGATTCTGAAGGCTGTGCAGTTGAATATTAAGTCCACAGCTTCAAGAGAATTAATCCATGCACTAATCCATTGTGGCCTCTCTGACCCAAAAAGATGCTCTAAGGCAGATGTATAATACAACTCTCTAGTGTTGGTAATTAGGACTCTCTAGTATATAATTCACTGCTGGCACTTTATGAACAAAGTTCAATGGTGGAGAATTATATGCCTGTTTATTTAGATGATGTTAATACATTTTAAATACAGATATTTTTCCTTCAGTGACCCTATTTGCTAAAATGACCACTGCAGTATCATAACAGCAAAGAGAACACACAGGTTTTAATAACTTTTATTTTTTATTATTTGTATTTTAAGTATTTATATGTATTTGTATTTATGCTTGTTTTTCCTAAAGGAGCTGCTTATGTTAGTTACTTTATTTGCTCCCTCTGCCTAGAGCATCTCTCATGCAACTTACAAACCTTGCTTCCTTCCTCATCCTCATGCTACCACTAAGGCACTCTGAATGCTCTCCTACTAGTCTCATTGTTGCTTCTGTGTGTGAAAGGGATTTATTTATGATGAAAGATATGTTCATTTGGATAGCCACAGCTAGGAGCTACTGTAAAGAAAATACTGAAATTGGCACCTCTGAGCTGGGAGGAAATGCAAAGGTTTGAAAGAAGGGTATCCAGCAGAATCACTGAAATAAAACATCACGTTCAGACCAGTTTTACAGACTTGTGATACTTCTTCTCCACCAGTCAGAGCAGGAAGCCCAAGGTGAGAGAGAACTAGCACAGACATCAGTGAGTGAGACAGGGTAGGTGAAAAGGAAAGTATTTCAAACCATTGTTTAAAGAAAGGTGACAGAGGAGGAAAAAGGAAAGAGAAGCTTAAGTCACAGTGGAACATTTGAGCGTTTTTTAATTATTATACAGTATTGATTTAAAAAGCTGAAAGACAAGTGTGGAGCAAGCACCGTATGCAGCACTTTTCAGCTCACCCTGCATTTGAGAATGTGGTAAACAGTCTTTTACAGCTCATTCCATGGCTCTCATTTTATAGACTCATAGAAATATAGGATTGGAAGGCACCTCGAGAAGCCATTAGGTCCAGCCCCTTGTGGTGAGGCTGGACCAATTAAATCTACATTTGTAAGATGCTATTCGGTCAGAGGATCAGCACCATTATATTCATCCCCAAAAGGCGGTTATTTCTGCATTTATGATAGCCTCTTTAAGGGCTTGATCCAAAGCCCACGGAACCCATTGGAAAATCTTCATTTAACTTCAATGGGCTTTGGATCAGACCCTTGGTTTTACTGTACTGGCATCCACAAAAATCTGGCTGATTTGATTTCATCAAAGTGACTAAAGCTCTTTGCTGCTCACCTTAGTCATTTGCTTATTCTGCTAAGTGGCAATTAACAATCTAGAAAAGTATACTCTTGCAGAGTGGTTTGAAAGACGTTGGTTTGTTTGTTAGAACACTGATCCATCAGAACTCAAGGTCATTTGCTTCCAAATTGTCAGTGACCATTTGGGTCTTCAGAGACGTTTCCAGCAGTTTCTACAGTGAGAACCTGGTGATGATTAGATATATCTAGCTATAGAATTCCTTCTGGTCCTTTTCTCTTTGGTCGTCACAGTCAGCCTATCCTCTTCTTCATCCAGCCATGCAGAATGTCATTTGGTCCTCTTGCCTCTAATGACTATGAACTGCCATTCCTCCTCTCTGGTTTCCACTCTTTCTGGTTCTATGGGTTGACAATCGCTTGCTTGCTTGCTTTCTTGAATCTGGCATGGTGATGCTCCTCTAATCTGGTTGTCCAAGTACACGTCAGCCTCTGTGATTCTCTGACATGTCATAGAGTCATAGACTTTAAGGTCAGATGGGACCAATATGATCGTCTAGTCTGACCTCCTGCTCAACGCAGGCCGCAGAATCTCACCCACCCACTCCCCCAACCTAACCTAACCAAATCCCTAACCTATGTCTGAGCCATTCAAGTCCTCAAATCATGGTTTAAAGAATTCAAGGTCCAGAGAATCCTCCAGCAAGTGACCCATGCCCCACGCTATAGAGGAAGGCAAAAAAAACCCAGGGCCTCTGCCAATCTGCCCTGGAGGAAAATTCCTTCCCAACCCCAGATATGATGATCAGCTAAATCCTGAGCATGTGGACAAGACTCACCAGCCAGACACCTAGGAAAGAATCCTCAATAGTAAAGCAGATCCCACCCCATCTAATATCTTGTCACAGGCCATTGGGTATATTTACCGCTAATAGTCAATTAATTGCCAAAATTAGGCTATCCCATCATACTATCCCCTCCATAAACTTATCAAGCTTAGTCTTGAAGCCAGATATGTCTTTTGCCCACACTGCTCCCCTTGGAAGGCTGTCCCAGAATTTCATTCCTCTGATGGTTAGAAACCTTCATCCAATTTCAAGTCTAAACTTTCTAATGGCCAGTTTATATCCATTTGTTCTTGTGTCCACATTGGTACTGAGCTTAAATAATTCCTCTCCCTTCCTGGTATTTATCCCTCTGATATATTTATAGAGAGCAATCATATCTTCCCTCAGCCTTCTTTTGGTTAGGCTAAACAAGCCGAGCTCTTTGAGTCTCCTTTCATAAGACAGGTTTTCCATTCCTCGGGTCATCCTAGTAGCCCTTCTCTGTACCTGTTCTAGTTTGAATTCATCCTTCTTAAACATGGGAGACCAGAACTGCACACAGTATTCCAGATGAGGTCTCACCAGTGCCTTGTATAATGGTACTAACACTTCCTTATCGCTACTGGAAATACCTCACCTAATGCATCCCAAGACCACATTAGCTTTTTTCATGACCATATCACATTGGCAGCTCATAGTCATCCTGGGATCAACCAATACTCTGAGGTCCTTCTCCTCCTCTTTTACTTGTAACTGATGAGTCCCCAGCTTATAACAGAAATTCTTGTTATTAATCCCTAAATTCATGACCTTGCACTTTTCACTATTAAATTTCATCCTCTTACTATTACTCCAGTTTACAAGGTCATCCAGATCTTTCTGTATGATATCCCGGTCCTTCTCTGTATTGGCAATACCTCCCAGCTTTGTGTCATCCGCAAACTTTATTAGCACACTCCCACTTTTTGTGCCAAGGTCAGTAATAAAAAGATTAAATAGGACTGGTCCCAAAACCGATCCCTGAAGAACTCCACTAGTAACCTCCCTCCAGCCTGACAGTTCACCTTTCAGTATGTATGACCCATTGGAGTCTCCCCTTCAACCAGTTCCTTATCCACCTTTCAATTTTCATATTGACTGTCATCTTTTCCGACGTAACTAATAATTCCCCATGTGGAACCGTATCAAATGCCTTACTGAAATCGAGGTAAATTAGATCCACTGTATTTCTTTTATGTAAAAATATCTGTTACCGTCTCAAAGAAGGAGATCAGGTTGGTTTGGTATGATCTACCTTTTGTAAAACCATGTTGTATTTTGTCCCAATTACCATTGACTTCAATGTCCTTAACTACTTTCTCCTTCAGATTTTTTTCCAAGACCTTGCATACTACAGATGTCAAACTGACAGGTCTGTAGTTACCTGGATCACTTTTTTTTCCCCCTTGCTTAAAAATAGGAACTATGTTAGCAATTTTCCCCTGAGTTTACAGATTCATTAAAAATTCTTGCTAATGGGCTTGCAATTTCATGTGCCAGTTCCTTTAATAATCTTGGATGAAGATTATCTGGGCCCCCATTAAGATGTTTGAGTTTGGCTTCTACCTTGGATGTGGTAATATCTACCTCCATATCCTCATTCCCATTTGTCATCCTGCCATGATCCCTAAGCTCCTCATTAGCCTCATGAAAGACTGAGGCAAAGTATTTGTTTAGATATTGGGCCATGCCTAGATTATCCTTAACCTCCACTCCATCCTCAGTGTTTAGCGGTCCCACTTCTTCTTTCTTTGTTTTCTTCTTATTTATATGGCTATAGAACCTTTTACTATTGGTTTTAATTCCCTTTGCAAGGTCCAACTCTACATGACTTTTGGTCTGTCTCACTTTATCCCTACATTTTCTGACCTCAATAAGGTAACTTTCCTTGCTGATCCCGCCCATCTTCCACTCCTTGTAGGCTTTCTGCTTTTTCTTAATCACCTGTCTGAGATGCTTGCTCATCCAGCTTGGTCTACAACTCCTGCCTATGAATTTTTTTCCCCTTTCTTGGGATGCAGGCTTCTGATAGTTTCTGCAACTTTGACTTGAAGTAATTCCAGGCCGCTTCTGCCTTTAGGTCCACAATCTTCAGTCCAATCCAGTTCCCTAGCTAATTTCCTTAATTTTTTAAAGTTAGCCCTCTTGAAATAAAAAACCCTAGTCACAGATCTATTTTTGTTTATCCTTCCATTTAGTTTGAACTGAATTAGCTCATGATCACTCGAACCAAGGTTGTCCCCTGCAACTATTTCTTCTGTGAGGTCTTTACTACTCACCAAAACCAAATCTAAAATAGCCTCCCCTCTTGTTGGTTCAGCAACTACTTGGTGAAGGAGTACATCAGTTATCGCATCTAGGAAAATCTGAGCCCTATTACTATTACTAGCACTTGTCCTCCAGTCTACATCTGGGAAGTTAGTCTCCCATGATCTCACAATTCCCATTAGTATTTACTTCATTAAAAACATTAAAGAGGTCTCTATCCATACCCAGATCAGATCCCGGGTCTATAGCACACCGCATGCACTATCTCAGGGGAGGCTCTAGTAGCTTTCTTCCCCAATATGATTTTTGCCCAGACAGACTCTGTCTTATCCATTCCATCGCTTATTTCCTTACCTCATCATTGATATACAATGCTACTCCACCACCTTTACCTTTACTTCTGTCTTTCATAAACAGCACATAACCTTCAATACCTGTACTCCAATCATGACTACTATTCCACCATGTTTTTGTTATCTCTGTAATATCTGGTTTCACTTCCTGCACTGTAACTTTAGTTTCTCCATTTTGTTACCTAGGCTCCTCGCATTGGTACAAACATCTTAATTCTTGCTGTTTGGCTTCGCTCACATTTTTTACCCAATTAGGCCCAGACATTCTACCACCAGTATCACCTATTAGAATTGGATCTACAGTACCCTTCCTCCATATGTCCATTCTCCTACCCACGACAGTATCCTTTCTTGCTTTGTTTTCTTCCTTCTCAATGTTAAAATCCTGCTTTGAGATTACCTGGACATCTCCCCCAAATGCCTAGTTTAAAGCTCTCTTAATCAGTTGTGCCAACCTCCATCCTAGAAGTCTATTTCCCTCCCTACTCAGGTGATGTCCATCCCGAGAGAACAGTCCTCTGTCCAGGAATGCCTCCCAATGGCCATACTTCCCAAAACCCTCCCTATAGCACCACTGCCTGAGCCATCTGTTGATCATCATAATCTTGTAACACCTTTGTTGCCCTTTGCTAGGAACAGGCAGAATCCCACTGAAGATCACCTGAGCCTCAATTTCCTTGAGTATCTTCCCCTGCCTGGTATAGTCTCCCTTGATATGTTCCAGCAAGAATCTAACCATATCCTTTGTTCCCACATGAAGGGCAATCAGTGGATTTTTTCCCTCTCCCATTAGGATCCTCTTCAGCCTCAAGTCCACATCCCGTATGCTAGCACCTGACAGACAGCACACCCTTCTGTTCTCTGGAGTACAGTCAATACTTGTCAGTATTTGTCCTTCCAACTCATGAATCTTTTCTTCCAGTACAGCCACCAACTTATACTTAATTCAGAGGGAGTCTCTTCTGGTTCCAGGCAGCAAAGAAAATTCATTGCAGGTCACAACCACTATTCCAGTGTGTCACAACTGGGATATGGGCAGTCTAACCTAGTGATGGGAGCCAGAGTTGGGAGCCAGGCTGGGTCAGGTCACCAGGAGGTCAGAGTCAGAGGCCAAAGGGCAAATCAAGAGTCAGGCGCCAGGAACCAGGCAGGGTCAGGTTACTAGGAAACCAGAGTCAGGAAGTAGGAGCAGGTAGCAAAAGGGCAGAAGTCCTAAGCAGGGAGAACCCAGTTGCATGGACAACTTATTGTTCTTGTGCTCTGTCTAAATACAGCAGGGAACCAGTAAGGATCCCTAGAGTTCCACCAGTCAGATCTCAGGATTGGAGTCTTCTGTCAGAGGTTAGCTTCTATTTCTGGTGATGGTTATCAGGTCACAAGGTGTCTCCTAAGAGCCCTGTGGACCAGGGTTCAGGGCCTGTGGATCCTGACCAGTTCTGGCCATTATGGTATTGAACATAAAACTGTACCTAGAAAGAGAGACTTTCACATATCCTCTCTAAATGCTCTCCAAATCTCCCTCATTAGTTGCTCCTGTTCACTTGCAGTGTCTGGGGGCCATATTTATATTGGTTTGTTAGGTACTCTAAATGAGGACATAGGTCAGCTTTAGTAATTTTAGAGAAGGCCACTGAGATTTTAATTTGGGGAACATTCCAGAACTGAAAGGGTCATTTTAAATACAAAGTAAAGCTCTTCAGACCATCACCAGCTTCCTCTTCTGCAAGAGAAGAGGGATCCAGGGGCTCATGAAAATTGGCAACATTTGAAAATGTTTTCAAGTGACAATTCTCTAAATAAGACTGGTTTGGGCATGGCATTTCCTCCTCAGATGCAAATCAACCCACCCTTTCCTCCCCTTCCTCACCCCTCCCCCCCAAAAAAGGGGGTGGGGATTCACAATCATGGGCTTTGCAGGTCACACATGCCAGTCTGGGTGGCTGTTGTGGTGACATAAATAAGCCATTTTATTGTAGGATTGATCACTGTGAGAAGCTTTTAGCTCCAGCAATCAGTTTCTATTACAAAGGCTCCTGAAATCATGAAAAGAGACAGACACTTTCTCTTTTTTTTAATTATAAGTTGAAATCACACTTGACTTTGATGTTTGCAGGATATCAAACATCCAGAAGCTTGTGGCTAGGGAGGCTTTATAAGCCTCCAAGGCCAGCCCTGGTGAAGGTTTGGAAAGGTTCCAAAATAGCAAGAATCTAATGCTTTCATTATGCATGGTTCATTGTCTTCAATGCAAGAAAATCTCTCATGTGTTGGCAGCTAACCCTGTAGCAAAGAGATAGTATGGACCATAAATCCCAGCATAGCTAATATTTCATGATCAGTTTTTGTAATTCATATATATTGCCTCCATAAATCCATGAATATAGGGTTGAAGTGAGCAGAACTGGACTTGGGCCAAACTGATATTTCGTTACAAGCCAGAAGCTTTTGGGCCCTATTTTTTTTTTAAAGAACTATCGGTTGTGAATATCTCTCTGATTATTGATCATGAACTCCTTAAAGGAAGACAACATTCTGTTCTATTCAGCCAAGCAATCTCAAAGTGCATAGGGTAAGAAGTAATTATCTCCATGAATAAACAGTGAAATAGAATGTTTAATTAAAATTTACTTTTATGAACCTGTTGCTGGAACCAGGCATCTTACAGAAAAGTATTTTTTCCTCATGTCACTAGCTGTGCATAAGTCCAGTGGAAGGAAAATGTAGATGTAAATGTAGATGTATGGGTAGCTGGAATGGAAGGACATTCTTGATGAGTAGAAAGCCTGGCTGGTTTTGTTCCATTTGTTCCACAAAGCTGGTTTAACACCCCCTTCTGGGGTTCCCCTGTTGTGGAAGATGTCTCCAGGATCTCCCAAGGGGGAAAGTCTACACAGATATTTTAGCCCTGTGAGCCTGAGTCAGTTGACCAGATCTCTGAGACTTACTTCTGTCCTTTGCTTGTTTGGTTTACAGTGCAGATGTACCCACAGTCGCCCTCTGCTGACTAGGGGCTGGAAACATCCCTGCACCCCAGCTGCTTTTCTGTCTTCGCAGTTCACTTCTGGGATGACAAAGACATATTCCTTTTTACTACAGGTTATTATATTAACAGCTTTGGACACAGATAATATATCATTACCCCAGTTAACACGTCTGCTGGAATGCTATCTGGTATCCTAACATTTAAAGTGCCATTTAAATCTCCCCATTCCAACTGTATTTTGATAAAAGCACAATGGTTTCAAATTGTCCCAGTGCAAGAGTTGTACATTTTCCCAAGCAAGCATATCAGCTTCCCTAACCATGCCTTTTCTGACCAGGGAAATCTGGGTGTCAATGTGGCATAACTTGCTATTCAACTTGGCAACTTTAATAAACTCTTTATCAACTTCCAGTGGGTCGATCTTTGCAAAATTCACCAGGGTCTTCTCAGGAAGCCCCTTGGGTCCTGAGTCTAAGGTGTTGCATTAACTTGGGCCAGCCTGGGTTTGTATCTGGATTCCTGCTCAAGATCATCTTTTCTCATGTGCTCAATGGGGCCATGTGAGTAACACTTCCTTGGGCCATCTCCGGTGATAAAGGCCTGTAATTATGATTACATGGAAGGAATTGGTTCTGTGGTGGTAGGTGCCTGGACTCCCCGCCATCGTCCCTTTTCCCAGGGATAAAATGTGCCCTCCCGTTACCCCAGCCTTCTGCCCTGCTCTCTGCTGTTAGAGCTCACTAGACACTCTAGCTGTATGTAGGAATCAGCAAAACCCCCTTCCTCTTGTATATTGCCAAGGGATTTAGCCCAAATGGCCACTCTGATCATCTCAGAGCATATACTCAGGAAATGTTCCTGTGCAAAGAGGTCAAATAAAGGGTCATAATTCTCTACCTTTTTTCCATTTGTCCATTTTTCCTTAAATCACACATCCTTCGCAAACATTCTCAATGACTCATCTTATGCTTTATGAGATTCTTGAATCTTAACCTATACACCACAGGAGTGAGTTGAAAGTTTCAAAACGCAGCTTTTTACAAATCATATTTCAAAGCCTCCTTCATGTCTATGTCTTTAAATACTTTCAGTGCTTTCCCCAAGAGTTTAGAGATAAGCATGGGAGCCCTCTTGTCTTCTGTAATCTTATGGAGTTTTCAAATTCTTTCAAAAGTGGTGAGAGAAATCCATTTCTTTGTATGCAGGGCAGAGTTTTTCTCAGCTGGATGACTTTTGGGGAGGACTGATTGCTGCTTGAGAGTCTGCATCTCCAGCATCTTGTGTTTGTGTTCACTAGCCTCATGTTTCACTATTCTGGGTACGTGTCTCACTGAGGGGCAGCCATTTCTGCTGTCTCTTTCTGTTTCTCAGTTTCCAGGGCTCCTTGGTGTACCTGCTTTCTGCCCTTCAGATCCATTTCTTTTTCCTTCTCTGCTATTTCCAGCTTCTGTAACTCTATCTCAGCCAGTCTGAGTTGTGTGACTGTCTCACTATGGGCTGTGTCTTTGCCCTCAAGTCCTCTTGGTGGATCAAATTGTTCTTTTTTACATAATCATAAGATTATGATGCTTACTGATCTTACTTCTTTTGTTTTACTTCCTTTCCCTGAATTACAGAAAATAAAAAAATGTAACCTTTCTTTGTCTGTTCCCAAACATCTCTCTTGTGAATCTCTCAGAATCCAATTTGCTTGGAGTGTGAACCTTAGCTAACCAGCAAACTGTATGTAAAACCTCCCACCCATGCCACTCTGACCCACTTTCTTGGTGTATCCAGGACTGAGAGTATCCTATTACCACCTGCCTCTGTGAGAAAGAGAGACTTGCCTGTGTTTAAACTAGTCATCTGTTCCCCAACATCCCCAGTTTGTTAGCCACCCAAACAATCTACTTAGGACTCTGACAGCCCTTACTTTGCCTTGCAGGTTAATACTTTGTGTACCCTGGCACCTGAGTTCCCCTGAAATGTCCCGTTCCTGTCACTGGACACTCACAGTAATTACCAGATTTGCTGTTCCCAGAGGAACAGTACACACATACAGTGTGACTGATACACCACAAGATCACGTTCTTTATAACATTACAACACTGAAATATATTTATAGTGAATCAAACATAATTTTATTATCAAAGTTAATTTTTAAGAGATAGTAAAGATAACAAAATGGAAACAGAAATGGTTACACATATAAAACAAAGCATAAAATGCATTCCTAGGTCATACTTACTAATGGTTACTTTTCCTATTTAATAAAGTAGATTTTCTCCCAAGGATTCAGTCTGACAGACCTTCAGGTTTCAGTCAAAACCAGGATCCAAGTTTTCATGAACACCCGACACCCTTCAAGAGGTTTCCTCAGGAAATGGATACTACAGTGGCTTTCTCATCCTTCAGTTATAGTCAGTAAATGTTTGATCCCCATGTTGACTCTACATCCTCATGTTGACTTGGAATGCAAATGTATTTCCCATTGTGTTGGGCTTACAATGCTTACTTTAAATCAGAGATGGGGATAGGTGAATAGCCATGCTTTGTCTGCTTTGTTATATAGTTTAAACACCTTTTTAGTAAGTACGCATAATTATTTAAATAGCAGCAGTGCATAGATTTCAAAATGATATTAATGACCAGCATGACACCAGCTTTTATTTGACACTATTGATGGATAAATACCATGAAATTGGTGTGTTAGGCCTGTTAGGAGTTGCTGACGTGTAGTGAACCCTTTGCCAGTTGGCATTGGAGGGATTCTTAGGTTCACAGCATCCAGTCTTGACCTGAATATATCAAGAGATAGAGAATCAACCACTTCCCAGGGGAGTCTGTTCTAGTGGTTAACCATCCTCACTGTGAAAAATGTATGCCTTATTTCTCATTTAAATTTGTCTGGCTATAGCTTCCAGCTATTGGTTCTTGTTATGCTTTCTCGGCTAGATTAAAGAGCTGTTTAATACTTGGTACTTTTTTCCTGTGAAGGTTCATATATAGCTGCCCCAGGATCAGGGAGTCCCAGCCAGCTTTCTGATGTCCCACCCTCTCTGCTGTATTTAGTCTCTGGAACAACATGTCATCTTTACATATTAGAGGGTTTTCTATCAGTAAATCAGGATGGAAGCTGCTTTCCAGTCTCTTCCCTAGGGGTCTCACGCTGCTAATGTCACAAAAGATATTATTTTTCAACCAGATGGCTGTCTCTATTTCTAAGCTTACATATACCAGTTATAATTAAAATGTCACAGTTATTTATGGTGACAAGTACTTCCTATCTTGTGAACTCTTATACTACTGGGCTGAGCAATATGTATGCAGTTTTCCTTTAAGTACTGAAGCAGTTGCATTTCTTAACATCAGATACCATTTCCTTCAGATCCTGATTTTGAGGTCACACATACAAGCCAGGAATCTTCAGAGGAACAGGATTCGAAGACTGGCTGCAAAAAAGGCATAACACAGTAAGGACATCTGCCTCAAGAAGGCACATAGGAGGTGATTCACAGGGGGACTCAGGCTGAGCATTGCAATGGCAACTTTTAGGTTCCCTGCTGCCAAATGGAATCCTCTGCCTTGAGTTAGGTCCCTGGGTACCCTGAACAGTGCATGGGGAGAATTAGGTTCCTAAAAAGGGATTTATTGAAGCCAGCATGCTGAGCAAGAAGCCACCTAAGTTAGCCAGTAAGAAATGCTGAGTTGAGAGGGTGGACAAAGCCCCATCCCTCAAAGCGACTTAGGTACCTAAATTCAGGTTGGAGGGAAGTACCTTCCTGCACTCAGGATTCACAGCTGTGAACCCTCTCCTGGAGTTAGGCATCTAAGCCATCTCAGCTCTTTTTAAAGAAAAACAGACAAGATGAGGAGGTGGAGGAGCAGGAACTTGCATCCATGCTTCCTAAATCTCCGGTGAGTGCCCTAACTACTGAGATAAGGAGTACCACTACCACCTGCTGCTGCCACCACCACCACTGCTGCTGGCTGTGCAGACCCCGCTCTGGTAGACATGCTCTAAGGTGTCTCTGCTCATGCCTACCAGATTGGGCACCTCAGATGATCGGGAGGAGAACACCTAGTTTTTGAATCCTGCTGAGGCTTAGGTATGAGTTACGTGCTGAGCTGCTCAGTGGCGTCAGGAATGAGACAGCTGTGCACATGCCCACTCACAGAAATTTAGGTATCTGTGGAAACTTAGGCATTCAGGGACTTTTGGTGCCTACAGGGTTAGGCAGCAGCTGCGCAGGGGTTTTGAGGATCTACATTTTGGACTTTAGGTGCCTAGAGTGGCAATTAGGTACCTATGTCCCCCTTGTGTATCCTACCCTTAGGACTTGATTCTCATTTCACTTATACCAGTGTGGCACTGCTGAAATCAGTGGAGTCATACCAGTGTAAAAACAGTGAAAGAAGAACGAGATTCAACCAAAACATGCCTACCCAGTATCATTCAGGGCCAGATTCTGATAGCTTTACTCATATTTAGCCATCATTTCAATGGGACTACCCTCAGAGTAAAGTATGGTTCAGGGCTGACAGAATCCAGCCCTCAATGATTTAAGCTGATTTTCAACCAACAGACAAACATGATTGCTAATTAGCTATACCTCCATCTATGAAACTTGTTTAAAAATACTTTCCATAAAGGCTACCCTCTCCCTCTACGCACGCCTGTCAGAGAATTTCCTTCCAAACACAATTTCACCCATTAAATGTTCCATTCGTCTACCATACCAAACTATACAAATGATTAGTTTGAAAGCATGAAGACCAAACCTAAAAATACTGGGAGATCTAGCTAGTGATTGAAATACCACCCAGGTTGTTAAGAAACAATACACTGCCATATAGAAAACGTCCACATTGCATTAAATGTTACCTTTCTCAATAGTATTTTGCATTTATTTCACAACAGAGTTTCATACAACTTTTTTGAGCTTGCAAAATCACTTATCTGGGTCTATAGTCATCATTGCAACTGAGTACATACCTGGGGTACACTTGCCTTAATTCATCATTTTAATTCATGAAGAAATAGATTAACCTTGAGGGTGGGGCTAGGAAAGGGAACTATATGGAACTATTTTGTCTTAATAAGCTGAAAAATGATTTTACATGGGGCTGCTAACCCTGCATCCAGGGCTTCACTCCCCAGCCTAGGGCTTAGGTCTCAGCTGCTGGCGCCATGCCTGGGGCTCCACTCTGGGAACCCGCTCCCGGCCCCACACCCAGGGCCCCATGCCTGGGACTCTGCTCCCTGGCCCTGGCTCCATGGCTCAAGTCCTTGCTACTGGCCCCACACCCCTGCTGCTGGCCCTGCACCCGGGTTCCGGCTGCTGGCCCTGCTTCCTGACCCTGTGCTTGGTGCCCCGCAGCCCGGCTCCCACTCACAAGGTTCTACTCCCAGGGTAACAGCCGCTGGCCCTGTGCCCTTCTCCCAGCCTTTGTCTCCTTATCCCTGTCTTGGTTCCACCCTCCTGGAGACAAAGCACTGCTCCCAGCGACGCGCAGGGCAGGGGGTGTGGACAAGGGTTGGGGGTTGGCTTTCAGCACCCCCACTATTAAAAGGGTTGCAGCACCACTGCTTAGACTAGAGGTTTCAAGGCCAGATAAGTCTCTGATTATTTTTCAGCTGAGATCAGGAAGGTAAATGAAAGAGGCAGAGCACAGTGTACCAATGTCCCATCCTTCCACTCGGTAGTAATGAAAGTGCTCTTTTCATCATGAGTGAATTGAGACTGTTTTATTCTGTAGTACATGACAGGCAACTTTACTGGTAGGGTATTGCAATTCATATTTTCCACCGATCTTAAATCATAAATGCAGAAAGTTGCTTTTCCAAGTGTTTTGGCAGAATGAATGTCTCTTGAAAGAAATACAAAGCTTTTATTTCTCAGGATTTCCTGGGGTATACTAATCCCTCACGTCCTGGTTTGTCAGATGAAAAAGACCTTAAACTGCTTGATATTTTTGTAATTGCCCCTGGAATACTATCAGTGTTTTACAGCAAACAATATCAGCATCAAAGGCACGGAACTGCAAACACTATGCCTGCTTTATTTGCAAAATACCCAGCTGAGCTACTGCTGCTCAAGAAACTGCTGTTAGAGAATGAGGAACAGCCCATCATCATTTGTACTTTGCACCAACAAGCCCATAGTCATACTTGACAAAAAAGGCTGCTGTGAAATAAGAAACTGAATTGTCTGAACCCACAGGTGGAAGAATTAGATGCACGTATACGATGGCTACTGTGGTGTATATAAACTAGTATTTTACTAAATTGGCTGACATAACAATGGCTAAAGTTACCTTATTGTAAAAAGACTTCAGTAAAATTACCTAATGGGCTATTTGTGAAAATCTCTGTTTGGAGATTTTTCCTTTTGAAGTCATCTTATAGGGCCCAATCCTGCTCTCACTGAAGTGAATGGAAAACCCTAACAGGCTATTCCCCTCACGAACCTTGTACATTTAAAACATGAATTCCTTCCTGTTGGTTTTTTTTTTTTTTAATTTCAAGCGCCTGATTTTTACTGCTTACTGTGGGTATGGCTACACTTACAGTTTTGCAGCACTGGTAGTTACAGCTGTGTTAGTACAGCTGTGTAGGGCCAGCGCTGCAGAGTGGCCACACTACAGCAACCAGCGCTGCAGTGTGGCCACATTTACAGCACTTGCAGCGCTGTTGGGAGTGGTGCATTGTGGGCAGCTATCCCACAGAGCACCTCGTCCCATTTTGGCGCTGTGGCTTGTGGGAAGGGGAAGGAAGTGAGCGGGTCTTTCCGCTTCCTGTTCCAACGCCCCGTGGTTCTTTGCTACACATTCCGAGCAGTTCGGCGGCATTGTGATTCTGCAGCGCGATTTCTGCGGTTTTTGTTATAAATGGAGCCTGAGCTGCTGAGGACCTTGCTGATGAATGTTGCCAGCACATCACGCATGGCAGTGGAGCTATTCCTTCAGCTGCAAAGTGAGAGTGACAGTGAGGAGTCAGACGATGATATTGAATCGCCTGACGGTGAAGACACTAAATTGCTTGTGGCAGCAACAGACGTGCTCAGCACCGTGGAACGGTGCCTTTGGGCTCGGGAAACCAGCACTCAGTGGTGGGATCACATCGTCCTGCAATCTTGGGATGACGAGCAGTGGCTGCAGAACTTTCGGATGAGAAAAGCCACTTTCATGGCACTGTGTGCTGAGCTCGCCCCTACCCTGCGGCGCAGGGACACGAGATTGAGAGCTGCCCTGCCAGTGGAGAAGCGGGTGGCTATTGCAATCTGGAAGCTGGCAACTCCAGACTGCTTCCGATCGGTGGCGAACCAGTTTGGAGTGGGAAAGTCTACCGTTGGAATGGTGCTGATGCAAGTTTGCACAGCCGTTAATCGCACCCTGCTAAGAAGAACTGTGACTCTTGGGAACGTGCAGGACATTGTGGATGGCTTTGCAGAAATGGGTTTCCCTAACTGTGGAGGGGCAATAGATGGGACGCATATTCCTATTCTGTCACCACCCCACCTGGCATCAGAGTACGTTAATCGCAAGGGGTATTTCTCCATAGTTCTGCAAGCACTTGTGGATCACCGTGGGCGTTTCACTGACATTTACTCAGGATGGCCTGGAAAGGTGCACGATGCACGCATCTTTTGGAACAGTTCCCTGTTCAGGAGGCTGAGGGCCAGGACTTTTTTCCCAGACCGCAAGATCACAGTAGGGGACGTCGAAATGCCCACTGTGATCGTTGGAGACCCCGCTTACCCCTTAATGCCATGGCTCATGAAACCGTATACAGGGAAGCTTGACAGGAGCAAGGACCGGTTCAACTACAGGCTGAGCCGGTGCAGAATGACTGTGGAGTGTGCTTTTGGCCGTTTGAAAGCCCGCTGGAGGTGTCTTTATGGGAAGCTAGATTTGGGGGAAAGCAGCATCTCCGCTGTTATATCCGCGTGCTGCACCCTCCATTATATTTGTGAAGGGAAGGGTGAAAGATTCAGTGAGGAATGGACCTCCAAGGTTCAATGCCTAGAGGATGAGTTTGCTCAGCCAGAGAGCAGGGCTAATAGGGAGGCCCAGGAAAGGGCTTCAAGGATTAGGGATGCTTTAAGGGAGCAATTTGATGCTGAGAGCCAATAGTAATGTTTGGTGCATTTGATGTGCTTTGCTATACCTTGGGGTACAATATTTACCACTTCCAGCAATAATATAACGTAGTGAAAAAGAAAAAAAATCCTTTATTCAACATACAGTACATAAAAGGCAAGGGGGTTGGGGTGGTGGACTGTACATTCACAGGTTTGAATATGTCCTATTTTGATCACTATTCAATGTCTGCTGCACTTCAGGATTACTATGCTGCAGGGTAATGGGGGTGGAGTGAACAGGGTAAGAATTATAGTTATCAGGGCTGGTAGGTGATCGTACAGGTGTTGGAGGCAGCTGGGAGTAATAAGAAACTGGCTGCTGGAGAAAGTTGTTTTGTGGAAATACTGGGGAACAAGAAAGAGGACTTTGGGAGGGCTGTGGGTTACAACGGTACATATTTGTCTGCATGGCTACGAGAGACTTGAAAGACTCAGTTTGGCGAGCCAGGAGGCTTATCATCTGCTTTGTGGTTTTTTTGGCAGACAATTCCTTTCTCCTGCTTTCTGTTTGCCTCCATTCATGTACATTCTGTCTCCATTCATACATTTTCTCTCTCCATTCCTGTGTCTTCCTACTTTCTCTGTTGTAGTGACTCACTGATTTGATCAATTCCTCTTTTGATTTTCTGGGATTTCGTCTCAAGTTCTGCAATCTACATGAGGCCGGTGATCCGGCTGCATTAGTCAAGGTCACTAGAAAAAAGAGAGAGAGAACCATGTAATACACAGAGGCTACATTGTTTATTATCACACAGTGAATGACTTTTTAGACTTTTGATGGCATCCTTCCCACATAACTCACATAACACAGAGAGGGCAGGGAAGCTAAAGTCATGGCGAGCAATGGGGTGAGTGGTTTTCCCCCGAGTTCCCCTTGGGAGTGGGAATTGACCAATGGGTCACTGGGGTTTATCTGCAATGGGTACAGGAGGTAGCTGGTGTCCTGAACAGGGGACAGTAGTGAACAGGAAGGTGGCGAGCTGCGGGGGGGGGGTTGGGCTTTGGTACGCGTTCACGCCGTCCTGCTGGTGAGGGGGGGAGGGAACGCACCGCGGTGCTGGATGCCTGCTTGGAGGGGGGTGCATAACACCGGAGCACACCGTGGGGCTAGCTACGTGCTGGGAGGGGGGTGGGGAACACCGGAGCGCACCGCGGTGCTGGATGCCTGCTGGGAGGGGGGTGCATAACACCGGAGCGCACCACGTGGCTGGCTACGTGCTTGGAGGGGGGGTAAACAACAGAGCGCAATGGGCTGGGGAAACGCGAACCTGGCGCCCTGCACTCAAGTATCCCTAAATTCTCAACAGGGTTTCCTACTGCCAGACATATCACTGCTGCGTGTTACTTGGGAAGAGAGGGAGGGTCTTCTACAGCAATGTGGATACCGCCCTGGCCCCTATGCAGCTTGCCTGTGTGCAACCATGGTCCCCCCACCCCTCGCTGCACAGTGGATCGGACGAGTTAGCCTGACCGGGACAAGGACCATGGTGGCTCTCCCGATCAACTTGAGAAAGCAAATTGCAAACGCTCTGGCTGCAACTTTTCAAGAGATTACCGAGGCAGATTACAGAGACGTGATAGAGCAAATCAATGGGCTAATCCACGTTTAGGCATGCATGCAGGCAGCCATAACCCAAACCCTCCTCTCCCAAAACATAAAAATCTGCTTACCCCGAGCACGATCCTCAGTTTCTTCCTCACCATCAACTTTCTGCTGCTGCGACTGGCTAGCCTCCTCCTGGCTTGAGAAGAGCTCCTGTCTGCATGTGTACTGGGACTCCGGGGTGTCTCCCTCCACACCAGTAGCCTTACTGTCGCCTTCCTCTACACTCTTCCCCACTTCTCCCTGCTGTGAACTCTCCATCGTGGTCCTCGGATTGGCAGTGGGGTCACACCCAAGTATGGCATCCAGCTCCTGGTAAAAATGGCAGGTTGTGGGGGCAGCTCCTGAGCAGCGATTTCCCTCACGAGCTTTGCAGTAAGCACTCCTCAGTTCTTTTATTTTGACCCTGCACTGCAACGCGTCCCGTTCATGGCCCCTTCTCATCAAGGACTGCGATATCTGCCCATAGGTATCATAATTTCTCCTTCTGGAGCGCAGATGTGCTTGCACAGCCTCCTCTCCCCAAACACTTATGAGGTCCTGCAGCTCTGCATTGGTCCATGCTGGGTCTCATTTGGTGCGTGGAGGCATGGTCGCTGATTGATTGATTGATTAATTGCACTCCACACCTGGTTGAGCAAACAGGAAGGGGATTTTTAAAATTCCCGGGGCATTTAAAGGAGGGGTCAGGTGAGCCCAGGACAGTGGAGTTTGCATGATTACCAGAGAGGCTTCTAAGGTATGCTGGGATACCTACTTATGCCACGGAGGTCAATAAAAACTCTGGTGGGTGTCTACACTTGCTGACCAGCGCTGGATCACCAGCGCTGGATCCTCTACACCCGAGGCTCAACCGGGTGTACAGCCAGTGCTGCAACCAGGGAGTTGCAGTGCTGGCCGTGCTGTGCAAGTGTGTACACGTCCTAAGTTGCAGTGCTGTAACCCCCTCACCAGCGCTGCAACTCTGTAGTGTAGCCAAGGCCTGTGTCACAATTCAGGTTGTAGGATCAGGTTCCTAAGGTTATAAGATTTGATTCTGCAAATCCTTACAACAGCAATCTTTACTCATGTAAGAAGCCCCATATACTCATGTAAGAAAGGACTCTCTATTTCAGTAAGGGTTTGTAGGATCAGATCCACAATTTGCCAAAACAAAAAGGATCAAATTCACCCCTGTTGTAATGCCATTTAAAGTTAAGAAAGTTACGTGAGGGATGAATCTGGCCCAGTGGATTGAAGCAGGAGGCTTGCATGTATGATTCCAAGTACTTTGCCAATAATCTTTGAAGCTTAACATACAAAGGCATTCTGGATACAAATTACATACACTCATTTCAGCAAAATGGAAGAATAATAGCATGATTTGATGTAATCGCTGTAATATCCCTTTCAAAACTCAAATGGGATTGAGAATTGCAGAGATTGTTCTCGCTTACTTAGAAAACCGAATGACTTCTTGAGTTTTACTTTTGGAAATATGTTATTCAAATTGTATTTTAGAACATTTCCATTTGGCATTTATTTAGTTTAGTTTGTCTTTTGTTATTTCATTGCCATCCTAAGACCTTTGGACCCACATGAAGCTGACTGCACGATTGGCATCTAAATTATTAAAAGTAGAACTGTCTGGTCTCTCACATTTTCACTTTACAGAATTGTGATTGACAAGTAGTTTCAGTCCTATAGGGTTAGGATGAGCAGACAGCAAGTGTGAAAAATCAGGACAAAGGTGGGGGGTAATAGGAACTTATATAAGACAAAGCCTCAAAAAGCGGGACTGTCCCTATAAAAGCGGGACATCTGGTCATCCTGTATTGGGTTGAGGTAAAAGCATACATGTGCTGGGTTTTTAGCTTAACCTCCAAGAAGCTTGCAGCATTGAGCCTTCTAATGTAGCTCTTTTTCAGTGTAATCTCATTCTAATCAATAGGAATCTTGCCTGAAGAGGAGTGCAGATTGGATTATCCTTGTAGAATCTGGGGTACTGCTTTGCAATACCAACCATTGAAGTTATTCTTTCATTTGAAGTTTTTACACTTTCCTCCCCATCCATAGGCCCCAGTTTAGCAAGGTATTTAAGCATATACCTAATATATGAGTAAGGTCCATTGTCTTTTGTAGAACTACTCACATTCTTAAAGTTAAGCACCTGTTTAAGTAGCTTGCTTAACCAGGATCTTAATGCTTGACCATTGAAGCAAATACCCAGTGATCGAGGAATGGGAGATTATTAGGGCATGGAAAAGTGCTTTCTCTTTTCCAGTTCAGACCCGTGGTGTGAATTTATGAACCGTAGCTAATCTATAGTGTCATTTTTAAGGTGCCTATTTTTACTGAAATAATATCTGGTGGGGGGAGCATGTATTTTCTTTTTTCTAAATTGGTCTTTTGTTTACATGTGAAATATTCTGGATCAGATTGTGTGGGCCTACACCAGATTATTTTACGTCAAGCAGAACTTCAGGGGAGCTTTGCCACAATACAGAGCTCAGGTTCAGGCTGTGTGGATGCAAGTGTGTATAGAAGTAAAGCAAGAAAAATGTCAACACAAAAGGAATTAGTGTAATAAAGTTTGAAGAAGCTGAAATACAAGACAGTGAAATTCTACTTTAAATTGTAAGCTAGACATTCAGCTGGTCAATATAACAGACTGCCAGCTGAAGTTCTGACCTTTTCAGTTGGTCAATTTCAGTTTACACCATCTGAGGAGTTGGCTTTCAACATGATTTATGTTATTGTTTTATTTATATATCTCTCTATATATGAAACATAATAATAGAGGATATAAGGAGTCCCCATTTTAAAGCATATGCAGAAGGAGTGAACAATTAGTTTGAGAGTTTAACCTTAAAATTTGGAATTTCTAGACTTCTGAGAGTTTATCTCAACCTGAGTCCTGTCTCCTTTTGTGTGGAATGTTTGCACAATTAGGCAGGCTCGTATGCATTTAAGATACTGGTTAAGGTATTGGCAAATGTGAACATTAGTCAGACCTTAGCCCAGGAGATAATCAAGGTTTCAGTGTTCAGACAGCAAGGTCATAACTCTTGTTTACAAAAACTGCATGCCTTCCAGCCCCAGCTGTCCTGCCACTTCTCCAAAGGACCCTGAGACAATGTTTTCAGTCTGTCACATATATCTGTTACTGGGTAGCTTGTCAGCATATATGTGTGTACTGAGAAATAATCTGCAACAAATAAAACCTCCTGAGAGTCTGGAAAAGTAAAAGAGCAACACAACCACCTGGCAAACAATAAATAATACATTAATCAGCATCTCATAAATCTCGTGCGTTCTTTTCTGAGGTGGAATAACTAATATGCTGCCTATTATTGCCATGCGTTGTTGCACTACACCATAACAATTTAGATGTGGAAGCTGCAGGCCAGGACCTGCTATTAATAGCTTTGTATAGAGCTACTAATAGGGCAGTTAGGCAGTGGCATTGCTATGAAACCTAATTCGAGTTTGACAACTTCTCCTTTCCAAAAATACAAAAAAGCCCCAAATAAATCCATGGCTAATAGTATACAATATTAAACAAAGATTAAAGGCTAAAGAAGTACTGATTTTTTTAAAACACAAATAGAATAATGAAAGGAATACTCAGGGGGGAGGAACTGAACAAGTCAGTAATTAGAATTCTAGTTAGAAATAGGTTAGATGCAAGTCACTCAATTGATCAGTTGTTCCAAAGGTACCTTAATGTAACTTCCTTACAACGCAGTCCCAGGAGTATTGTATCAGAGCTCAGAATGGGCCTGATTCAAAGCCTAGTGAAGTCAATGGAAAGCCATTGACTTCTATGAGCTTTAAATCAGAGCTAGTATCTCCCAGTCATGCTTTGGGGTAAAGACTACAAAAAAAAAGTACTGTGTTAAAAATCAAACATTAACATCAGGCATGAAGTTGGACAGTTAGAGGCTTCTTTATTGGTGTGCACATATGTCATTACATTTTAAAGAGTGACGTGTAGAAAAGACAAAGAAATAGAGGGTGAGATTCTCTCTGGTGCCTCTAAGAGGCATGGTGCAGCTTAGGGGGAGGGTGCAGCTTAGGGGGAGGGTAAGATGCTTTTGCACTTCCCCTGCCCCACATTATGCTGTGCTGCTCCACAGGCTAGTAACATAATTTACAGAAGCATAATAGCCCCTAGAGCAGAGGTGGGCAGACTACAGCCCGCGGGACCCTCCGGCCCAGCCCCTGAACTCCTGGCCCAGGAGTCTAGCCCCCGGCTCCTCCCCCACTGTTCCCCCTCCCCCACAGCCTCAGCTCACTGTGCTGCCAGCGCTATGCTCTGGGCGGCGGCGCTCTGAGCTCCTGGGGCAGCGCAGCTACAGAGCCTGGCCTGACCTGGTGCTCTGTGCTGCATGGTGGAGTAGCTGGCTCCTGCCGGGTGGCGCAGCTGCCTGTCCTGCTCTGGGTGGCACAGCTGTAGCCCTGCCAGCCACCGGTGCTCCAGGCAGCACAGTAAGGGGGCAGGGGAGTTTGGGGTGGTGGTCGGGATGGGGTTGTGGCTAGGGGTCAGGGCAGTCAGAGGGTGGGGAATAGGGGGGTTGAATGGGGGTACGGGTCCCAGGGGGCAGTCAGGAAGAAGAGGGGGTTGGATGGGGTGGCAGGGGGCAGTCAGGGGCAGGGGTTCCAAGGGCAATTGGGACAGGGAGAAGAGGTGGTTGGATGGGGCAGGGGTCCCGGGGGGGCAGTCAGGAATGACAGGAGGGGTTGGATGGGGCAGCGGGGAGGCAGTTGGGGCAGGGGTTCCGAAGGCAGTCAGGGGACAGGGGAGAGGGGGGGCATCAGAAAACAGGGGTGTTGGATGGCACAGTAGTCTGGGGGGGCTGTCAGGGGGCGAGAAGCAGAGGGAGTTGGATAGGGGGCGGGGGCTGGGCCATGCCTTGCTGTTTGAGGAGGCATAGCCTCCCCTAACCGGCCCTCCATACAATTTTGGAAACCCCATCAGGCCAAAAAGTTTGCCTGCCCCTGCTCTAGACAGACAGAGTAGGAATGGGCACTGTAACTAGAGAGTGTTGAATCCAGTTTTTATATTCTTAACATGTTTTTCTTTTTCTTTTTGGTGCACAAAAGCAACAGGGGAAACTCTTTAGACACAAATCAATGTCAAATACACAATGCAAGAGAACCTCAGGATTTTACTGTTTTTTACCCATGATTTGACAATCCAAAACTGCTTCATCATCATGGCAAATCCCAAAGTGACGTGACCTCCTTGCAGACTGAGCTCCACCTGGATCCATTGCTGACTATGTCCTTAAGATAATCTGGCTGGATATTCAGTTTCTTACCGTCACTGGCAATCTTATTGTGCCACCAAAGCTTTAGCACCATGTGATCACCAGCCATGCAGAAGCATCATTGGTACACATGCTTCAGAGTCTGTTGGTCTTCCAGTAATACGACCATATCAAGAAAGCTGCCAAAACCAAACCAGTGCTGATGGAGGTGATTGCCTGATTTAGCTTTGAGTATCACTTGCTTTTTGAGGAAAATGGGTTTGGCTATTTCAGTTAATGTTTGAATGTTCCATACACTAATTCTACATTTGTCACCAATGCACAGGAAAATGGAAATGCCCTTTTGCAAGGTTTCACTGGTCATTTTTTTGCCTCAGCCCTAGAGAAACTCATGGCCATTCTAACTGCAAGGAAAATTGACCAGATTGTTGCAGATGGTCAGCATAGAAACCTTTATGATGTGAAAATACTGACCTTTGAGGGACAAAGTTCTTGGTGAACAATATATACAATTTCCCCAAAGTATTGGTGTCTGTCACTGTTTTCTCCAGAGTTTATGTTCTTCAATCCATATGCTCAGGTCAGTTTTTAAATCCATTAACACTCCACCTACAGATTTCTGAGATCTGACAGCAGGGTTCAAAATTTCCAAGGGATTGAAAGGATCCAAACTACAATCTGTGGGCCAGTTTTTCAAAAATAAAGCATTTGCGCATGTAACTGTGTAATCTGAATGCACAATTATCTGTTTGTAACATCACATTTATATTCTGTGAGCACAGTTTAAGGAATTTTAATTTGGCCCTATGGATCCTGGGATTTCATAGACATTTGGCAAGGTGATGACTTCAGGGCTGCCTGAAGTTGTGATGGATGAGTCCTTAAGATAGTTTTATTTTGTTAATCTTTTCTCCTTTTGGGGTATGTAGGCTGGAAAGGAGTAATCATAAATGCAAAAAGCAGTCAGATATAGATTAGTTCTATGAAAACCCTGAAAAGCATGTTTTTCATCAGGATCTCATTGAGAAAAGATCTTTTCCACTTGCATTCTAGCTTTGCCTGAGTCATTTTGAAAATTGAAAGCAAATTCCCCACTTGTCTGAACTACCATGATTTACAGGGTTGAAGTCAACAGAGTGGATTGCCTTTCTCGGTACTCATATCAGCCTGAAAATGGGATCCTGAGTATTAGGCAGCATGTTTTCAGATCCTCGCATATTGGGAAAGTGGGCTGCTTCACACTGGAATTAATGCCAAGTGAAGGTAAAAGCAGGATGAATCAAAGCAAGTCTTGCTGATCTTAAACTGGCATATGCTGATGAAAAACAAAGAAAAGGCTTTGCTGTAGTGAAGCCTGTAGCTGGCATCATACTCTTTGGTAAATATATATGCCAACATTTAGTTCTGTGAAGAGTAGCCAAATGCAACTGAGAAAAAAAATCCAAGCAAAACAATAGACTAGCAAGAATTTATGGTTTGGTTAATGCTATCTGTCATTGTAATGTTTCTATATTTATAGATAAAATGCATAATTGCTGTCACATGCATAATGTACAATAGGTCTGAAATATTCAATATGTCTGGCCTTTCCTGGAGTATGAATTACTTTGTATTTCATCATGATAGAAAATTGCTCACTTGAACCAAAGCTTGCACACTATTAAGGAGCGGATACTTTACTTCAACAAGCTTCTTCTGTCTTTCATTACTTTGGCAATCACTGCCAGTCAAAGTTAAAAGTATGAAAACCCAGCAGTCAGATCTTGAAAGTTCCAAGAAAGACAGAAGATCAGTGCCCAAAGGTGAGAAGTGCCTTTAATTTTGTATATTCTCCTTTGGAGCAAACAGGTTCAAATTAGAATGGTGCCACTTTTTCCATAAATAACAGCCTGATTTAAAGAGTCTTCCTCTTGTAAACTGTAGTGCTGTATTTTCAAAAGGTCTTTGCAACGCTTTCCTTTCCTAGAACCTGAAAAACCAGGAATGCCAAACTCTGCCAACATAGAAAGGAAAAGCAGGCCCAAATTAGTATTAAGTGGCTACAGCATCTCTGAAATGGGGTAACTAATTCTGGCAGCCATGAGACCTTTGAGACAAAAATATACTCTCACTGGCTGTCGGTGCTCTCATCTGATCCCTCAGAAACTTTCCTCATTGGATGGCTTTTGAGCTTGTCAGACTGCAAAATGAGCACATGCACTCTTGACCTGTAGAGGCTAATGCTAGAGATGAGTTGTACGTCTGTCATTATGTCCACTGATTTCTCAGCCTCTGCACAGGCTGCCAACAAAAATGCCATGGAACTGAGCTAAGCCCACAACTAACATGGGCCATAACTGAAGAGTAACCTAGAGGAAAGGCTCTATACTGCATTGTTCATCCCCTAATATATCCAGTTCCTTAAATACAACAAAAACAATAATAGGATAAAGAACAGGAGTACTTGTGGCACCTTAGAGACTAACAAATTTATTTCAGCATGAGCTTTCGTGAGCTACAGCTCACTTCTTCGGATGCATAGAATGGAACACACAGACAGGAGATATTTATACATACAGAGAACATGAAAAGGTGGAAGTATGCACACCAACAGGAAGAGTCTAATCAATTGGGATGAGCTATCATCAGCAGGAGAAAAAAAACGTTTGAAGTGATAATTAAGATGACTCATAGAAGGTGTGAGGAGAACTTAACATAGGGAAATAGATTCAATTAGTGTAATGATCCAACCATTCCCAGTCTCTGTTTAGGCCTGAGTTAATTGTATCTAATTTGCATATTAATTCGAGTTCAGCAGTCTCTCTTTGGAGTCTGTTTTTGAAGTTTTTTTGTTGCAAAATTGCCACCTTCAAGTCTGTCACGAGTAGCTAGAGAGGTTGAAGTGTCCTCCCACTGGTTTTTGCATGTTATGATTCCTGATGTCAGATTTGTGTCTATTTATTCTTTTGCGTAGAGACTGTCCGGTTTGGCCAATGTACATGGCAGAGGGGCACTGCTGGCACATGATGGCATATATCACGTTGGTAGATACGCAGGTGAACGAGCCCCTGATAGTGTGGCTGATGTGATTAGGTCCTATGATGGTGCCACTTGAATAGATATGTGGACAGAGCTGTCATCAGGCTTTGTTGCAAGGATAGGTTCCTGGGTTAGTGTTTATGTTGTATGGTGTGTGGTTACTGGTGAGTATTTGCTTCAGAGTGGGAGGCTGTCTATAAGCGAGGACTGGCCTGTCTCCCAAGATCTGTGAGAGAGAGGGATCATCTTTAAGGATAGGTTGTAGATCTTTGATGATGTGCTGGAGAGGTTTGAGTTGGGGGCTGTAGGTGATGGCTAGTGGCGTTCTGTTATTTTCTTTGTTGGGCCTATCCCGTAGTAGGTGGCTTCTGGGTACTCTTTTGGCTCTGTCAATCTGTTTTTTCACTTCAGCAGGTGGGTATTGTAGTTTTAAGAATGCTTGATAGAGATCTTGTAGGTGTTTATCTCTGTCTGAGGGATTGGAGCAAATACGGTTGTATCTTAGAGCTTGGCTGTAGACAGTGGATTGTGTGGTGTGTCCTGGATGGAAGCTGGAGGCATGTAGGTAAGTATAGCAGTCAGTGGGTTTCTGGTATAGGGTGTTATTTATGTGACTATCACTTATTAGCACAGTAGTGTCTCGGAAATGGACCGCTTTGTGGATTGGTCTAGGCTGAGGTGATGGTGGGATGGAAATTGTTAAAATCACGGTGGAATTCCTCAAGGGCTTCTTTTCCATGAGTCCAGATGATGAAGATGTCATCAATGTAGCGCAAGTAGAGTAGGATAAATACAGAAATTGCTGGTCATGTAAATTGCTTTTTCTGTAACTGGTCTCTTTTTTGTCAAGTTAGCCTCTGTGTGAAATCTGTCTTGAAAGCTAAGCCACAAAATTCCACTTTTGGAGTTGGTAAAAGCATGTTTCTAAATTCACCTGCATCCCAAACAATAAGCACATGCTAAACATAGTGGATATAAGTATGTGCTAGTTCTGATATAGTGTTTTTTCATCAGCAGATCTCAAAGCACTTCACACTCTACCATAAAAAAGATCAGAATATTGATTCCCATTTTATAGATATGGAAACTGAGGCATGGGGTGGTAAAGTGACTTGCTCAACATCACCTAGTAGCATAGCTAGGGGCATGTCTACACTACCCGCCGGATCAGCGGGTAGCAATCGATCTATTGGGGATGGATTTATCATGTGTAGTGTAGACGCAATAAATTGATGCCCGATCGCTCTCCCATCGACTGCTGAACTTCAGCTCATCAAGAGGTGGAAGCAAAGTCAATGGGGGAGCCTCGGAGCGCCGCAAAGAAAGTAATTTTAATTCGATCTAAGATACATCGACTTCAGCTACGCTATTCTCGTAGCTGAAGTTGCATATCTTAGATCGATTCCCCCCTCCCCATGTAGATCAGGTCTAGGACTAGAACCTAGATCTCACAAACACCAGTTAGGTGCACTAGCCAGTAGGCCACACACAGTAGGATGTCATTTGACGAATGTCATCATTTTGATCTGTAAATTGCTCAGTAATGGCAGAGTTTTAAAAAAGCATTGCATTAATTCTTGGTACTGTATACTACTAGAGAAGGTAAATAGTGCTGTACACATATCTGATTTATATAGTGGTCACCAATAAAACTCTGCATTTGCCAAGAGTTTTCACACCACAGCATTAGATATATAGTGGCATCTGAGATAATATACTGCAGTAACTGCTGGAAAATGCTGATTTTTTAATGCTAATGTGTGTATAATATTTTTTCAAATAAAATGAGATTTTCTGTAGCATTGATTTTGTAGGAAGCTTAAGAAAGCATTTATCAAGTCTTTTTTTTAAGTAATTTCATTTGAAATTGGGATGCATAAAACATTTCCATTATTCTTCTCAAAGCTTTTTGTCCCAGTGAACTGGTTCAGATACTTATAATTAACCTCAAAGTATCAGTATTTTACCTGTTGATTTCTGGGCAGTGAATAAAAAACGTTTTTCTATTGATTTGAGTATGGTGAGAAGACATAAGTAATTTATAGGCCCTGGAGGTATTTGTATTCTGAAAATGTTAAGCTTGTCAGACGGTGAGCCCCCTGGAAACAGTGCTTTGCAAATAAGATGAAAATTGAGCTTATCATCATTCTTCCCTTCTCTCACTGTTCTCTCTCACTATCAGTACATCATCTGCCATGCTCCCTGATTTCATTCTTGCATTCCTTCTCCATTTACATTCAGGTGCTCACCAAGTGTTGCTGCTGCTTCTTCCATAATAATACCTGCAAAAGTCAGCTCCCCTTCTCTATCCCCACTGTCAAAAGACTAGCCCCTGATCTAGTTATTTCGAGAACCTCTGGCTTTCTGGCCTATCCTTCTCTTCTATCTCCCGTTCCTTCTATCAACAATACTGACATCAAGATTAATTTCTTTCCTACCATTCTGATCATGTCCCCTAATTTCTTGAATCTCAGCACCGGCTTACCCTCTAGTTCCACATAAAGTTCAAACTTTTTCTCATTCAAAACTAAATAACCGCTCCTCCTATCAACAACTTCTGATTCAACAGTGTTTTTTTTCCTGACTGCATCCTTCTTCATCCATGCTGATTTCATGCTGCCCTCTATGCCTATCATAGCTTTCCAGTACATGTACTTCAAGTTCCTTACATCTTCTGCATCAGAAAGTGCATGAAAACTTACGAGTTCCACAAAGCATTCCGAGTCAAGATTCTGAGGTAGTTTATTTGCTGTGCTTAACCTCTACTGAGTGCAACCAAGCTGTCAAACCACAGAAATTTTTCTGAGCACAGGTTAGACCAGTTTGTACACTGCTCTAAATTGCACCCACTGGCAATGGTCTCCAAGGGATTGTCTGCAACCTGGGAGGTAACTGAAGCACATCACACTCTAACCACTCCTCTTCCCTATCTCTCTATGGTTCCAGTATCATTGGGAGCTGCACTGAGCAAGTTATAGGACCCAGCTGTAATGTCTCTTCTTGTGCTGTGCTTCCCCTGCATTGGACTTATGTGCAATCACTGATACATTTTCATGGCCTGATTAGTGCAAAGGAAGTGGAGAAGGCCAGAAAATCTGGCTCACTATTCTTTGGTACCTTCTATTCAGTTTGAAGTGCTGTGAACATTTGTGGAACTTTGTCAATACTGCAAATACATAATAACGTTTGATGTTGAGATTCTTAGCCAACTTTTCCAAATTTGTGTATTTATCATGGTATTGCTAAAATACAATACAATAAAATCTTCTACTTTACTGGGAAAATATATTTATTTCTCTTCCAGCATTAGCATTTAACAGTCAGGATGTAGCTTTAGCTCCCTTAGCCCTGCCAACCCAGCCACAGCTGCTAGACATGTGCTCAGGAGAAGAATTAATGAGCTCTGGATCTAGCTCTTCTTCTTATGGGATTCAGATTGGAGCGAATGAAAGAAATTTCAAGGTGGATTTGGAAGATCAACTAGGAAAAACAAAAACAGAGAAACAACAGCAAAATACAGCAGCAGAAATAAGTCAGATGTACATTCTTTTGGAAACTCTTCAGATAAACACTGAAGATATAAAGTGGCTGTAACACATAAAATGAGAAGTTGTAGGCACCATCCATGAAAAAACATAATGATCCTGTCTTTGCTTTTACCACTAGATGACATAACAGGATGGGAAGTGTCCAAACACTAACATATTCCTTTATGTGTATCTCTGACTGCAAAGCACAGTGTCTCCTTGCTTTCAAATCATCTGAACGTACTCACCCTGCCCAATATTGGTAATTATAGAATCGATGAAGGCCCTTTTAACATATTGTCATTTTACTTGTAGGAAGAAATTCCACATCTCCTCAAAACCTGCCACTTGTTAATTATTATTATTTATTACCTTTTCACCTAAAAAGAATTTCCACTTCCAAATATTAGAGCTAGAGCCTCAGCTAGTGGATTGAAGTCAATCAGTTTACACTACCAAGGATCTGGCCCAGTATTATGAAATAGCTGTTATTTTATTTAAAAACAAAAGAGCTACAAACCTAGGGCCAGATCCTCAGCTAGAGCTACACTGATTTACACCAGTTGAGGGTCTGATTTTATATAATGTCAGTTTAATTTGCTTATTGGCATGCTTAGGTATATACATACTGCCAAAGTTAGCATCAAGTATCTCTATAAGGTGGGTTTTCAGAGTGGTTTTGGGATTAGATTCATTCTTAGATCTGTGTACCTAAGGTTTCTACTTTAACTGGGATTTCTAGGCCTTTGTATGTTTCTGTATGTACCTCTGCCTCTCTTTACATTCTGCTTTTACATCCCCATTCACACTAAGCTCTCCAGTCCCTCATCTCCATCTGAGTTGAAATGAGATAAATTAGGTTGATATGCTGGTCAAACCTCTTTTAAATGGATAGTTTAGGAGGCATATGGTATGAAGGCCAGGATGACTCACCATGGGGCCTAATGTTTTTGTGTAAACTCTTAACCCTTAAGCCCTGATGTGTTTCACTGAGAACTGCTCAGAGATCAGAGGGTTGTAATGCACTGCAACCTTTTCTTTCCACAGAGTGAGCTCTGCATTTCTTCCCTTCCAACCCTGTTGCTTTGTTTAGTGCCCACACTCAAGATTCTACTGTTCTCTTCTTCCTCTCTGCCAGCCAGCATGCTGTTCCTCCATTGTGCGTGACCAGCTCCTTCCTTAGACCTGCCAACCCAGCCACAGCTGCAAGACATGTGCTAATCAGGATGCCCTTTCCACTCGAGCAGCTTCAGGCCATTGGCCTGTCTTTCTGAAACAGCACCTCCAAAACTGTATGCTATCAGCTCAAGTCTTGGAGACCTGCTATTTAGCACAACCGTACACATTAGCAAGAGATGACCCTAAAATCTTGTCTCACCTAAGAAACTAGGTGAGACAATAATTGTCAGCATTGGTTCCCCTGAATACTGGCTGATGTGGTTTAATGGATAGTGCTCGTGAAACAACAGGCATTGTCAGCAACAGGTCAATTTCATTGTTCGGACAGGGTTGCATAGCCATTTTTACATTGGTGTTTTGACTCATAGGGTCTTTTATGTTTGTTTAGGTGAGACATGCTGTCATGGTATTCTATCCCCAATCTGAACCTTAGAGTCCAAAAAATGGGGTACCAGCATGAATTCCTCTAAGCTTAATTACCTGCTTAGATCTGATACGCTGCCACCACCCAAAAAATATATAGTGTTTTGGGGCACTCTGGTCCCCCCAAAAAAACCTTCCTTAGGGACCCCAAGACCCAAATTCCTTGAGTCTTACAACAAAGGAGAATAAACCATTTCCCCCCCTTCTCCTTTCTTCCTCCCAGATCTTTCCCGCCCTGGGTACACTAGGAGATCACTGTGATTCAAACTCCTTGAATCACAACACAGAGAAATCAGGTTTTGTTCTCCCCCTTCTCTGTCCTTCTCAGGCTTTCCCTCCCTGGGCTATCCTGGAGAGATAGTCAGATTCAAGTTCCGTGAATCTAAAACAAAGGGATTCCACCCTTCTCCCCTCCCTTCTCCTGAGTACAGACTCAATTCCCTTGAGCCTCAACAAGGGGAAAAAATCAAACAGGTCTTAAAAAGCAAAACTTTTAATAAAAAGGAAGAAAAAAAGTAAAAGTTGTCTCTGTAATTTAGATGGTAAAAGTTACAGAGTCTTTCAGCTTATAGACACTAGAGAGAAGTCCCCCCCTCCAGCAAAATACAATTTAAAATACTTCCAGCAAACTACACATTTGCAAATACAGAAAACAATCAAAAGACTATAACCGCCTTTCCTACTTAATACTCACTATTCTGAATATATAAGAGACTGTAGCAGGGAGATTGGCAAGAAACCTGGTTGCACGTCTAGTTCCTTTCAGGACCCAGAGAGAACAAAGCAAAACCCCAAAAACACAAACAAAGGCTTCCCTCCACCGAGATTTGAAAGTATCTTGTTTCCTGATTGGTCCTCTGGTCAGGTGTTTTTGGTTCCCTGTTTGTTAACCCTTCACAGGTAAAAGAGACATTAACCCTTAACTATCTGTTTATGACAATGCTGTTTATTCTTTTTTCTCTTTACTTGGAGTCACCTTGTCCATCTGGTAAATCCTCTTATCATTTTATCTAGATTTGATTTTTCTGTGCAGTAGAGTTCTCTTTTATTCCTCCTTAAGGGAGAGTGGGGAGGAATTTGATGAAGTCTGGGTGTACCTGATTTTCAGAGACATTTGTAACAGATATGCCTGTATTTGTCACCATATATATTTCATACCAGAGCATTATTTTGTTGATGTTGGAAATGCTGAACAAAGAAAGTCTGAAAGTTATTAAATGTAAACGATAATATTAGACAGGTGATTAGTCCTGAAATTCAGCTTTTAGTGGCATCTTGGAACTATTTAGTGTTAATTTCATGACTAAAAATTAAAGATATGATTGCAAGATGTAATATTTTTCTCATTTTATTCCTCCCTCCTACTGTATGTTCGCTCCACTGCACCTCTTAAATATAAAATATATATCCCAATACATAGCTATTGAGATTACTGCTATCTGGTTGTGATTAGATTCAGCCTTGATATCAGCTCTTGGACATTATACATAATAAACATATACAAGCAGCTTATGATGTAGCCAGGGTTGTGCAATTCAATCTCTGAATGTCTGTTTAGGTGACATCTCTGTCTTTACTGCCTGAAGCCTATTTGCAGTTCAGGAGAAATCCCACTCACAATAGACCCCAGCTTCAGGAGGTCTATTGCCAGTATTGTTATCAGTGAAATGACCCCAGTGATCCACAAGCACTTGCAATATCATAGAGAAGTAGCCCTCTCTATTGATGTACTCTGACTGGGGCCAAAATTGGGATATGCATGCCATCTATTACCCCGCAGTAGTACAGGAATCCCATTGCTGCAAAGCCACTCATTTCCCAGAATCACAGTCCTCCATGGAAGGATGAGATTAATGGCCCTGCAGTCTGGCTGGTTAAGAAAATTCACAGCTGTGAATGTCCAAACTGTTGTCTTCATCAGGTTTAGGACCTAATCCATTATCCACCAAAATTGATATAAAGATTCCCGTTGACTTCAGTAGGCACATTCTTACTCACTTAAGAGGAGTGATTCACTTGCAGTTAATGGTGGGTGATGACGGCTCAACCTACAGGGATCCAGCCCTTCGCTGGATTAAGCGGCAAACAGAGGACAGGCAAACAGAGGGAGTTTGCCTGGGAGTTTGCCTGGAAGGAGTTCCCACAGAGTGTTTTTGCCTTTCAGGATTCTGTGAGCAGTAAATACAACATCTGAAGAGGCTCTTAGAAGGAAGACGTTATGGACAGTGAGCGATCAGCTGTTGTGACCTGCAGAGGATGTGCCATGTTTGTCTTTTTCCCAGAGGATAGAAGCGACTTTGTCTGTACGAAGTGCAAGCTGGTCTCCATATTGGAAGAGAAGGTTAAAGGACTAGTATCAACCCTACATATCCCAAGTATCAAGCCTATGTTGCATCACAGAACATGAAGACTTTCTGGATAGAAGTCGGTGTTTGGTTCTGCAGGCACAGCATGCTGAAGACTCAGAGAGGGCAGTGCAGAGCAGGGAAGAAAACTGGCAGCATGTGACCCCCAGAAGAAGGAAGAGAACCCAGGTACCCCCAATGCAGATAGAGGTAAGAAACCCTTTTCAGGCTCTCTGCACAGGTACTATGATGGAGAATGATTTGGAAGTCATCTGAGGGAAGAGATCAGAAGGAGATCCCATTGACTGGAAGGCATGGGATGCATTGTCCTAGGGATGGGGGTTCCATGACCACCACTCCCAAGAGGAGGAGAAGGGCGATGGTGTTTGGGGACTCACTCCTAAGGGAGACGGAGTCATCCATCTGCCGTCCAGACCCAGAAACTCAAGAAGTGTGCTGCTTGCCAGGAGCTAGAATTCAGGATGTGACAGTGTGTGCGCCAAGACTGATCAAGCCCTTGGACCACTACCCCTTCCTACTTCTGCATGTGGGCATCAATGATACTGCCAAGAATGACCTTGAGTAGGTCACTGCAGACTACGTGGCTCTGGGAAGAAGGATAAAGGAGTCTGAGGTGCAAGTCATGCTCTCATCCATCCTCCCTGATTAAGGAAAAGGCCCAGGTAGGGACCAAATTGTGGTTGTAAATGCGTGGTTGTGCAGGTGGTTTTGGAGAGAGGGCTTTGGAGTCTTCGACCATGGGACTTGTTCCAGGAAGGATTACTAGGAAGCGATAGGATTCATCTGACAAAGAGAGGGAAAAACATCTTCGCAGGCAAGCTTGTTAACCTAGTGAGGAGGGCTTTAAACTAGGTTCACCTAAGCCCAGAGGTAAGTGGGGAAGTGGGATACTGGGAGGAAACACAAGGAGGAGGGTGCAACAGGGGAGGCCTCCTGATTCATACTGAGAAAGTAGGGCAATAGGCTAGTTATCTTAGGTGCTAATACACAAACACAAGAAGTGTGGGAAACAAGCAGGAAGAATTGGAAGTCCTCGCACAGTCAAGGAGCTATGATGTGATTAGAATAACAGAAACTTGGTGAGGTATTGGACTGGAGCACATGACTGGACCATGATCATGGATGGGTATAAACTGTTCAGGAAGGACAGACAGGGGAGGAAAGGTGGAGGAGTTGCACTGTAAGTAAGTGAACACTATGATTTTTCAGAGCTCCAGTATGAAACTGGAGAAAAGCCTGTTGAGAGTCTTTGGGTTAAGTTTAGAGGAGAGAGTAACAAGGGTGATGTGGTGGTGGGCGTCTGCTACAGACCACCAGACCAGGAGGATGAGGTAGACAAGGCTTTCTTTGGGAAACTAACAGAAGTTTCCAGATCACAGGCCCTGGTTCTCATGGGGGACATCAATCACCCTGACATCTGCCTGGAGAGCAATACAGCAGTGCACAGACAATCCAGGAAGTTTTTGGAGCGTGTTGGGGACAACTTCCTGATGCAAGTCCTCTTGACCTGCTGCTCACAAACAGGAAAGAATTGGTAGGGGAAGTAGAAGCGGGTGGCAATCTGGGCAGTAATGATCGTGAGATGGATGAGTTCAGGATCCTGACAAAAGGAAGAAAGGAGAGCAGCAGAATATGGACCCTGGACTTCAGAAAAGCAGACTTTTACTCCTTCAGTGAACTGATGGGCAGGATCCCCTGGGAAGCTAATATGAGGCGGAAAGGAGTCCAGGAGAGCTGGCTGTATTTTAAAGAAGCCTTATTGAGAGCAATAGGAACAAACCATCCCGATGTGCAGAAAGAATAGCAAATAAGGCAGACAACTAGCTTGACTTAACAAAGAAATCTTTGGTGATCTTAAACACAAAAAGAAAGCTTACAAGAAGTGGAAAATTGGACAGATGACCAGGGAGGAGTATAAAAATATTGCTTGAGCATGCAGGGGTATAATCAGGAAGGCCAAAGCACAATTGGAGTTGCAGCTAGCAACAGATGTGAAGGGTGACAAGAAGGGTTTTTACAGGTATGTTAGCAACAAGAAGGTGGTCAGAGAAAGTGTGGGACCCTTACTGAATGGGGGAGGCAACCTAGCGACAGATGATGTGGAAAAACCTGAAGTATTCAATGCTTTTCTTGCCTCGGTCTTCACAGACAAGGTCAGCTCCCAGACTGCTGCACTGGGCAGCACAGTATGGGGAGGAGGAAAGCAGCCCTCAGTGGTGAAAGAACAGGTTAAGGACTATTTAGAAAAGCTGGGCATGAACAAGTCCATGGGTACAGATCTAATGCATCTGAGGGTGCTGAGAAAGTTGGTTGATGTGATTGCAGAGGCATTGGCCATTATCTTTGAAAACTCATGGTGACTGGGGGAGGTGCCGGATGATTGGAAAAAGGAGAATATAGTGCCCATCTTTAAAAAAGGGAAGAAGAAGAATCAAGGGAACTACAGCCTAACCTCAGTCCCTGGAAAAATCATGGAGCAGGTCCTCAAGGAATCCATTTTGAAGTACTTGGAGGAGAGGAAGGTGATCAGGAACAGTCAACCTGGATTCACCAAGGGCAAGTCATGTCTGACCAACCTGATTGCCTTCTATGATGAGATAACTGGCTCTGTGGATATGGGGAAAGTGGGGGACATGATATATCTTGACTTTAGCAAAGCTTTTGATACGGTCTCCCACAATATTCTTGCCAGCAAGTTAAAAAAGTAAGGATAAATGGACTATACGGTGGATAGAAAGCTGGCTAGATCATCAGGCTCAATGGGTAGTGATCAACTGATCGATATCTAGTTGGCAGCCACTATCAAGCGGGGTGCTGCATAGTTCAGGCTGGGGCTGGTTTTGTTCAACATCTTCATAATTATGTGGATGATGGGATGCATTGCACCCTCGCAGATGAGACTAAGCTGGGGGAAGGGATAGGGTCCAGAGTGACCTAGACAAATTGGAGGATTGGGCCAAAAGAAATCTGATGAGGTTCAACAAGGACAAGTGCACAGTCCTGCACTTGGAACGGAAGAATCCCATGCACCGCTACAGGCTGGGGACTGACAGGCTAAGCGGCAGTTCTGCAGAAAAGGACCTGGGATTACAGTGGATGAGAAGCTGGATATGAGTCAACAGTGTGCCCTTGTTGAAAAGAAGGCTAACGGCATATTGGGCTGCATTAGTAGGAACATTGTCAGCAGATCAACGGAAGTGATTATTCTCCTGTATTCGGCACTGGTGAAGCCACATCTGGAGTATTGCATCCAGTTTTGCACCCCTCCCCCCCACACACTACAGAAAGGATGTGGACAAATTGGAAGAAGTACAGTGGAGGGCAAGGAAAATGATTAGGGGGCTGGGGCACATGACTTATGAGAAGAGGCTGAGGGAACTGGGATTGTTTAGTCTGTAGAAGAGTGATGGGGGATTTGATAGCAGCCTTCGACTACCTAAAGAGGGGTTCCAAAGAAGATGGAGCTAGGCTGTTCTCAGTGGTGGAAGATGACAGAACAAGAAGCAATGATCTCAAGCTGTAGTGGGGGAGGAGGTCTAGATTAGATATTAGGAAAAACTATTTCACTAGGAGGGTGGTGAAGCACTGGGTTACCTAGGGAGGTGGTGGAATCTCCATCCTTAGAGGTTTTTAACACCTGGCTTGACAGAGCCCTGGGGCTGGGATGATTTAGTTGGGGTTGGTACTGCTTTGAGCAGGGGTTCGACTAGATGACCTCTTGAGATCTCATCCAACCCTAATATTCTATGATTGTAAGGGAAAAAAGAAAACCGCTTTTCTTATGAAAGATATGCTGCAGTAATGTTCCAACACATAACAGTTTACAATCGTGTTTTGGATCCCTTTTTTAATAAAGATCTCTGTGTTCAAAAGGTAGCATGGCCTAGCGAGTGGTATTCGCTAACTTTACTGCTGGATTCCAAATTCCTGTATTTCAGGCATTGCTATGAGCTGCATTACTTATCCTCAACATTTCATGTGTAAGACTACACCATCTACATTCTTTGTCTTTCCATTCTTCCGTTTCACCCCCCATTGCTGAACTGAGGAATTTACACAGGAACCAGGGGTATCCTCTCTGAGAATTATTTTTAAAAAAATGCCCATCATTTAGTACAATCCCAAGCACTTTAGTTATCCTGGGCTATAAACCAGAGTGATGCTGGCTCTTACAGTTCACTTGCAGCACCCGTGGGGATGAAGAGCACAGCTAGCAAAGCCCCCAAAATGGGCAGTACTGATGAGAGTGAGAGAGTAGCCAAGACAATCTCTTCTTAAGGGACTGTTATGGAACTCTAGTCACAGCGTCAAGCTGCACTCCACCAGCAGAACTCCTATGGGAGGGCAAAGAGTGTTAGGGCATTGACTGCCTGCTTTCCCTTAAGGAGGAATTGTACCTCTGCTCCAGTGGAAGCAAATCAAGTTCCAAAATATTGCTCCTCAGAAGTGTCTTCAATGAGCCAACGATAAAAGGCATCTCAAGCAGGGATAGCTTGGTATTTAAGTTTGAGGTGAAAGGGCAGAACCCCTACTTCCTCCCACACACATATAGCCTTCTCACAGGCAGTGGGAACACTGTCTATCATAGAAAACAGAATGTCAAAATGTTGCAATAAAATGCACATCAGCATATCTTTATAAACATATGTATGTCTTTAAAGCTGTGTTCTATCTATCCAGGATATAGTGTTTATATAGCAATGCAATGCATCACTATTGAAATTAATTTTATTGCAATATTTTGGTATTCAGCTTTCTATTATATAAATGTCTAAAAATGCAACTTATTTCCATGTGCCTCCTTGGCTTTTGTTCTTCCTTTTTTTTCCCTGCCCTCTGTTTCACTTTTTCATTCCTTTTGTTGTATATTTTTGTCTGTAATTTCATCCATGATTTTTTCTGTGTTCCCTCCTTCTTTTTCCCATGTTTGTTCCATCTTTTTTTCTTACACCCAATCCTCTTTTCTTCTTTCCTTCATTTATAGTTCTTCCTATATGCTATCATTTTCAAGCTTTTTAATCTTACTTCTCACCTGCAATCTTTCTCTCTCTCTCCACTTTTCAGTATCTTCACAACTTTCCCTTTTCTAAACAAATTCTCTACTTCTGTCTCCTGTCCTCTTCATTCATCATGTCTCTTTTTCTAATTCTCCATCTGTTAGCAAAAAACTCATTCATTCTCTCTATATGTACAGCAAATACATTTCCTTGCTCAGATACTTTCCAGTCTAATCTCTCCTTCCCCTGCAGCATCCAGTCTGTCTTCTCTTTCCCTTTTCCACCTAAAATCAAATTAGTCTCCTCTTCCCCCCTACCTTTTACACAATGTGCTTGCTTTCTCTACTCTTTCCTCTCCATCCCCGTCTTCCCTTTCTTCCTTTTCATCTCCTGTCTCATCTCTCTCCTCTAACCTTTACATTCAGCCTTCCCCCCACACCCCATAGACCATAGGGCTTCCATGAGAACTTTCCAAACAGGACCATATATAAACCAATCACTGATATCTGTCTTCATTATTCTAAGAGAGAAACAAACTGCCCTCATTCAGGCAAACAAGCTGTTTGCTCTGAAACCTAACGATAACACTTTCAATGAAAATGTTGCTAACCATTTCACTGACGATCATTTTACCAGAAATGTTCAGCTAATGTTTTTATCTCACAAACTCAAACTACCTCCTACACTTTGATAGTGGCAACTGGGGCATTTGGTTAACTATCTCCAGCTACACACTTGACAACTTCTGTAACATAGTCATACGCTGTCAGTACTAACATCTGAGGAACAATTATGAGCAGACTACAATAAACTGAATCTGACAGTAAAAGGACTAAAGCACATTAAGTCAATTGGGAATCTTTGAATTCAATGGGCTTTGGATCAAACCCCAAATGAATAACAAAAGGAATATTTTATTGATTGAATTATTCATTTTCATATTTAATTGGGACAAGTTACAACATGGTTTTACTACAGGTAGATCGTGCCAAACCAACCCGATCTCCTACTTTGAGAAGGTGACAGATTATTTAGACAAAGGAAATGCAGTAGATCTAATTTACCCCTATTTCAGTAAGGCATTTGACACGGTTCCACATGGGGAATTATTAGTTTAATTGGAAAAGATGGGGATCAATATGAAAAATGAAAGGTGGATAAGGAACTGGTTAAAGGGGGGACTACAACGGGTCGTACTGAAGGGTGAACTGTCAGGCTGGAAGGAGGTTACTAGTGGAGTTCCTCAAGGATCAGTTTTGGGACCAATCTTATTTAACCTTTTTATTACTGACCTTGGCACAAAAAGCGGGAATGTGCTAATAAAGTTTGCAGATGAAACAAAGCTGGGGGGTATTGCTAACACAGAGGAGGACCGGGATATCATACAGGAAGATCTGGATGACCTTGTAAACTGGTGTAATAGTAATAGGATGAAATTTAATAGTGAAAAGTGCAAGGTCATGCACTTAGGGATTAATAATAAGAATTTTAGTTATGAATTGGGGACACATCAGTTGGAAGCAACAGAGGAGGAGAAGGACCTTGGAGTATTGATTGATCACAGGATGACTATGAGCCGCCAATGTGATAGGGCCGTTACAAAAGCTAATGCAGTTTTAGGATGCATCAGGCGAGGTATTTACAGCAAAGATAAGGAGGTGTTAGTACCATTATACAAGGCACTGGTGAGACCTCATCTGGAATACTGTGTGCAGTTCTGGTCTCCCATGTTTAAGAAGCATGAATTCAAACTAGAACAGGTTCAGAGACGGGCTACTAGGATGATCCGAGGAATGGAAAACCTGCCTTATGAAAGGAGACTCAAAGAGCTTGGCTTGTTTAGCCCAGCCAAAAGAAGGCTGAGCAGGGATATGCTTGCTCTTTATAAATATATCAGAGGGATTAATATTAGGGAGGGAGAGGAATTATTTAAGCTTAATACCAATGTAGACACAAGAACAAATGGGTATAAACTGGACACTAGGAAGTTTAGACTTGAAATTAGATGAAGGTTTCTAACCATTAGAGGAGTGAAGTTCTGGAACAGCCTTCCAAGGGGAGTAGTGGGGGCAAAAGACATATCTGGCTTTAAGACTAAGCTTGATAAGTTTATGGAAGGGATGGTATGATGGGATAGCTTAATTTTGGCAATTGATCTTTGATTATCAGCAGATAAGTATGCCCAGTGGTCTGTGATGGGATGTTGGATGGGATGGGATCTGAGTTACTGCAGATAATTCTTTCCTGAGTGCTGGCTGGTGAGTCTTGCCCACATGCTCAGGGTTTAGCTGATCGCCATATTTGGGGTCGGAAAGGAATTTTCCTCCAGGGCAGATTGGCAGAGGCCCTGGAGGTTTTTCGCCTTCCTTTGCAGCGTGGGGCATGGGTCACTTGCTGGTGGATTCTCTGCAGCTTGAGGTCTTCAAACCACAATTTGAAGACTTCAATAACTCGGACATAGGTTAGGGGTTTGTTATAGAAGTGGATGGGTAGGATTATGCGGCCAGCTTTGAGCAGGAGGTCAAACTAGATGATCATATTGGTCCCTTCTGACCCTAAAGTCTATGAGTCTATAATAACACACCTCAAGCTCCTTCAGAATTTCCTGTCTGCTGCCCTAGGGTGCTTGGGGATTTTGCCACAAGAGAACATGAGGCCTTGGAGATGTATTGCAGATCAAGACCATCTGGTCATAAAAATAAATATATATCTAACACCAAATAAAACTGCTCCATTTTCCAGGCCATTTTGTGTCTAGACCTTTGTTATAAATTGGCTGCTGAATTTGTTCATGACCAATATATATATATATGTATTATTCCTAGCAGTGTTCATAATTCCTAGCAGTGTTCATAATGAGAAGTCTACACAAAGTCTTTTAAAAGCTCAGTAACTCTTTCACATCACTGGCAAATTGAAAGCCTGTGTTTGCAAGTATCATAAATAAAAGGAGAACCTCACTCTGACTATCTAAAAATAAAACTATATAGCTAAAGAGATCACTGAATAGTAAAACCTTTAAAATAAATGCCACTTCCTTTTCCACAGTAAATGCCTTATCACAGTTTACAGTTAGATTCTTTCCATTGAATTGCAAGATTTTGTTAAATTACAGACTCTTTAGAGGAACTAGCTATCCGGTTTTTCATATATTTTATCTACATACAATCCTCTCTTGAATTTTTCTGTTTCAGGGTTTTTTTTAAAAGCTTTTTTGTTCTCTATTTATATCTTTCTTCATCCAATATAAGACCCACAAATTAAAGATCTGTTTCTGTAGCCTTAGTAGCATCCTGAACAATTAGTCATTTTTTTCAAAAGTGAATTTAGTGGGCCAGATCCTTGGTTGCCTTTTTTGCTGTTTTGACTCAAATCTGATTTTGAGGGCTTATGTGGGACTTAAATGTCAGCTAGGAATTACGCTCCTCCCAACCATCTGCAGAGGGATGAATTTCATCCAGAGTGAATGGTGTGTTTTAAGAAATATCTCAGCCTCTAAGATTTTTCAGAGTTGTCTCTGACTTCTTTCATAATGTAAATATTCTGAATCCAGATTCCTAAGCTTTTCTCACTATAAAGACGTGTAAGCAAATATTTCCCTTTTTCAAATGCCCAATTTTCTCAGGTTTTGCCAATTCCAATTTAATATTTCCTATGAAAACTCCTTGGACCTATTTTGGATTTTATTCAGATTGTTCCATGAGGGAGGAAAAGGGTGAGAGGAATGATTTTTTTTGGATCCTTCCAGTGTGCAGTTACATGATGTCATAACCATAACACCAATATAGAGCTGATGAAAATTACTTGACTTTCTTAATTTCCTTTTGACATTTTGTGTTAATTAAGTGACAAGCACTTATTACTACTAATTACTCTTGGGAAAATTCTGTGTCATTGCACAAGTGTAGAATTAATGTCCCTTGCTGATCCCCCCTCCGCCCTGGAATAATTGATTCTGATGAGGAGGCCAAGGGAAGCTGCAATTACATCTTTCACCCACCAGGCCTGATGTGGCACCAGAAGAGAGGACAGATGACTCGTGGGCTGGAGCAATAAGCAACAGAGAGGAAGTGGGGTAGATGCTGCCTTCCTGACAGCACCTTGCCCACAGGACCAGGTAAAGAGGCACAGGATATGGGGGGATGGACAGAGTGGGGCACATGGGGCTGCTGGGGGGGGGTCTCACAGACTGGGATTCAGAAGGGCTAGTGCAGAGGATAGACTGAGGCAGGGGCACAGGAGTTAGTGGAGTGACATTGAGCCAAGGGCTGAATGGGAGTGGAGGTGCAGGGCCACATGGGGATGAGGGAAGTGGGAGTGGCTGAGTGGGGTGCAGGGACACATAGAGACAGGGGCAGTTATGTCTGCTAAATGGGCAAAGCTAGAAGTCAGTCAGGTTCTGCATGAGGAAATCTCTTCAACTCCCTAACCCAGTGGTCCCCAACCTTTCTGTGGCCAGTAGCACATTCATATTTTCAGAAGAGTGTAGTGGGTGCCAAAAAATTTTCAAGGCTTATTTTGTATTTGTACATTAAATAATACGAAAAAACATCATAGTTAATATTCTTCCCACTCTGGGTTGAAACAATATGTACATTGTCTCTTATTTGAACCGCTCATTTTGGAGCAAAATGTTAAAAAAATAATAAATTGCAAAGTACAAGAAAACAGCAGTATCAGTGCAGGAAGAATACTCACATACAGGGCCATCTCCAGGCACCAGTGGAGCAAACAGGTGCCTGTGTCAGCACATGCTACGGGGCAGCATTTGCTCCATTCTGCAGAGGTGGAATGTGTGTGGGTTTGCTTGTTTTTTGGCAGCAGTTCTGGGCAGTGCAGTGAGAAGCCTGAGAGAAGCTGCTGTCCCCAGTGGGGGGGGACGGACCCTGGCATCTCTCACCTGATGGGCACTAGGTGGATCCTACGCCTGCTGGGGACAGAGAACACCGGTGCCTGCAGCCCCAGAGTTCTCTGTGCCTGGCAGGCATGGGGCTGCGGCTTCTCTTCTTGAAGCTAGAGAGAAGCTGCAGCCCCGCGCCTGCCGGGGACAGAAAGCACCAGCGCCTACAGCCCTGGAGTTCTCTGTCCCCAGCAACTGCAGGGTCGCAGCTTCTTTCCCCAGCTGAGCACTAGACAGGAGGCATTCGCCATGGTGCCTGTGGGCACCGCGTTGGGGACCACTGCCCTAACCATTCTCCCACCTACACCCAACACTTCTCCAGGTTCACTCCCAAGCTCCTTCCCAGCAATTACTTCCCTCTCCCTCAGCTCCTCCGTTAACCCTAACTTGCCCCAGCCTTTGCACTGCTTCTGAGGGGTGTAGGAAATACACTTCTATATTGTAGTTTAAATCAATTATTACTCAAAGTTCTGTATTAATATGCCTAGTAAGGAACCTGTTTGTCAAAAAACATATCCTGGATTTTTTTTCTTGTCTTATTGTTAGACATACTTGCTGACAGATATTTTGAAATAAATTACCAAAATAATTGAAACTGGCATGATTATATTGTTATTTTGACAAATAAAATATGCAGAATTTTGCTTCATTTAAAAATATTATACACAGAATTTTTAACCTTTTGGTGCAGAATTCCCCCACGAGTATACTAATAGGTGCTTCCCCCAAATACTTGTTATTGGGACATATCACCATGAAAATGAGATAAGAACAGTATTGGTAACGTAACATGGAAATATGTTCATTTTTTGAATATATATACATAATGCCTACCAAACACATCCCTGAAGTGCATGCAGTTATCAAGATGCATTGGGGTTTTAAAATGGCTTATTGTGCAATATTTATGGAAATGTATGTACATTTATGCACAACTTGCATCCTATTTTACAGCTAGAGGTTATTGGAAGGTATGCTAACAAGTTGGCTGCTTTTTTTTATTTGCAATATGTCCTCCCCATATGCCTGTAATTTCTTTCCTCCCTCTGTGGTGAGTGCTGTTGCCTGTGTTTATGCATCCTCCAGTTGTTTACGCTCTTTGCTGAATACGCAATGTTGGGGTAGAACATATGGTGTAAATGTTTTGTACCTGGTCATGACTTTGTTTACAAAGGCCACACCCTCTTTCTTTCTGTTATGCACATATTGAGCCTGGGAGGTGCCATGCTTCACCTGCATTTCATCCAGTGGAAACTTACCTTTAAAGAGAGTTATGTATTCTTTGCCTCACTGTAGACAAAAGTTATTACATTCTTAACTCTCTCCTGTGATGAATAGTCAAGATCAGGCTTGTAGGCTAAAACTTACTGTTGTGCACTACTATTCTGTACAGACAAGCCCAGGGGTAGGCAACCTATGGCACAAGTGCCGAAGGCGGCACGCGAGCTGATTTTCAGTGGCTCTCACACTGCCTGGGTCCTGGCCACTGGTCCGAGGGGCTCTGCATTTTAATTTAATTTTAAATGAAGCTTCTTAAACATTTTAAAAACCTTATTTACTTTGCATACAACAATAGTTTAGTTATATATTATAGACTTATAGAAAGAGACCTTCTAAAAACATTAAAATGTATTACTGGCATGCGAAACCTTAAATTAAAGTGAATAAATGAAGACTCGGCACACCACTTCTGAAAGGTTGCCGACCCCTAGACAAGCCTTGTGTTTACAGGGATCCCAGCAATGAGACATAATTGTCTCTGGGATGGGAACATATCAGTGAATGAACTAATTAATAGAAATACTGTAAAGTTTGAGACAAGATAAAGAAAATCTGCATCTGATTAAAGGAACCCCAGTCTCGGTAAGACACAGAAAGAATTGCCCTGCTTTACAGCGCTGTATCTTGCAGCGCTCAGGGGGGTGTTTTTTCACACCCCTGAGCGCGAAAGTTGCAGCGCTGTAAAGTGTGAGTGTAGCCATGACCGAAGCGTCCAGGTGATTTTGTAGGTTACAGCAGTGGGGAAAGGTACTTTGTGTCTATGCGCACAGAACTCTCCCTGCATGGGTACCCGGTCTCCCTGCACGTAGACACTCTGCCCATACGGATGCATAAAGCGAAGCCTGTACACACCAACGAGCTTTCCCTCTGCGCACCTCTAAACCCGCACGTCCAGCGTCCCCCCCGCCCTGGCACTACGGAGCAGCTGCTCGCTCACTCGCTCCTGCCCCGCCCCACCCAGAAGAGAAGTCTCGCGAGAAGCTGCCCGCCTCGCTTGGCTGCCCGTAGCCTTAAGGAGGCTGCTTGGAGTGCACGCAGAGAGTGTGTCAATTATGACACTACAGAATGGAACGCAGCGAAGGGCGGATACAGTGATAGGCGGGAGGAGGGGCAGAATTCGCTGCTCGGGAAGGGGCGTTGCAGTCGCTCGCGCGGGCGTTGGGCAGTAGGGGAACCCTGCCCTGGCAGTGCGCAGCTGTAGGCGGGGGTCATGCACAACGTCTCTCGGCTGTTGAATAGAGCCACGTGCCTCTTTGCTGGCTGGCTGAGGCTGAGCAGCCGGTGTAGCATGTAACCGTGCAGCACAAGGACGGGAAGCTTGCAGCAGGTTTTACTCCAGTCCTGGCACACAAAGCACAGCTGCCCCCTCCCCTTCTCGCTCGTTTGGGTTCGGCTCACATTCAGCCGCTGGGAAGGAGAGGGGGCCGTTGCTATTCCAGTGAGAAATGCATCCCTCTCCCCGCTGCTTGTGCACACAAGGTGCCCGGCTCCTACGGTGAGAGCTCTGCCCTCCCCCGCCCCCCCAAAAGAAAAGTGGGAAGGGAGGGGGTGCCGCGGCCGGCCGCTCATTTGAGCAAGGAGGCGGCCGCAGAGACTGGTCTTCCGTGGAAAGCCACCCGAGCGCCCACTTTCCCCGTGTGTGTGAGGCCGCCGCTAGAGGGAGCCGTGCTACAGGGAGAGGGAGGGAGAAGGGAGCGGCGGCTGCCGCAGGAGGAGAAAGACCCCCCCAGCTACTTCTTCAGCTCGGCCTGCCCCCTCAGCTCTGCGCTGCTGCTGTCAGTAGCGGCGGCCGGAGGAGCCGCAGAGCCCCCCACAGCCCCGCGCGGTCAGGGCCAGCGCACAGCCCCGCCGCGGAGCAGAGGCGGAGTGGCCCGGGGCTGCTGCGGCTGGGTTCCAGTCCTCTCCTCCTCCCGCCTGCCGCCCGCCCAGCTGTCTCGGTCTGAGTCACGGCTGGCTTGGCTGCCGCTCGCCTTCCCGCTCTCCCGGCTGCTTTTGGTTTCCCTTTTGCTGTCAGTTTCCCCTGACCAGCGAGGTTTCCGTTTGAACAAAGCACGAGCCGCGGGGCGGAGAGGGGGAGAAGCTCTGCGCGAAGGACGCGCGGCAGGGTAGCTGGCGGAGAGGCGTGCAGCTCCCCACCCCTCCCGGCCAGCCCCATCCAACCATCTGGTAAGAAAGTGAAGAAGCCGGCGAGGGTGACAGCGACTCGCCCGGAGGAGAAGAAGCGCGTCTTAGCTCCCGTCTCGCCTCCTTTCTGTCCCCGCTCCTTCCAGCCCCTCTTCTCCGAGGCACCGGCAGGAGCAGCCTGGACTCATGATGGCTTCAACCACTACCTGCACCAGATTCACCGACGAGTACCAGCTCTTCGAGGAGCTTGGGAAGTAAGAGACCTGCCGGCCGCTGCACACTGTGCGGGGAAAGGGCGAGGGAGGGAGTCCCGGATGGGAGGGGGTTTGACACATCAAGGCTGGGCAAAAAGGTGGCTTTTGTTTGGGTGTAAAATGAAGGGGGGGGGGGGTCCGTCTGGTTGTTGACTCAGATCCTTTGCAAAGGAGACGTAGTGCATTGCTGATCTCCGCAGTTGGAGCTGTCATGGGGGAGGGAGAATTCAGCTCTATGCACGTACATTCATAATTTTGAGATACAGCTGCTTCTCTGCTTTGCGTGCTTGTCTATTTTATACTTGATACAATTAGGTGCCACGTTTATTGATGCAGAAAGTTCCGCTGGGCATGGAGTATATTTTGCATCCAGCACTTTTAATAGGGAGGAAGGGCGACCCTGCGTGAATGTAGCTTGCCCCCTCCCCTTCCCTCCTCTTGTTATTTATGAAAGGTGGTTGTTCTCGATCTTAATGTCACACTCTATCTATCATTCTCTTCAGGATTTATAGCCACCATTCTAGCCAGGGTGTAGGAGAAACCCGATGTAGATGAGAAAGCTCTGCCCAGAGCAGGGTGTGCTTTTGTATTTTTCATGACCACGATCAGAAAAGCTGTGCTGTGTATTTGACACTCGAAAATACACCCAAACGTTCATAGATCCATTGTTTACAAAGAAGCTTGATGGCTGTGTATTGTTCAGACCCGAAATTAACTATTGCCCACTCTCCAGTTTCTCTTTGATTTTCTTTTTAATTTGTGAGTTCGTTGCTGTGTCATTTCGTTATGTAAATAACTTGAAAAGGCTTGTGGGGATACCATTTGGTATTAAAAACATGGAGAATATGTCGTAAACAGCAATCTAATTCAAATGCTCCTTTTCTGCAAGGAGTAGGAATGTCAGCGTGTAGCGCTGTATTCATTAAGATCTACTTCCTAGTCACACAAATGGGCTCAGTGTTTAAATGTAATTAAATACAATCGCCATGTTGACAGAGCTGGAAGTGAATTTTTTACACAGATTGTGTTTCGTTTTTCATACTTTTTTTGCTGCCTGTAAGATACTCCCAGAGCGTTTGAGGCTTTTGAGTCAGGGAACTGTAAAAATGTGTATGTTTCCGGTGTGTAAATACCATCGCTTATAATTTACTGTGTACATATATTTAAACTGTTTAACGATGTGACTTGTGTTCGCTTGTATTTTAAATCCAATTTACTATTATGGTCTATAGAATGAGTAATGATTGCCATTTTGTGCTCATTTTCCTGTCTCCTGTATTGACATTATGCTTTTCAATCAAACCAGTTAAAACACTCAAATTATTAGAACCACTATCCAGTATTACAGCCCTTGTATTGATGTTTGTCTGGTTATTGGTTTTCAGGGGGGCATTCTCAGTGGTGAGAAGATGTGTGAAAATTCCTACAGGACAAGAGTATGCTGCCAAAATTATCAACACCAAAAAGCTGTCTGCTCGAGGTGGGTATTTTTCAACCCAGTATTTTCAGTGTCTCTCTCTCTCTATTGCTCCCCCCTCCCTTTTTTTGTGCTTAAAATAGTATTATATCTAAGCATTTACACACTGAGCAGATATTTAATTTTTTCTCTGTATATTTTTCATTTCCCTAAAATACTGGTTAGATTTTCCATGTTGTTAAGTAATCTTTTACTGACGGACAATGCTTAGATATGAGATTACTGCTCTACCATGCTAAAAGGAAAGATGTACAAATTCTAGAGCATTTTTTTGAAGATGCAAATCTGCTTTTCAGCTTTGAAAGAGAATTTGAATAACAGCCTGGAATGTCATTTTCTTTTATTATTTTTTGCGAAAATGCTCTCTTGCTCTAATTTTTATTAAGAAAAAATAGGTCAAATCTTAATTGAATCATATTCTTCCATTATATTTAAATATGAACATAATTAATCAAGCCATATTTAACAGTGAACGTCTTTAGAAAAAAATTTGATCTGCTGCACATACAATTTTTCAAAGAAAAATGTAGTGTAATAGGGTAGACATTTTATAAAATAACTATTTGTATATCAAGTAGTGATGTTTAAGTGAAGCATTTGTACTGTTATTTCTATCATGCACACATTTTCTTCTCCTTTTACTTGTATTTTTTTAATGTGGTATATATTTGAGTGTGTATTTTACAGCTGTATTTTACTGCTTGTGTGCTTACACGACATTAAAGAAACTATACATTTACTGTGTGTTAGGACTGCTGAAAATAGGCCTTATATTTGGGTGAATATGTTTGGTGAATCCACACTAACATACTTGTACGAGTATGTTGGGGATTAAGGATTATTCTCTGTTGACATTATCTCTTACTTTCATATGAATTTATGGTACTGTGGTGAGCACAAAAATGAGTAAACAAACGTCAGTGTGTAAAACTGCCTTTGTGGCGTGGTTTATGTTTTATACAAGGGGAGAGTTGTATATAAGCAGCTCTCTGATTTCATCAATTCATTTAATAAATATATAAAAGAATTCTTCTAATAATATGGTGGCATAACTGTAACTTTTAATGCTTCTCTAACAGCTGGGGATCATTCAGCATTTTGAGTTATATAATCTTATTTTCAGCTCAGTAGCAGGGCTGTAAATGTTTATTTTTCACTAACTCTTAGACTTCAGGCTCTTAACATGAGAGATTTATTTTTTCGCTTTTAGTTTTGTGAAACCATATTTCTAATGAATCTGTTCATTTTTAGGATTTTGCTTATTTTTTTAATGGAGGGGTGAGGAAAATAAATGGAAGTTTGTGATTTGAGAACATTTTTTTTTTTTACTTAAAAATACATTTTGATTTTAAATTATTTTTTCTCTGTGAGTTGATAATGTTGGTCTGTTAGTTTGGATATTTAAAAGAAAAATAGCCCAAATATTGACATTTAAAACAGATAAATGTTTAAAAATGTAAGTCCCTCTTGGCACGAGAGACTGTAATGGAATCAACACTGGATTGTTAATTAATTATGGTTTGAATGTAACACATATATTATGATTTTAAATATGTGTGTGACAGTGAAGAAACTATAACATTTATTAAAGTAAATTTTAAAGAGTCTGCCGTAAACTCCTGAAAGTAGCACAGGACGTGTAAAATAGAAGCATGTACTTGTTCTTACACCATTTTATCTAGACATTGCAAGACATACAGGACCAAATTCATCTTTGGTGTATTCTTTTAATTTAAGTGGAATTTCACCAAGGAAATTGAGAGCACAGTATGCAGTGTAACATCATGCACAGATTTTGGATTTCTGCATTCATGGTACACAAGAATTCAACTCTGAGTTCCTTTACTTTTGTGGATTTAAACTTTACATCTGAATAATAATAGATTGCGGGCATGTCATTTTCCTTACATACACACGTGTGACTACATGATACATTGTCAGTGGATTTAAGTGAATATTGTAGGGGTAGAGAATGCTAACTGTCCAGCTCTGCCTGTACAAATTTGCACAAATAGTCTGGTCATTGATTAGGCAACTTTCACAGAGCTAGTTTTTACAGAACTCTTCAAAAATTGCTAGTAGAAAGTTTTACTTTCATTTCTACTGCAGTGATATGGTTCATATAGTGAGGGTATTAATATACATAAGAAATTGTTTTGTATTGTGTGTGTATGTGTAGATATATACACACAGTATACATATTATGACTATATAGACTCAGTGTACTGAGGTATTTTGTCAGCTAAATAGCTCCGAATATTAAACAGTAATAATCAAGCATGCATCAGGTTAGAAAAATATGTATTTGTGGCCTTAACCATTTGTTGTCTATTTAAAAGCATGCTTCCAATTTCTCAGTATTCAGATATTTCTTATGATATAGAAGCTATACGTTACATAGCATCAAACTGGGATCATTTAAATGTGGATAACTGATAATGGGTTTACAGATTGTAGTTTAGATACTATTTGAAATCACACCGTTATTGAATTCTTTTCACATCTTGACATGTTCTTCATTGTGAGATAGAGCCATTGATTTTCATGGGTTCATACGATAATTCACTGGTGTATGAAATCGTACAGAGTATGCTATTGTTTAATTCTAATGGGCAGTTCAAAATGTGAACTTCATCCCAGTGCACAGGGTACAGTAACTCCTCACTTAATGTCCCGGTTAATGTTGTTTTGTTGCTGATCTATTAGGGAACAAGCTTGTTTAAAGTTGTGCAGTGCTTCCTTATAACGTCGTTTGGCAGCTGCCTGCTTTGTCCACTGCTGGAAGGGGATTAGAACCAGGGAGATCCAGCAGTCGCCTCCCCCATCAGCTCCCCTAAATTCCCTGTAAATTATGTGGCTCGGCAGCTGCCCAGCAGTAGTTCAGCTGTCCCTCCTGACACTGCTGTGCTGCTCCTGCCCGGCCCTCTGCCTTGGAGCTGCTCCTGGGAGCTTCCTGCTTGCTGGGGGAGGGGGTCAGAGGAGTGCTGATATGAGGATGTCCCTCTCCTTGCCCCCCCAACCCCTCATTCTGTACAACCTCTCCGCAAAGCGGAGGAGAGGGACAGAAAGGAGGGAGCTGGCTGGAAGCTGTTGCTTCCTGTCTGAACTGGCTGATCTGCTTAAAAGGGCAACGTATTTGAAGTGGTGTCAACATACTTAAAGGAGCAATGCACGTGTCTCTCTCTTTCACTCATGTACGCACCCCCCAGCACTTTGGAAAGCACCTGTGCAGCCATGCATATGCTGTCAGGAGGAGGGAGTGGTGCGCTTCAGCTGGATAGCATGGGCTCATCATCATGTTCAGTTTTTGCAGGGAAGTGTTTGCAGCTACTGCCCTGTATCTATCGTGTTTCCTCCCTCCTGCCTCAGTCCATGCTGCCTTGCAGAGTGTGAGTTACATTAACAACAGCCTAGTAACCTTTGAGGGCTTAGCTGAATGCTGGTTCATCATTTAGCAGCAAGGCATTCTCTGGGAAATATTCCACTCTCTTACTCCACCACCTTAACCAAGCTTCACAATCATTCATTGTTGTGTACCTAATTCCCTCTATTTACTTTAATTCTTATGGGGAAATTGGATTTGCTTAACATCATTTTGCATAAAGTCTCATTTTTCAGGAACATAACTACAATGTTAAGTGAGGAGTTACTGTACATACTCCATGCTGAAGTGAATTTCGTGTATGGTGACTGGCTCTCTTTGGTGTAGTTCACTAAATTCACATAGTGTTCCATAAGACTTTTACTTGAAACATTGAAGAAGAGGTATTTTAACAAATGATATGGAAAAATCAAGACTTAAATTATATTTTACTAAGTTTATTTAAAACAGTATTAATATTCTTAGTTATGGGTTTCAATTAGTGCTGCCTCGTCAAACAGCTCTTTCCCATGTATGTTTTCTTTGAGTATATTTGAACACTTAGATTCATAGGCATCCCAATGTGAAATATTGATCTGGTCATACAAAGCTATCTGTGGATTTACACTTTCTTCATAGTTTCCCTGCATAATTAAATGTTTACAAAGGAGCTTCAAAACACTCTTGTGTTTAAAGTGCTGCATGTTCTTTTTCATTTGTTTGGGGGTCTTTTTTGCACAACATGTTGCATTTCAACTGCTCTTATTTTCAAAATTAAGTTTATGTTTTAAATTTATGACAAATTACATATATTTGGAATGTGGTCACATACCAAACTAATCCAAATAGCAATAGAAAAAGTACTATTGTTTAAAGTTAGTATTTTTTTTTTAAATAAAGAATTTGATTTTAAATGCGTGGTTTGCTATAATATTGATAACAGGTAGAAATTTCATCAGTTCCATGGTTCTCGGTTGATTTGTTGTTCTTAAAGAATAATAGAAGTATAACCTTTCATTTTAGAAGCACCTTTTGTGAACAATTTTTGTGTTAGTTAACTAATATTTCAGTAAGAACATACAAAATTTCCACTTTTCATTTAAAAATAATGTCACGCTACATATGTGAATTGTAATTTTTTTTAAGTTATTAAACTTTAATGAAGAATGAAGAGATTATTTTCTAACAATATGAATCTGAATTAAATTAACAGTTGGTCATTTGTATCAGAAGAACACGTTCTAAATAAACTAGGAACATGAATATACTGCAGGAAAGTTGACCCCTGAAAGAAAGTGGAAGAGTTGGCAAGTGTATGGAAAAGTAGTACCAAAAAACAGTATATCTGTGCTGCTTTTGCATTGTAGTAGGCTTCATCTTATATATATTCTATTACTTTTTATTAGGTCTTGGTTTTATTTGCAGAGGCTGTCCTCTTTGCAGGTATATAGTTAGGATGAATAAAGTTTGCTATTCTAAAATATTGTTTTATTCAGTCTTGCCCTATTATGCATCAAACTTTTTTTTATTTAAAAAAAAAAGACAAAACTTAATAGCGTTTATTTTTATCTTTGCACCTCTTTTATTTTTTTGGAAAGAATTGTGGCTTTAACCCTGCCATGAGCTCTACATGAATAGATCCTCTGCCTACGCAGATCCCGTTGCAGGATTGGGGTCTTAATCTCCAATTTCAATGTGAGGGTTTCACAGACAATAAGAAAATACGAAAGATTTTGGCAACCGTTGTACTTTTGACATACTCTCTCTAATTGGATTGAAAAGGAACAGAAAAAGATGTGCTCAGCGGATTGTTCATTGTATGCAGTCATTTCACTCATCTGAACTTGCACCAGATTTGTAGTGACCAAATGTACTTGCCTTCTGATGATCACTCAGTGATACTGTCCAGTTCCTAGTGTGCCTTTGTCCATATTGCCAAAAAATACCCCACCCTTTGGTCATTGCAGCAGAAAGATGAGCAACAATCTGTGGCAAGCATACATATTTGTAGGGCAGATACAGGAACCTGTAAGAGTTATCAGTTCCATTCTTTCCATACCCGTCACCAGATCCAAAGTCTATTGACATCAGTGAGAGACTTGCAATTAGTTTCATAGGGCTTTGGATCACATCCTTGAAGGTTTCTGCTGGTTACTTATTGTCTTCTCAGTTGGCCCCCTCTTCACTCCTCTCAGTATCTTTCTATTTTATGAAAGAGAGAAGTGCTTCACTGATATTTGCTGCAATTTACCCACTGAAGGGTCCCCATGTGCAAGGAAGTGCCACAGGTAACCACACCAATTGCAGATTTTTACAACTACATGTGATGGGCATGGAGGCTGAAGAGGCACTCTCACTCTTTTGGAACAATATTTTGTCGGGAGACTGTGATGAATTTTCCTGTGTGGCTTGAGTATTTTCATCTATAAATCTATCCATGTGGAACATTTCACAAACCATAAAGTTGTTTAAAGTGCTGTAGGGAGATAAATGGAAATGTGAACCATATAAGGTGGTATTTTTCAACATAGTTTTTTATGGCAAAGAGAAAAATTACCATGCCACTACAGACTTGCAGTCCATTTAGTCACATATCTTGTCTCTATCAATGCTGTACGCTTTGCAGGAATCCAGAAAACTGCAATAATGCACCCAACAGTGCAGTACTATATACCATAGGGAAAATTTCGTTCTGACCCCAGCCAGTGATCAGCGTAACCCTGAAGCACAAGAATTAATAAAATTTAGACTTCTATCTTTGTAATTTTAGCATAATTGGATGGTGCTCTTATTCATATTGTTGTCTATAATCAAACAAACAAAACCCCTCAGGGACTGATCTTGTAACCCTCAGTGAAGCAAATGTCAGTTTTGTATGTGCAATGACCACGGAATTGGGCTCTAAGCCATTTGCTTCAGTAACTTCTTGTGAAGGTCTGTTTCTCACGTTAATTATATGTTGATTGGTAACATGTTTTCTTTCATGTATTAAATGTTTTGCCCTTTCAGTATTTCCTTTAGGATGACAGGAAATGATAATCAGTTACACCTGATTGGCCTTTTCTTAGTCACTCACTATTTTCTATCTGAGACTTAGTTTAATTACAGCCTCATATTGTACTAGTTAATATAGGAGTCCTGTGTCTGCTGTGATTTACAAATTCAGTGTAAATGTTTTTTTTCATATGCATTTGCAAATATTCAGTTCTTCAAGTAAATTGGTGCTATTTTTTCCCCCTTCTCCAAATGTTTAAAATATCAGTGAGTTCAGAAAGCTTGTGAGTTTGGAAAGTGTGTTTATACAGCCCCATCACCAAGTACTCACCGTATCATTGAAGAGATTTTAGTATACAGGGTCAACTTCAAGAGACACTCACATGTGCTTCACTGAAAAGTGCCCTGTTTGGGTTTTGGAGGTTTTTGTGTTGTTTAACTGCTCTTTTGTTAGTTTGTACCAAATAACTAATTATTTTAAGAACTTTTCAGATGTCATTGAGATTGCCTCATAAATCCTGAATTCACTGTCACTAATTTTGGGTGGTAGTAATTTCTTTAACATATAAAACTAAATTTGACTGAGGTGTTCATGGCAACTAGTAAATAAATTATCCATAGCAAATTTCATATAATTTCTATGAAGCCAATTTTCCTTTCATTTTGAAAATAATTTTTCTCCTGTTCATTGTGAGTGCTGATGTGTTCAGGAAAGAATCTTTTTCTTTTTTTTTTTAAAGTCTATACAGTGATGGACACAAAAAAATATGAAATCATATTTTTTGTTCTGTGTATGGCCACAGCTTGTTGCTGTTACATTGACATTTTAGTTTTTATTAGGAGATATATCTTGGAAATGGAAAACATATCAGCACATCAGCTGAAAAAACTAACCCTTCAGGGAAAATTTTTATAATATTGGAATTAACTTTCTTCCTGTAGGCCAGGGAAATGTGATAAACATATAGGTGCCCCAGGGCACGTACAACTTTCACTGTGGTTTAGTAGTGGTATTTTGAAAACATTGCTTCTAAAGGGTCTGCAACATTGAAGTCAGCTTTGCTCTGGCTGTAGTGAATATAGGATTAAACCCCAAATGTGTAAGGTCATGAGGGAAAATATCATAGAATTATATTTTGGAACTCATTCAGTGGTGCAAGTAAGATATGGTAGATAAAGACTCGGGGAAGTGCTCATTTTTCCATTCCAGTTTATGAAATCATTAAATGTGCCCCAAAATTTGAAGAACTTTTTGGAGAGAGAAGGAACATTGTCTGGGATCTCTCTGTTTTCTCATTCTATTCCATTACCTCCTAGGGCTTGAACTGGGCCTCTGACCCATCTTCTCATGAGTAGGTTCCTTCCACTAAAGAGTCAGCCCGAGGGGGTTATTCAAAAGTGATCTGTTCTTTCTTTCCCTCCTCTCCCTGTAGACTATGGATCTCTCACTTAACTGGTTCTATGCCAAAGTAACTGGAGTTATTTCAGATTCACTCAACATAAGAGGGAAGAGAGCTAGGCACTGAGGTCTTCATCTTGAATTCCCCATATTGTACAGTTTCTAAATCTCCATGTTGATTTTGGAACATAAATATATTTTTCCTGTCTTTTGTTTTCATAGACAATTTGTTCACTGAATGTATTTTGCTTAAATTCAAATAAAATTTCAAAGCAAAAGCTGATCTTCAAATACAACAAAACACTTTTAAGAGAGAAAAACATTAAGTGACCAATCCTGTTCAGTTACTACTGCGCGCGCACGCACACACGCACGCACACACACACACACACACACACACACACAATGACTTCAGTAGGGCTGCAAGCAGGAATGAAGAGAGATATTCAATAGTAACTATTCTCAGAATGAGGCCGTTAGTTAGTAATCTTTTAATAGTATTCTGAAAACCAGGAATCAAAGCAACAATGTTACTTGCTCTTCCATAGCCTCTTGGTGTTTTCCCTGTTCCTTTTTTTAAACCTCTTTTCTTTGTTTTTATTATTTTTTATATGAAGGCTGCAAACCCCTCTAATATGTTCTGTGTATCTAAAGTATTACTTGTGTGTGTTTACACGTATGTTCATATGAATATGATGTACTTAATACATGTATTGTCTTAAAATGTGAAAATAAGGGCACCACAACAAAATTAAACATTTTCAATTTTATTGTATGTTTATTTTGTTCAGTTATTTAGTATACAAAAGAATGTACAGCATTTTATGTCTATTGTGATTTGAGGCCCCAGTACAGTAAAGTACTTAAATACATTGCCTATCTTTAACATGTGAGTTGTCCTATTAATTTAAAATTAGGCAGATGCTTATGTTACATAGATTGGTAGGGCTAGAGTGAATTCTTGTTCGTTGTCTATCTGATTAGGTTTTAAAATGAACTAATTTATAGAAAATGAAAAATGAAAGCAATACTCTAATGAGGCAATAAGAGGTATTAGGTATGCAGATAAGAGGTATTGGTACATTACTCTTTCCCAATTGTGATTGGCATGTAGTAGCCATTCTTACTACTCTTATTTCACCCTTAATAGTCCAAGTCTTTCCCACATCAGCTGCCTTTCTGACACACTGTGACTTGAAGGGCATGGTGAAAATATAACCTCTTCCTATAACGTAAAAACACCTGCTTTGACAGCCTGGTGATGCTGACAGATTAAAAAAATGTAAACCGAATATTTTATTTGCACAGGCAAACATAAGCAAAATAATGTAATCATTTACCTACCTTTATTAAAGCACCCTCAGATATGTAGATAGGGTATCTGAGTGGATCTTACTGGTACCTCTGGGTTTTATTTCATCAGGGTTCTACATTCTTCATATGCAGTTACCTAGCATTTGTGGGTTTCTTTGTAAGGAAAATTTGAGGATTGTAAAGTATTATAGAAAAGCATAACCTCTTCCTAACTTTATTGGATGAGGGAAACATACAATACATACCCCATGTTGAAGGTGATAGCCCTTTTGTTTAACTGTTTATTTTAAATTAATCGTGCCTTGAAATTGAATGGAACATCTGCTTCATATTGGAGAGCTACATAAATCCAATCAGTCTGTATATTCTTGTAAATGTTTTAGTTTGTGTGTGTGTGTGTGTGAATATATATATGTTCCTCTCACTGTAATCTGAGCATTACTGGAAATATTTTGTGCACCAGAGCCTTTATTTATGTAATACCAGCCTGAGCAGATCTTGCCTTTTGTGAGAAGGTTTTGGGTTTTTTTTTACTGTAGTCCCACCCACTCTTCAACCTTTTTTTTTTTTCTCATTATAGTGCTGCCTGTCCATTCTCTTATGTTTGAGGTTCAGTAGCGTTGTCTTCCTCTTCATATGAGACTTGTAACTCTGCTATTTCGTGTTATATTTGATTGGAAGTTACTAAAGGAGTTGTCAGCTCCAGTGCAACGTGTTTAACATTTGAGTGAATTTGGTGCTCATGAAAGTGATACTGGCTGAAAGCACTGGCTCCTGCCAAGTATAGTTAAGACCTGTGCATATTTCCTCCACGCAGCTTTGCCTTGACTTGTAATGCTTCTATTATTTCAGTCTTGGGCTCTCTTGAGTGGAAACTGCCAAACATGGTGAATTGTTCAGTGGTGGTTTTTTATAAGAAAAATGAGATGACAAAGCTTGTTTTTCCACCTGTTGTCTGAGTCTAGCTTAGAACTTGGGTCTCCGGAGCAGAAAAGCTAGTGCCTGCACAGCTGTGATCTTTAGTGTCCCAATTTAAAAAAAAGAATTTCATCTGTTCAGCCAATTTTTGGCTAGTGGCAAACATTAAAATAACTTCAAACTCATTTTCTTTTTCATTTAAAGAAAAATTAGAGATTGTGGTTAGAATTACAACTAAAATCAGACTAGGAAAAACAACTCAACATTAGGATTTGAAATTACCTTGTCATTTATTTTAAAGGGATAGAAGGCTGTCTGAATGTGAAGGCCTGCTCAGCTCATTAGAGATCTGTCCATACAACAGTGCATCTGTTTTATATTTGGTAGAAATCTCCTTTGCTTTAGCTAGTGGTCTGAAGCAACCTATGAAACTTCAGCTTTTTGTATTACCTTTTATGAATATTAAGTATTTCACAGAGAACTGTGATGGTAACTTAAAGTATTAGGCATGTTTGATTTAAAAAAATCTATCACATTAAAATAATTTTAAATAATAGAAAAGCAACAGTATTGATATTTTGATGGCAACTGTAAAGGAAATTTCTCTTCATATGAGGTGTAATTTTATTTTCATAACACTACACCAAGTTATACTGACACTTCTGCTGGGAATCTTTCTTTCATTTGATATGAATTTCTGAATATTTGTGCAGTCACTTTGAAATTGGACCCAGGCTTGCTGTTGATGGGGTCCACAGTCTGTAACTTTTGCTGATCAGTTCTAGACAAATCAACAATAATTTGGCTTGAAGTTTGACTAAAAACCAAGTGCTTTGTTTACCAAGATAGGAAGCTGATAATTCTTTTCCTTTTTTGTAACGTTTTTTCTCGTTTTTGTTTCCATGTTCATATCCATCATCTATCTGCCTTTTTACATCTGTAGGGAGAAGTCAGGTTAAAATTACCAGCTAGTATTACTGTGCTATCTATCTAGTTTTGATCCACAAACAAAAATGTTAGGGTGCATTGGAAATTTATTTTCAGACAAATGTTAACTATGACCAAGATGTAGACTAGATTGAAATTTAGCTCTCAAAATCATTCCATTTGATGTAATTGATAAGCACAGTATGCGTATACTGTAAAATTATTCCATACCAAAGCTTAAAAGATGGGAAATGTGAACTGTCAATGTCTGGAGTTCATAAGCAAACAATTTGTAGCAAGAAGTCTGTTTTAGATGCTTTCAAAATTTTTTTTCCCAATTTAATTATAATTAGAAACTGCTTACTTGTAATATTCCGCGACGTGAATGCAGGTGCTGTGGTATCAGTCACATTGCATATTCATATAACTGCAGGAACAGAATGAAGTACCTACATAATATGCATATTTGACAATCTGATGGGATTTGCCAAGCCTAAACTTTTACATTTTAACCTCTTCAGGAGATGGGTTAGTGATTTAATTAGGCAAGGAAGGCCTATGAGTTATTTGTATTGCACATCAAACCTCACACCAGTGCTTAGATATTGTGTGTTTTGGGAGATTTCTTGTGGGAATGTTTCTTTACTGGATGTCGCTCTGAGTTTGGTGTCTTTAATTAGTCTAATATTTCTCTTACAGCTTTGTTCTTTTGACTGACTTTGTTCAAATCTTTCAATGTAAAAAGCAATCTTATTTTTATCAGGACTCTAAACCAAAATGTAATATATCACTGAGAAATTCTTGGTTACTGTGGTACTGCATTGCAGTGAAGATTTTGTACTGTAGTGTAGATTACCTTGATTTGCTGCAAAGCAGCTAAGGTACCACTGAACTTTTGTGATTGATACCTAGCTTTGACAGCAGCATATGGTGATTTGCTTTCTGCCTTTTCTAGAAAGGCTTCTCAGGAGATTACATACCTTAAGCCTTGAGTAAATTTAAGTGGAGAAAACATCCTTCAATAAATGTTGTTTTGACTCTTTGTAGGACACCTTATTCATGAAAAGACAAGGAATCATTTCATCATGGAAACATAATGGTTGTCTTTTGGATTTGACGATATTACAACTACACTGTCTTTTTGCTTTTTTTTATAGTGCACAGAGCTTTTAAATTTTACCTGTTTAGCTGCTTATGTTGAAAAGTTTATTGAAACAGGCTATGCTAAGTCAAGAACTTTTTCCTTTGCTGTTTATCTTTTCTGAAGTGGACTATCATCAGCCTGGAAGTCCTGGTATAGGTCAACAACTAAGCATGTGAAAAGTGCAGTGGGGCTTCTAATATGCATAAAGTTACACATGTGTAAGTGTTTGTGAGTCCAGGCCTTAGTTTGCATTGGATAGTGAATGGAACAGATTCAGGAAGTAAATAAATATATCCTGAAGCCTAGGATCATGTATCTATCTAGGATCATGTTTTAGAATACAACTTACATGGATAAGTATTTTAAATGTTAAATGACTATGTGTTCAACAGAAAACCAATTCCTGTGCAACATAACATTTTTCAATTTATTTAACTTACAAATTTTCAGGGGAAAAACACTTACATATGGGAGGTATGCATTTATATCTGCCATTTCATGCTGTCTTGTTTTCATATAGGACATTCAGATTGATTATTTCCTGATAATGTTTAGAAGCTTCTCTTCTGCTGGTGAGGAAAATACAATCATTTATGTAAAACTTTTTTGCTTTTAATATTGTGAATGTTAATACAATACCAGAAAAAATGAGCGCCCCTCTCCCCCATCAGATTTTAGAAAAAGACTGCCATTCTCTCCAATAAATTCTTAAGTCATCAGTTGTCATAGAAAGAATTCCCCTTCACAGAGTAATTCAGATATGTAGATAATTTGTGCAGGGATGGCAGAGAACATTATACTGAAACATCTGAAAATAGCTTATTCCCAGTATTGAAATAGAAAAGGAAGATATAAAATAAGTCAAAACTTTAATTCGAAAGTAGCATGGCTCCCTTAGTATTACAATACAATAATGCCACACTATATTCTGTTACTATCAGACTTAAATATCAAAACTAGATTAATCAGTTGTAAGACATATATGATAAAGTGATAGAATATTGCCTGCTAACACTACTTTCTGTGTCTTCAGCCAATAGACCTGAACTGAAAGAATAAACTTCAATATGTTACTCCAGTTAACTAGTTGCCAGGTAGGGAATATGTGACCATACAATTTACATAAACAAGATTATAGAGCCCTGGTTTAGCTATAAAGCTCAGATTTCAGCCAGGTTCCATTATAAAACTTTAGATATTTAAAGTTGAAAATTTTAGTAAAGTGAAGCATAAAAATATGTGGCCTATTTTTTAGAGTTGATGAACATCTAAAGGTCCCATTGATTTTTGTATTTCTTTTATTTCTTTATAGAAATATTTTTATGATACACATTCTTATTTCCACCATAAGAATGAAACACACAACATTGACACCTCCTTCTACCCATCCAGTGCTAACTAATCAGCCAAGAAAGTAATCAAAATTATTTTAAAATTAAAAACCTACTTCAAGCAGAGCTTTTACCCTCAAAAAGGTAGGCATACTAGAGAATCTGTGACATCCACTAGTGATTTCACTATTGATTTTATGTAGAAGGTACTCAGATACTTCTGTGATGGACTGCAGTATAAAACTCATGAGTGGGGTGTTAGGTAAATGCTGAGCACTTCTGATCTGCTTCCAAAATTCCACTCTACATTGATAAAAACACAATGTAAGCATTTGTATTTGATGCCTTTTCTTTTGGTTTTATGTTAATAGTTTTCATGTTCTTAATTGGGCAGTTATAATCTTTTTTTTTCTTGATGTAAAAGCCACACAGGGAGAATTAAGGTTGAAATTATGGTAAGAAACTGTACACAACATCTTAATTCTTACAGTCTTTCTATTTATCCTCAAATCCCTTTCTAATATAGAGATGAGCTAGACACTAGAGTCCAAAAATTTTAAAGGTATATAGGCATTGATGCACTCAGCGTTGCAATGCCTTACTTGTTTAGGAGCACAAATTTCATTTTTAAAAGTGTTTTAGGCACTTTGGAACCAAAATCCTATTGACTATGTGCCTAAATTGCTTTTGAAAATGAGATTTATGCTCCTAAATCAGTCAGATGTTACAGCAATGACTAAATATATTTTAAAATCTGGGCCTTGGGTCCTGATTTAGCAAGGTTTTTAGATACATACCTCACTTTCAGCACAAGTCACTGAAATAATTGGAATTACTTTGATGCTTAAAATTAGTTAGTTGGCTGATTTAGTGTTTCTGTGTGCACAGCTGGTCTGGACCTTCAGATTTAGTGACCTTTGATGATGATACAGGAGAATTTGGACAACCTTAATGCCATAGCCCCTTTCCTAGGGACTTACTTGGAAGTCCAAGTTGTTCCCATGCAGAATTTTTCCATGATTCATGGTGAGCTAGAACACAACCTTTCATAGAGGCCATTCTCCATCTTAACTCTGACACTTAGGTACATTTGTAAAAGATGCCTTTGGAAATGACAATCCTGATTTCTGTGTTGAGACTTACGTCACCATTCCCTGTTACACAGCACACCTTTATCCGTCACGAGATAAAAATGATGGCATATGGTCGGAGTAAGCCTTTTCTGATACATCAGAATTTTGGCTCTAACGAAGTTATCTTTTCATGAAAATCGCCGTATCATCTATGTTCTTGAAACTCTGTCTCACTACTAGATACACTAACACAAGTTGTACGGTTTTCTTGTCTGAATCCACAAATGCTTAACTGAATTTGAAATTGCTACATTTTTTAGCCAAAAATCTGGATAGAATATCTCAGAATCAGCTCAGGTCCAATATTGCGCACACATTTTCAACACGTGACACTGTTTTCCAAACTGGTCACTTTTCATTCATGTTACACGCATCCATCCCCTATTATGTATTGGTCATATTCCTACACAGAGTCCAGACTCTTGTGAATTAAATCAGAAATGCGACAGGTTAATTTTAATTTGTCAGTCATTCAAACTTGATATAGTACAGAATGTAGTTCTCAACCTGGGTATAGGGTTTTGACCACCTAGTCCCTCTCATGGTGATAAATGGAAAGTGAGATACTTGTTAGATCCCAGGAAGATTGAAAGTGGAGGTGTCCCATTATGGAAAAGAGGGTCCCAGTATGGATGTAGGTCACCATGAAGGAATGTTCCATGGCAGTTGGAAAGGAAGATAAAAATCTAGATATTTCTTTGTAAATTTTACAGTAAAAGATTTTCTTTTTTGTAACACCCCAGATCCTGCAGTTCTAACACCATAACTAGTGGAAAATTGTTTTATTAAAAAAATTGATAGACTCTACTGAAGGGATCGGCAATCTTTGGCATACGGCTTGCCAGGGTAAGCACCATGATGGGACGAGCCAGTTTGTTTACCTTCCGCGTCAGCAGGTTCGGCCGATCGCGGCTCTCACTGGCCGCGGTTTACTGCTGCAGGCCAATGGGGGTGGCAGGAAGCGGTGGCCAGCACATCCCTCAGCCCTTGCCACTTCCTGCAGCCCCCATTGGCCTGGGATGGTGAACCACGGCCAGTGGTAGCCACAATCAGCCAAACCTGCAGACGCGACAGGTAAACAAACTGGCTCGGCCTACCAATCCCTGCTCTACTGATTATGGGTTTGTAGTGATAAGGAGTTACGTCAATCTTTAAACCGAATGAATACAAATCAAAAGGCAGAATCAAGTCTGTCTTTCTTTCTTTCTAATCTTGAAAGTTATCTGTTGCTAATAGTGTATTTATAAAGGCTTTTTGTTGTTGTACATTGTAACTTATCAATGTAGGAAGGTTTTTCATGTTCTAATGAGACTTTCTATGGAAATCTGAACAAAATGGTCTGTCACTTACTCCAGCATGACTTTAATTAGGCAAATCAGTGTCGTGTGATGAATTGCTGAGTGATGAGCATTGCTTGCCCACTTGAAGCTTTCGTAAGTGACTATGCTTTACTTTTTTAAAAAGTGAAAGGCTGCTCAGGAAAGAGGGATGTGTCAAAGCTGTCATCAAATTCTCAGAATTGCTTTGAGTGGTAGTAATGTTCTCCCTTTAGTGTTGACTTTGGAGACTTGAAAAAGGTTACCACAGAAAGGCAAAAAAGTATTTTAGAGGTGAAAAAAGTTAGTTCCTTTTTGACTATGCAGAGAAGGCTTAAAAGTGGGGTTCTTTTCTGTTTCATTCCTTGCTTGTTTTTTATTTTACTCTGTGTAACTGGAGTATTATCCTAGTCATCTCTATTTTATTGGGATGGCTCCTTGGAGAACTGTATAATTGGGATGGGAAATTTTATAGCCATTGAGAGAGTGTTGGGATGAATTTTTCACAAAAAAATAGTTCTCCCAAGTCAGCAGTTTGAATTACATAGATGTCAACAAAAACAAAAAAGAGATCCAGATTCTCAGATGGCATATGTAGTCAGTGGGGGAGTGCCAATTTTTACCAGCTGAAGATCTGGCCCAAGCTTTTAAATAATTTAACTAAAAATCCTTTCCCCTCTTACTTGCTCTGGTTTCAGTCTCTTGTGATACCCTAATCTCACTGGATTGCTAATTTTCAAAAGAGCCCTCTAACAACAATGAAGGTCAAGATGATATTTTCAGTGTTTAAAAAAAACTAGAAGAAAAGGTCACCTTTATAGGTGACCTTGGCTGGGGGGAGGGGAATGTTTACTCTTCGATGTAGCACAGAACCAAGACAAATCTGGGAATTCTAGTTCAATAACCGTTATTTGTTTGCTATAGAGCTGGTAGTTAGAAAACCAGAGGGTGCTGCCATTTAGTAGGAATACACATATTTTCTTGTACTACCAAGCTTCTCAGTTGATTGGTTACTAATTCAGAGTGGTGGTGGTTCAGCCTGATTCAAGTATGGTCTCTTCCTGTCGCACCTTGTCCCATATCTTGCCTCCTATTCATGTATTAGTAAATGATTGTAATTCCAATAGCTTTACTGATTTGTCACTGTTTGTTTGAGAGTCTGTTTGGCATACTCCTTAAAATATACTTTCTTATATTACACTGGTGTGTTGGGATAGCTGTATTTTCCGGCTTTTAGGTCTGATTCAAAGATCCCGGAATTCAGTGGAAAGACTCAGTGGTATTTGCATCAGGCTTTTAGTATAGAAGTCACTTAGATTAACTTTTTTCTGTGCAGCTGCTTTTTATGCTAGCTGTCTGCCAAACCCAGTATGTAAGGGAGGGAGGGGGCACTTCGGGAGAAAAGAGAGTTGTGGGCAGGGAAGGTGCCACGTTGAAGCAGAGTCCCACTGTGTCTTATCCTCTACTGGTCTACAGCTTTTTCTATACTACTCACTTTTGAGCGACATAGCTATGCTGCTACAGCTGTGCTGCTAAAAGGCGTGCAGTAAAGCTGCTATTTGTTGACCGGAGAGAGCTCTACTGCTGACAAGAAATTTTCACACTTGAGGAGCGGCAGCAGCTTTGTCAGCAGGAGAGGACACCTGCCGACAAAGTGCTGTTCACAGAGGTGCTTTTCGTTGGTAAAACTTTTGTTGTTCGGGGGTGTGGTTTTTTTAACACCCCCGAATGACAAAAGTTTTGCCGATGAAGTTCCAGTATAGACAAATCCTCAGTTAGAATAGGCCCCCTTTTGCTCTCTCTTCTGCCAGGGCCAAGGATTAGGGAACCGCAATTGTCTCCCCGCAATTACAGTTCCGTACCACATCCATCCACAATTTGGACGCAGTGGAGAATCAGGGTCATAGCTTTTAACTCCTACAGTGCTATTTCTTTACTTCACAGTTTTTGGAAGTATTCTTGAAGGCAAGTAATTTTGCCTCTGAATTATTCTAATTCACATTCATTGTCCAGCAGAATGAACTATGGAGAAGAGGGAACAGTGACTGCTGGGCTCTGTAATGTACCACAGTGCCAAGGACAGATGGAGGAAGCAATGATACTGCAGTGGCAGATGGCTGTCTTGTACGCCCTCTGACAAGGAAACTATAATCAGAGGCCAAGTGTTTCATTTAATTATTGATTCTGATGTTTCATCAGAAATAGGAGGTTATTTCCCTAGAGTAATTCATTTTAATTCCTGATGTTTAAATGGGAGAGTGAGGAGAAGGTAGTTGCAATGCAGAAAAAGAAAGATTGTGATTTAAAAAGTATTAATTTTCAAGGTGAATTGAAAAACATTGCTCTCACCGAGAACTGATGTCAGATTTCTGTGTTTCACCTTTAACAGCTGAGGACAGAATCAATTCAAGGTGTATCAGAAATTTCTCTCCTTCTGTTTTAGGTCTTTGTGACATTGCCCTTTGTGGTGAAGGAAACACACAGGGCCTTGTGTTACAGAGTCCAGCACTTCCCCTCAACTTTGAGCCCAGAATCCTGATCTCTAGTCTTTGCTGCTAAGGAAGTATGAAATTGATATTTCCATTTTGTTTTAAAAATTATTGTAATTTTAAAACCTGTGGTTTTTTTGGGGTTTTTTTTTTACAGATTTGGCATGTGAAACAAAGCATTGTGTTGACGTTAAGTGACAATATTTAATCAGTGTTAGCAACAGAGCTGGTGGAAAACCAAGGAAAAGTAGTCAGTAACTCCTGGGTGGATCATTGTCAGCAGGGATTGAACTTGGGGTTGCTAGATCTTAATATATGAGCCTCTCCTGCCTGAGCTAGAAGACCCTGGTCTGTTAGTTAGCCATGGCTGCAGTAGGCTCATCAGTCTCTAGATGGCCTGCCCATCCTTAGAAGATGATTGAATGCCACACCAAGTAGCATAGCTTACATAATTCTCCTGGCCAGGGAAGCATGTCCTGCGCTTCAGAGGTTTCCCAGTTCAGTTCCCCATAAGGGCGGCTACTTGTAATGTTGGTGCTCCTCAGTGGGTTGTTGGCAGTGTGGATTGATCATGAGATCCCTGGATCTTAATACATGAGCTGCAATAGTATGAGCTAAAAGACCCAGCTCTCTTAACCAAATTGTAGGCTTATCCACCTCTAGCTGGCCTAGCCAGCACAGAATGCCACACCAAGTAGGCCTAGCTACATATAATAGACAAGTGCCATTGAGGCGAGAGTGATGCTTGTTCACTAAAACGGTGAACTGTGTATGAACCAGTCATCTAGAGACTAAAGAATTACTGTTTCCAATTCCTTGAGTCATTGTGTTTCCCACCAGTCTGCCCCCAGTCTATTTGATGACTAATTTACATAAAGATTTCTGATGCAAAGTTTGACTTCCTCTGTGAAGAGCTAGGACAAAGTCTCTCCCCAGCTTTACAGAAGTTATAATATAGCAGACCTGCCTATCACAAAGAGCATCTCTTTCTTTCATAGTATTAGTTTTGAATTGGAAAGTCCAAGCCCCTCATCCTGAAAAGGCTTATGCACAGTCTGAATTTAGCATTGAATTCATTGGGGCTACTTACAGTGAATTAAGCACGTGTCTTTGTAGGATCAGTGTTCAAATTAGTAAAAACCTGTTTTAAAAAAGTTTAGGCCCTGATTCAACAAGATATGTAAAGTACATATATGTATCTTATAGAAAGTGAGTAATCCAGGGGAGTACTTGCATGCCTTAAGTTATGTATGTGCTTAGGTACCTTGCTGAATCTTAATGTTTACATCCATATTTAATTAGACTGATAGTCCCTTGTTTGAATTACAGAAAATAACTGCTTGTGTTGTTAGTACATGTTCAGTTAGTGCAAATGTAACCCACGCACCTCCTGGGTGTGGTGTTCTGTCCCATCTAGTGGCACCGAGACCACTTAGAGAGAGAGAGAAAATGAGTCTGCTCCACAGCCTTAGCTCACAGCTACTTGGCTTCTAGCTCCTGCAGTAGAGGCTTATGCACTAAGCTCCAGAAGTCCCCGGTTCAGTCTTGCCTGCCAACAACCAGGGTTTGTTGACATTAAACAAATAAAGAAAAAGATGTACTGACAACATAGTCATGTCAGATAAAGTCAGATTAATTTTTCTTTAATTTGTAATTGACATTTTAGATATTCAGTTAATGTTGTTTAATTTTACATATGGAACAAGAGTAATTTCAAGGGTAATTAGCTCTAAATAGATATTCATTTATGTATCATGTTTCCTAGAAGGTGCAGGGGGAAAAATGTAAGGATATATTGATCGTTGGTATTGCTGCTAAAAACCTTACTAGCTGTAACCTTATTAAAAACTGCATGAAAAGACAAAACATGGAACACAGGAAATTAATTAAGCTGTTGAATTTATGGGGGCAGGAGGGAGATGAAAACAAAACTTTGAAAATTCAGAGCTAAGATCCCATGAATAACTTTGTATCATGAGTTTGGTATGCATTACCCACATGGTAGATTAACACCTACCTTAACTATTTCATATTCTTTTCAAATTTTTGTAAACATCATTTTTCCTTTGGTGTTGTATCACTCACCATGTAACGGCTGAAGTGAAAGAAGGATGTATTTAGGCTGTATTGATAGAGCAGACTGGCTCGAGATTCTGGACATACTGGAAGGAGATTGTTAAATAAACAAAATTAATGTAAGTAACGATGTTCACGTTTGCATTTTGCTTCTCTGTTGTGTGCCTATAACTGTTTGTGTTCTCTAAGGTCTTCAGTACATAGACTGTCTCTATCTATGTATTTATACAGAACTGAGCACAATGGTGCCCTACTCTCAGATGGGCCCTTTACGTACTATTGGGATACAAACAATAAATACTCCTCTTTGTCCTTAATGTGGCACTAATAAGGTCACATTTTGGTATTTTTCCTGGAGAATCACATAAAGATCTCTGGTTTACTGCTGCTGTTCGTAGAGTACATTGGGTCATGGTGGGAATCTTCTGTGGATAGCTGGGTCTTTGTTAGTGTTTGTATTCTTTATGGAGAGCAGAGCAGAGCAGATGAGCAGTTACAGGTTTTTTGAAGATAATATATTGATGAAATGTGAAAATACTGTACTTTCTGGACTGTAGTGAGAATATGGGAGAGACAATTCTTTGATCTGTCTTGTATATAAGAAGAAGGAACTCATTGTAGTGGTTGTCTTTGGAAGTTTTAAGGAGGAACTGTGGCTGAGTAGAAGGTTCCAGTAAAGTAAGAGTGTAATTTGTACATTATTAGGTAGAATGTGGGCTACTATCAAGGGAATATGTAGCTCATGTTGGAAGTGTATAAAACAGTGTACGTGGATTTAGTATGTTTCCATAAGACTGAAGTAGTCATTCAGGATAACGGGCAGTGTGCTAGTTTAATGCCGACCAACCCCCAGTCATCGGTGGGTGGGATCAAACCTAGGACCTCTGGAGCTTAATGCATAAGCCACAGCTGCACGAGCTAAAAGCCAACTAGCTGTTAGCTAAGGCTGTGGAGCAGACTCATTTTATCTTTCTCTATAAGTGGTCTTGGTGTCACTAGATGGGACAGAATACCATACCTAGGAGGTGTGTGGGTTACACTAGCCCCTCCCTTTCCCTGCTGCATTGGTGCTCAGAGATGATAATTCGCATAAATTCCACCTGCGGACATTATATTACATCAGAGTCCATGGAAATTAAAAGGTCCTAAGGCTTCCATGTGTAATTGATAATGTTTATTGATGGGGGAAATGGGGTAAACTAAAGATTTATAGGGAAAATTAGGGTAAAATTTTCACAACTTAAGTGATTTGGAGCTTAAGTCTCAGTTTTAAAAGTGACTTGGGCACTGGGAGCCTATCTCAGAATGAGACTTAGTCTCCTAAGTGCCCAAGTCACTTTTAAAACTGGGACTTAAGTTCCAAAGTACTTAGGTGGTTTTGAAAATTGTATCTTATGTATTTACTTGGTACTAATGTGTAAAAGATTTCTAGAGTGTTTAGGTGGAGCCATTTTGAGGTATTAGTGGAGCAGAACATTTTAGAACAACTTTTAAAATGTAAAAATATTTGTTCTAAGGCCCATAACTTGAAAATATTTTGCCTGAACGGGTATCAAAATTTCACCCAAAACTAAGACTGGGCATACACATTTTTCAGTCCAAAAGGATGCATGTTTTTGTGAGAAAGTTAGGGTGTCAGATTTAGGCATAGAAAGAAAACTGTCTCAAACCATTACTGTGGAGTAGCAACTGCAACTCTCTAATGTTTTACAAACACCACACTGACAAAACATTTTCAGCTGTCATGGTATAATATTCCGTAACTTTATTGGCATTAAATAATTGTCAAAGAAATCCATGAAAGTGTTTTTGCCTGGCAAGGTGTTCCTCTGCTTACACTGTGATGTGTAAATCCCCAAATTTTATGTTAATGAGAAATTTCTATAAATCATGTACAGAAGTTTAGAATATGGAAGGATGTCTTAATCTGAAAACGTTAAATATACTACTCTGGCATCTTCCTGGCCTTACACACCCCTTGATACTGATTTGTGCTGTACCTTCCTGCTGAAATTTAGATATTGTAATACTTGTTCACCTTTCTCAACATCTTTGGATGTTGTTGTAAAGGATTATCTCTGACTGATAAGCTCATTAGTTACTCTGCATAGGTCTTTTCTCTCATAACTATTCCCTGAAGATATTTATAGATAAAGCCTTTATTTGCATGCTTTCCTGTTGGACTAAAGTGACTGTGTGTGAATTTTTTTTGTTTGTTCATGTGGCTGCTGAAGAAGAAATACATTGCAAGATATCTATGTAGAGTCCTGTGAGGTATATTCCATTGTTCATGTATAACATAATAGCTTTGTCAGCTCCGTCTCTCTTTCTGGCACCCTGTAATCTTTTTTGGGGTGTATGTGTGGGGGGAGAGGGTGTTTATAAAGGAGGTAAAAGAAAGAATGCCGCATTAGATGAGAGAATGATGAAGGCTGGAAGTGGCAGGATGAAACAAAGAATGTACAGTCACTTGTGCTGTTAAAAAGCTGTGGAAGTGTTATATTAGCTGTTTTGCTTTCTTTATGATGTTTTAGCATTAATTCTTCTTACCAGCCCATGATCAAAAACTCCCTTTTGCCACATGCAATCTCCTATGAGCACATATTTTGTCTCCTAGCTGGCAGCATTGAATTTTTTTTTCTATTTTAGTTACCTCATAAACATGTTTATAGAAATTTTGTTGGCTAAAATCTGATAAATGGAACTCATGACCTCAGATTTTAATTTCTTCATTTCATATCCAGCTTCATTTGTTCAGGGAAGATGGTAATGTATTTTTCCGTAAACATTACTTTAATTGCAAATAATAATACTTGAACTGTTCAAATATTATGATTGATGACCTTTTGGTGACCTTTAATGGAAAGGAACAATGTAAAATTTCAGTATTTTTATTGTACTTAGTATCCTATAATGAATGAGTGTTCCTCATATCAAAATTCAAGCTTGGTAGCAAAATGGAAATTGTAAAGTCACTGAGGGATCTGTTACAATCATCTGAATATCTTAACATATATGCTAATGTGCAGCAGCATATAGATTAACTAATTTGCTATCCTTTCAAGATTACAGTAAATAAGTGTTTTTTCTGCTTGATCTTGATGAACTGGGCACATTTTTAACATATACACTTTGAACATATAGCAGAAGGCAATTGCACTGCATAATTTTTACACATTGTCATTTGTATATCCCAGTAATGCCTGCAAACCTCCTATTTCCATGAGTAAGTGGTTGTGTGGGGAAAAAAGCCATGCATTGAAGTTATTTCATGTACAAATGGAGGACAGAATGAGGAAAGTGTTACCATGTAAATTCAAATTTAGTGAGGCTTTTGTGGTATGAAAAGCTAAGCATGTGTTGCCAAAGTATCCTGAAGAAAAGAGAGAGAGAGAGCCACACACACACACACACCCCCATCCAGGAAAACACTCTGGGATTTGACCTGTTGTGTCCATTAAGAAATGCCTGTGGCCTATGCAATTTAAGGTAATTTTCACATTCACTTTCAAAGCTATTACTCTGTAGCAAATAAGTGTGTCTGAAAACAATTGCTAGTTGTGGTGATTTTGGTTAGTTACGAGTGATTATGTATGAAAATGCTTTAACTGTTATTTCCTTGCTTCAGCTCCTCTTTCTAACTTCTCTAAGAAACAATGAGCTAATCTACTCATGGCTATTTATAGGAAATTTTATCTTGGCATTTTCTACCTTTTCTGCAAAGCCAGACACGTTTTTATTGTTATTATTAATTATTATTATTATTATTTATTATTATTTGCCAGTTCATCCTTTTCTAACTGTTTTAGAAATAAATGTAGCTCACATATGTTTTTTGAATCCATATCCCATTATCCATAACCAGTGATTCAAGTTAGTAAATAAGTTGTTGGTGATTGTGTTATTGGACTCCATTTTATAGATTTCTCATGCAGCCTTTCAGTATTATAGAACTAATCATGCAAATGCTTATAGGAGCAAATTTACCCATTTGAATAGTCTGGCAAAGTTCCCACATGCATAACTATTGCAGTATCACGACCGTTCTATTTTATGCCTATCTGGGTCCATCCATGAGCAGTCCCCTCTCTCTACTCATCTAGAGGCTGAGCTGCCCTTGCAGTACTTTCTAGCAAGTCACAGGGAGACTTTTTTAATTCAAAGACATATACCCACCAAGTACAAATCAGTGTGTGATATACAACTCAGATGACATCATATAGTGACTTTGTTAAAGTTTGTGTTTTCCATTAATCTAATTCTGCATCATAGTTTGAGTCTGGAAACACAGAGGACTTTTAATGATGGAGAATATATTTGAAAATAAACTAATTGTTTTACATTTTAGGTATGATTAATAAAAATGATAAATTATAGTGGTATCAGCTGGTCTTTAATATTTTTTATTCATCATAATTCTTAGTTATGATGAACTCTACACCCTTGACTTGTCCATTCTGCATAAAAACACATGGATGTAAGCTCTGGTGTCATCTCTTCACATAATTTTAATTTTTAGACATATAATGTTTCAATTGATCACATTCAAAATTAGTAAAGAAACTAGGCAGCTGAGAAAGGGATGACTGTCAGCAAGACATCTTGAAGTACTAAAATAATGGCTTCTAATCAGTTTATTTCAAAGAATAATTGGGAACTTTAACAGAAATTGGGAACTGCGGCCAATGGGAGCTGTGGGGGTGGTGTCTGGAGACGGGCACAGCACACAGAGCCCCCTAGCCGCCCCTTGTGCCTAGGAGCCAGAGAAAGATGCTTCCTGGGACCCTCCTGAGGTAAGTGCTGCCCAGAACCAACACCCCTCACTCCCTCCTGCACCCCAACCTCAGTCTTGAGCCCCCTGCACTCAAACTCCCTCCTAGAGCCCACACCCCAATCCCCAGCCCCCTTCTGCACCCAAACTCCCTCCCAGAGCCTGTACCCTTCACCCCATCTTGCACCCCAATGCCCTGTCCCATCCCGGAGCCCCCTCCTGCACCCCAAACTCCTCATCCCTGGCCTCACACCAGAGCCCCCAGCCCAGCCAGAGCCATCACCCCCTTCCGCCATCCAACCCCCTTCCTTGGCCCAGTGAAAATGAGCAAGTGAGCAAGGGTGGGGGAAGTGAGCAGGGGTGGGGCCTTGGAGAAGGGAGGGCAGGGACAGGTCCTAGGGGAGGAGTAAGGGGTCGGGTAAGGGTGTTTTGTGCAATCAGAAAGTTGGCAACCCTACATTATAGACAGGAGGAGGGAGTCTCCTTTTAAAAACCAGATCAGTTCCTCCAAAGGAAAAAGGATAACATAACTTCCCCAAGAAACTTTGAATAAAGTCTTCTGCACAAATTATGCACCCAAGTCCTGCTGAACTGTGTTGTATTGAGGAAGCTGACTTGGCACCTAATGCTGTCCTCCAGGTTTAATGGGGGAAATGAATGTGTTTTTAGAGAGGAACTTTCCTCTTCTCTGTTTCATATTAATAAATTTTAGATAAACATGCTTTCATTTATATATTACAGAACAACTTTAAGCTTAGCTAAAAACAGTAGAATAATGTGAGTCTGCCTAGTCAGCTCAACTTTTCTTTTATCTTTTGTTAAGTAAATACTTAAGGTGGTGAAGACTGTAATGAAATATTTGAGTTTTAGAAGTTTTGGTTTTCTTTGGTCAAGATGTTTATCTAGCTTTGACAGTCCTGTAAAGAAACATCATCCAAATCTAAAATAGATGTGTCAAGCAGAAGAGTAAGTCCTACAGCTATATAATATTAATGTTTAATTGAGAAAATTAAATTGTAAATTTAAATCCCATCTCAATGATGTTTATTTTGTATGTACAAATGATATTTAGTGATCTATAAGCCCATTGTCTGTGTTTTCACTGGAGCTGAGTATATAATTCAGCGATTAACATACTTAATGAACTCCACTTCCTTTTCTGCTTATGGATTATCAACCAGAAGATTGTCTTTCATAAATTTATTTGTAAATATTTTGGATATACTCAGACTTTTTTGTGATTTTTTTTTAAACAGTAATTGATCACACACTATTTGCTATCAGTATTTTTATCCAGTAGTCAACAATGATGGTAAACAATATGTGATCAATTAAAGTTTTTAAGAAAGAAACCCCACAAAGAAGAGTTTGGGTACAATCAAATTAACAATCAAATTAATGTCAATAAAATGATAGAGCTCAAGGTGCAGTAGATCAGAAATGTACTGTACACTGTCTTTTGAAGCTTTTTTCTCATGGACATGACTGTAGTAGCATAGCTTTCACTGTGACTGTTTTCATTGATCTAGTGTCATTTAGAGCTCAGCAGAATTCTAGCTCTCTGAGCTTATACCAAACGATTAGGATCAGCTGGTCAAAAAGTTTCTGTTAACTGTTTCTATAACATGGCCTCATTCATTTATTTGTTTTTCAGCCTATAAGTCCTATTTGCTTATTCGTGGTCTGAGGTCTGGGATGAGATCCTGAGCCCATTGAAATCAATAGTAAAACTCCCATAGACTTTATTAGGACCAGGATTTTAACCCCTTGTTTTTAATAATACTTGTATGCTCTTGAATTCCTTTGTCTTACTATTCTCTTCTTTGGTTGGGCACAAGGCCTCATTCTTTTTCTTAGATTCAGTAGATTTTTTTTTTCCTTTCACTTCAGGTTTTTTACCAGATAATGTTATCTCCATCTTTGTTTCCTGACTTCATCTCCCTTTCAGGGTTTTCCCTATTTACTTATGTCTTTTCTCTCTTTCATGAAGTTTGTAATTCACTCTGTCCACAGAACTGTTACGTACAAGTTCTTTAGATATTTTACCAGTTGGGAAAATTTGGTGACAACAATTACAGACTTCACTTTTCACATAAAAGAGTGAGTCTCGGTGGCTGCTACTGCGCCAATAGCCTCATTTTTTTTCTTTTATTTTGGAGTCACTGACACTGCAGTTTTTCCTCCTTAATTTATTAAAGAGAGAATATTTCTAAACAGATTATGCATCCCAGCTTGCTGAATTTGGAAGTTCAGGCTGCTTATTTTCTTATCTGAAAATTGTGATTCTTGTTTGGATTTGTCAGGCAGAGAATTCTCCCCACTTTTGTCTCTGGAATGTCTTGCTCTTTGAAAAAGAGAATTGTTGTCCATTTTGTTCCTAACTTCTCAAAGAAACGATGAGTTAAACTGTTCATGTTAGGCTATGTAACTGGCAATCTTCCCCTTTAATAGCCCTGGAAGAGGGACGGGGGAGGAAGCAACTGACTCTACCCCAGAGAGAAGCCCAGCAGAGTTGCTGGGAATCAGCTGATCAGCATCCTATGACTGACCCACAGTCTCAGCTGGAATATAAAGAAGAGCTCAGTAAATGGTGAGAATAATTGATCATTGGAGCAACTTACCAAGGGTCATGGTGGATTCTCCATCACTGATAATTTTTAAATCAACCCTGGATGTTTTTCTAGAAGATTCGCTTTAGGAAACCTTTCAGGGAAGTTCTGTGACCTTTGTTATACAGGAGGTCAGATTAGAGGATCACAATGGTCCCTTCTGGCCTTGGCATCTATGAGTCTACAATGATGAGTGAGGGGAAGCCAGGAGAGAGGATACTTTCTGGGAAACAGAGCAAGAGGCTGCAGGTTGGTCTTGTGGAACCCTTTCCCTGGGGTCAAAAAAGGCCCTATTGGGTAGCTACCAAAAGCCAGGGGACCCCTGTCTTCATCTCTAACCAGAATGTTGTTAGTGTCGCTTTTTGTATAATTTTTTTCCTTTATTCAGGAAAACAATGAACAGACCCTTGAAGAAGGGGACAGAAACCTAATCTGGGTGTGGAAACCTGTCTATTCCCAGTGTCCCCAGTTGGTCACTAAGGGTACCAAACTACAGGCTCTTTATAGGAAGTTTATTTTAACATTTTCTATCTTTGCTGCAATGCCAGACACTATTTTATTTTAAATTAAACTTTCACTTGCAAAAAGACATCTATCACATTGTGACAAAGTTCTACCCCTCTATCTTGGTGGGTCTTGCACTTATTGGCAGATTTTGCTAACCTGAGTGATCTTCCCCACAGTCTGGGTCGACTCCTCCTGTGTCTGATCAGGAGTTGAGAGGTTTGAGGGGAACCCGGGCCCACCCTCTACTCTGGGTTCCAGGCCAGCTGTGGCTTGCAGCTGTCTATAGTCCCTCCTGTAACAGCTGCATGACAGCCCAGGGAGTTGCAGCTACCTCCCCATGGCCTCCTTCAAACACTTTCTTTATCCTTAGCACAGAACCTTCCTCCTGGTGTCTAATAACGCTTATATTCCTTAGTCCTCCAGCAGCACACCCTCTCACTCTCAGCTCCTTGTGCCTCTTGCTCCCAGCTCCTCACACACACTTCCTTTCCTCTGTCTTCCCCCATCTGAAGGGGAGTGAGCTCCTTTTTAAACCCAAGTGCCCTGATTAGCCTGCCTTGATTGGCTGCAGGTGTTCTAATCAGCCTGTCTGCCTTAATTGGTTCTAGCAGGTTCCTGATTACTCTAGTGCAGCCCCTGCTCTGGTCACTCGGAACAGAAAACTACTCATCCAGTGACCAGTATATTTGCCCTCTACCTCCTGTACCCCACTGGTTTGGGTCTGTTACACTATATTCCCTAATTGCAGAGGAATATTTGATGTAACACAAAATTCTATGCACCTGTTGGTTTACATTCTTAATCTCTCCTTGCCTGTCACATTAGGGTTGGGAAATGTGGATTGATGGAGCCAATACACATCCTCCTTAGCTCACCAATTATCAAATAAGAAAAGAACTCTTTGTATAGCTTTTTTTACTTCAGATATATATAGTTTCAAAACTTCCAGTATAATGATTAAAACAATACTCATTTCTCTCTTGTAATATATTTAGATTAGATTTGGCATGGTGGGAGTACAGGCTATTTTTTCAAAGCATTTAAAAAAGGGAAGAAATACAGAAAGTGAAGCCTGTTTTGTACTGAAAATAGCAAGAACTGAAATACTTTATTTTGAGTCCCCTGCCTGAGTCCCCTCTACTGTAGCCTCTTAAATCTTTGAAGTATCTAGTCTGATTTTGAAGCAGATGTATTAATGCATGACTGATAACTCAATCTAACATATCTACAGTTATGAGAGGGCAATTTAAAAAAAGCATCTTTAAATAGAAGTGCTTTCTGTACAGCATCCAGCCTGTTAGGGAAACTGTCACAATGTAGACTAGAATCTTTTTGCTGAGTGAGATCAGAAATTAAAGAACAATTCTTTAAACTGTTTAACATCTCTACTTGCAAAGTAAAATGGGTCAGGAAAAATGGGAGGTACAAGTTTGAAAAATGTAAACGTCAAATTTAATTGTGATATTGAGGATGTATCAGTTACCGACATTTAGAGTAGGAGGCTGAAGAAGCTAATTTTAGACATCACTCCAGATAAATATTTAAAGTATAATGCTCCAAAGAGGGTGGGGGGGAAATGATTTCTCTTTAATGGGACACCAGTTAAACTAAGGAACAATGGCTTTGTATTAACCCCTTCTCTGCTGGTCTCAATCACAGCATTCATTGATGTTTTGACATTCCATGGCGCTGTTTGCATGTCAGAGATGGTTCAGCAATCAAAGTGTAGTTTTGTCAAACATACCTCATATTAGGCAGCATTTATGTGGTTAGCAAAAACAAACAAAATAGTAACTTGGAAATCAGTAAAAACTATGTTAGTGAAGTCAGTTTGTCAGTGGAAGAGTTTGCCCCCTGAAGTGTGGTTGGTATGGCAAACCTGAAGTGGGGTTTACCGAAGATGTCATCTTTGATTCTCTGAAGCCTAGCTTGTTCTGAACTTGTTATCAGACTAAAACTGTAGAGTTTATATTGTACAGATATTTTGTCTTCATTTGTTTGCAAAAGACTTATTTTTAGTCACCCCAATTCAGGGCCAGGCTTTTCCTTTGTTGGAAAACATAGGAGAAGTGAAATGGGATACTTGGATCTTTGTGAGAAATGAATATGTGAGGATTTGTATAGCTTTATTAACTGATGCAACCAATTCCTATGAAAAGTATCTAGTTCTTGCTTAGTTGACCTGTCTTTAAGTTCAAGTAATGCACTGCTCATCTTTCCACTTTAAAAAAAATATAAAGCTAATAAAGTCAGTAATCATTACTGGAGAGAAAATTAATGCGCATGGATATAGAGCTGTTACAGGTATGATGTTTGTGAGAGGGGAAAATATGTTTCATTCATATGTCCTCTGTTCCATCTTTTGCACAGCATGCTATCTTGAATTACAATAGGTTGTCACTGTTTCTTTTTAGATATGATGACAGATTCCTACCTTAGGAGTGCCTGTACTGCTTTCATCTGTAGAATATGTTTCTTCTAAAGTGAAAGAAACAAAGTACAAATGCAGAAAGAATTTTTAACCTACTTGCTCTGTGGGAATTTATCTATCTGAGCCCTATCTCTTGATAGTAGCAAGCAAAGCCCCTTTGTGCAAGGTTTAAAGCTGTTTGAGGATTTGACCCATTGATCTTGCTTTCTGCTAAGGCAGGATGGGCAATTAATTGGCTGAAGAAACCTGATAGACTTCCAGTTGCTTAACAACGTCAAAGCAAACAATAACTGCCACGTGATTTCTCTAAGCTCATTTGTATTTAAAATAGCCCTGAACTTGTCAATTGGGGACATGACTAAAACACTGTCCAGATTAACTATTTAGAGAATTAAACTTAAAATGAATTCAAGTGAGAACATTGATTCATGCTTCATCCTGATGTCATTAAATTACAAGCATATATTGAGAATTTGTTGTGGTAGAGTTAATTTGTTAGTGATAATACAGTTTCATTTCTAGAATGTTGAACAATGTTTACATTGCTGCTGTGGAATGTGTTTTCTTCGTACAGTAAATATGTAATGAGAACTGATAATCAGTTAAAGGAACAAACTGTGAACAAAGGAAGTGACTAATGGCTTAAACATGTTTGGGAGATGCAGAACATGCTAATCATATATTCCTGGGGTTTTGTGCGTCACTCAAACAGGAATAATGAGAATGGTAGTTGGTCAGTCTAGTCAAGTCAAATTTGCATTAGTAGTTCACAGGAAAGAATGTTGGAGAATCAGTTCAATGATCTTTCTTTTAGCTACATGAATTCATGTTATTAAGTCAAATATTGGCCTACCTGTTGTGAATGAATGATAAACAATGTCTTTAAAAATTAGTGTTACCTTAGCTACCTCGTTCGGTATTATCTCTGCACAAATGCTTGATTTGCATGTGCAATTGCAATCATATGTGCAAATGCAGGCACAAAATTACATAGGAGACTTTGTGCTCCTAAACCATGTGTCCTTTTTCTAAAAAATGGCACAGGAAATTGAAATTAATTGTGCGATACCATGCAGTTAGTTTGTGACATGGCCAGAACTACAGTTGTGGACCAACATCTCCTAATTTCTGTGCTTTGGTATGAGAAAGATAGGTTTTAAAACACACATTGGTTAAATTAACCAGTTACTTCTACTACATTTTTCTTCTTTTGGATCTGTGTTCCTTAGCTAAAGTGCAGACTGGAGAATTATTTTAAATTTAAGTTTTATTGGCCAAAATAACTTTTAAAGCAAATAATAATTTACAGAAAACAAAATAAAGATGGTTAGATGAATTCAGAAATTGAATTCTACATGCTAAAATTTTCAAGATATAATAAAGAGACAAAATGGGTGAGGTAATATCTTTTGCACAATAAAAGAGTACCTCACCCACCTTGTGTCTTTCATATCCTGGACTAACTTGGCTGCAATAACAGCACATACAAGAGAGAATAAATCGCTTTAATTAAACACAAGGTCTTATTTATCCAAGTTCTGAATTAGACTGGGCAGGTGATTTTGGTATCAGTCTAGACCTGTGGATCTTTGACTACAGATTCTTATTTACTTCCTGTCAAGCTTATATGAATTTATGGGACTACTTGTGTAAGTTCAACGAAATGATTTTAAAGTAGTATATAGAAATGTAGACAAGTTACTTAATTATCAAAGAATGTCAGTTCAGTTCAGATGATACTCATAGCCAAGCTTTGACACTTATACATGCATATTAAACCCAAATACAGTATGCAAGCAAGTATTTTGAAGCTATTCTAATTGCTTTAGCGTTTCAGCAATACTGTGAACTCTTACGTCAATTTAACCAAAGGTTCGGATAGAGACAAAAGCTGTAGTTTACATCATGATTCAAAGCTTTTTCCTCTTTTTATCTGAGAAACTGTCAATCTCTTGACCACAAAATCTCTGTGATTTCTAGATAAACTCTGAAACTTCCAGGATGTCTCACAGCTAACTTCTGCTATGGAAAGCACAGTTTCCTGCTACAGATATGCAGTACTAGGCTTATTAGTTAGCGTCAGGGCCGTCCTTAGGCATAGGCAACATAGGCAGCTGCATAGGGCACCTGAAAATTTGGGGCACCACTGGGTCTTAGTGTCCACCCTCTTGTTTTCCTATCCCTGTTTTGACCCTTCCTGCAGGCTCCTACAGATGGCTGCTCTAGCCTGTTGAGTCTTCCTTGGGAGGGAATCTAGTAGTTAAAAGTGAAAAAACCTCCAGCCTGCCAGACCCATTAGCACAACATTGAAACTGTTAAAGAGACATTAAAGGGATAATAAAGCCATTTAACAGGCATTTGCCAACCCCAAGGTATATACTGACAGGTTTCAGAGTGGTAGTCCTGTTAGTCTGTATCAGCAAAAACAAGGACGAGTCCATGTGTCACCTCAAAGACTAACAAATTATTTGGGCATAAGCTTTTGTGGACTAGAACCCATTTCATCAGATGTCCACGAAAGCTTATGCCCAAATAAATTTTTATACTGTCAGTTTCTGACTTTACTGACAAAAACAGTTGTGCATTAATGTAATATTTACACAGAACATGTCAGTCTACAGGACCTTAGTTTAAAATTTGCTTTAAAAATATTTCATTAGTGAGCTGGTGAAGATTATAAAATCACATTTCTAAAAAATGTTTGCATAGAGTTTTAGATGCACAATCATCTTTAGCCTTAAATGTGTGGATCTTCAGACATAGTTTTTTAAATAAATCCTTCAAAAGACCTCCCTGATCTAAAATACACATTTTAATTACTATAGTTAAAAAAAAAAAGTGCTTCCAAGTCTTCCTGTCCTTTCTGTCCATCCCTTCACCACCTCTCCCTCCACTCCCCACTGAAGAGAGCCCTTAAAGGGACAACAGTCCTTCCCTTCCAGATAGCTGAACAAAGAGTTCCCTTTCTTTACTTCTGACTATCCGACAAACTAGTTTTAAAGGAACCCTCCAGCAAAATCAGTACCTTAGTAAGACAAAATCCTTGTTATACCTAAAATCTTTGGAAACATATTTTTTTTAAGTTGGTGAAATTTCATAACCATGTCTCTTGTTATGGAGATCACACAAAGTAAATTACTGTTCCCTTTTTCTAAAAGCAAGGAACATTGTTATGAACACACTAAATCTCTCTGATTAATTTAAAAGAATGTCTTTGTTTCAGTGAGTTAAATATGTAGTAATCTGGAATGCTGGTTTAAGATTTGAGTACATTTAAAATATAAATTCAACTTAGAAATACTGATGAAGAAAATGTAAAACAGAGAAGAGCTGCATCATGTATTCCATTATATGTAATGTTGTATTCAGCAGGACAGCTGACTCACCCTTACTATGAAGTTTTTGCAAATAAATCTCTGACAAACTTCAGGGCATATCAAAAAACCTGTGACTGACATTTTTTATTCCCAAATTTTAGTGCTTTTAATTAGGTACTTTCTTCATGTCCATTCTGCATGAGGGAGAGTGCATGGAAGTCTCTGTGGGGATCTCCGCCACCATGAGGCAGGCTGGGCGTCTCATTATCCTTTGCTATCAAGTCCCTCCTCCCCCTCCCCCACCAGGCTGTGAGCTTGGGCTGCCATCCGGCATAGGGGCACCAGTTTAATAATAGTGCCTAGGGCCCCATAAATCCTAAGGACGGCCCTGGTTAGCGTAATGAATTTTTCCAGTCTCTCAACACTCTAAACTGAATTACTGATTCACTGTAATTTTTTGACAACTAAAACAAAACTTGTTAGTGAAATGCTAGTGTACATCATCCATTGTAATCGTTCAGAGGGTTTTAACTCAGATTCCTACTTCTTATATACATTTAGTTTTAGGTAACCAGATTATCATTTGGGTAAACAACACATATACAACTCATTTTGCTTATCAGTAGGAACTGGTATGAAGATGAGTTCTCCAGCTCAGCTTCAAAATTTCAATTACTGGTTTCTCAAGACAAATGACAACCATATTCCTGTTCTCTTTCTGGATTTCACAGCAGTCTCCTAAGGTAGGTCTTTGAAAGACAGGAGTTTAGTGTTTCCAACCATGGGGTGGGTCTCCTGGCCAGGCAGTGACTCTCCTGCTCACAGTCCTGATGTTTTTCACATTCTTGTCCAGATGTTTTAGCTTCAGGGAACAATGTGGTGAATGATACAGGGCATTTTCTGCTGGGTAGTGTACCCTTGTTCTCTCCTTAGCAAAGTTGCCCTGGCCAATCAGAAAGTGACCCATGCTTCTGGCAAAGATTTGAAATAACCATCCAGGATATGATTTGTGTCCATTCTCAATATCTAATGAAAAAATGAGGCGTCTCCTTTATGGGTTCTTGCAACTGTGTCTGGAAAATTCTAGCATCTTGTGCCCCATTCCATTTTGTGTAAACCTGCCCATACATTAAACACTTGCTGGTTTGGCTCTGGTCAGCAGTCTGCTTTAGCAAGTTACTTTCTATCTTGTGTGGTCCTCTGGCCAACTTTGCACCATTTCATGTTCTTTCCATCAGCCCTTATAACTGTTTTCAGAAATGACCATTCTGAAGTTAGAAGAGAGTTTTTATGTCAAATCTCTTCATACTACTTGATGGTTCCATCCTTGTGTAAGAGTTCATCATGCAGCAGTTAAAATCATTTGATTTATTTACTAGATCAGTCACCAATAGGAGATCACAATTAATTAAATCATGCAAAAAAGCTCTACACACCTTTGGACCAGTACTTAGTTGTTCCCTACAACTCAGCGATAGGGTTAGCAGGAACACTTTATATGCAAAATTCTCTCTGTGCAACTGCCAATCATACAATTGATCAGTTTGTATAGCTTTATAACATGTTGATTGGTTCACCTTAAAGATTTGCACTTCATTTTGCCTTTTCAACATGCCATTTGAATGAATTGGCTTCTTTAATACAAATACTTTGTTTGCTTATACCTTTATTAAAGATCAGTTATATATATCATATTGATCACTTTTCAATTTAAAATAGATAACATGGTCTGAACTATTTGCAATATTTTGTGATAAGCTTGGCTAGGTCACAGAACTTCCTCAAACTGAAACAGCCTGTTACAGAATGCTTTGAGACAACTTTAATTTTCTGATACGATTTCTTAAATCATAAGTGACACCTGTTCAGATTTCTTTATCTAGTATTAACACTCTATCTTACCAGACTGTATCAAATAATATAGCTTGATCTGCTGTCTCTCTCTCACAAATTTATAGGTATAACGTTTAGAAGAAAAAAAGTAAAAGAGAAAGTTACTTTACAGCTCTAACAAGAGGTTGTGGTTAAGCCTAGCAAGTTAGCAACTCAGTCTGTCTGCTCTGTGTGAAACACAGAAACAGCATCTGGTGTTCGACATGTTTTAAAGGCTTAAGCTTAAGTTATGCCAAGATGTGCAGATGTCTGTCATGTTGATAAGCTCCATATTTTGTATGTCATCATTGCATTGGTTTACTAGACTATGCTGCCTTTCTGAGAAAGATACCATTTAGCTGCACTTTTAAAAATCTCTGAGTATTAATCTAAGAGGTGATGAAGGAGAAAGGTGGGGTATGAGAAATGCCACCCACCTACGTCAATGGGTAGTGGAACTTGATGGGGCCAGTGGTGAAAGGGAGACAGTCCCAGAGACAAGGGAGGGAGACACTTGCCAAGGGAAAATAAGTAGTTCCTCCTGGGCATCTCTAGCACCCATTGGCCAGCTGGGGAAGAGGGGGACTGATTGGCCAAGATTCGCCAGCTACCAGGGTTTAGCCCAGCACAGGGTCCATGTGAGCCTCTTTCAGCTTTGTTCGAGCAGCCACCCTGAACTAGGAATGAGAACCTGGCCTGACAGATGCTGCGGGTCTAGCCTGTTTAGGGCAGCAGGAAAGGGTTTTTTGCCTTCCTTTCAGCATCTTCAAGCCACAGAGGGTTGAGTAGGATCATGTTTAGTATCTAATGGAGGTAGTGAGGTGGAGTTGTTTATTCGCTGCAACATGTAGCCAGTTTCCAGTGCAGATAGGGAATACAATTAACAGCTCCTAGTGTTAAAAGACCTCAAATTTTGTGTTGGGCCTTGAGTTCATGTGATAGGGTGAAACCTTGTGGCCCTCGCGGGCACAGGTTCCCACCTCTACACCCTCTGTCCCCGTGGGGAGAAGGATTCTGGACTCAGAGAGAGAGAGAGAGCTGAGCCCTGTGGGGAGGGGCATAGGTTGACCAGAGTCTACCCCGCATTATGGGTTATATGATCAGGAGCCTGTTACAGGTTATATGGTAAGGAGCCCTGTAACCCTTGGAATGGATTCAATTAAATGCCAGATGTAGGAGAGTATAAGTGGTGGACAGGTAGTGCCTCATCTCTTTTAATAAAAGTTGTGGCCTGCTTCTTAATCCCATGCATGTGTCTGTCCTCATTTTGCCACTATGTCCACAGCAAATAACATCAAGAAATCAAATTTGTAAACCATGGCATATTGCTTCCAGATCTCTCGCTTACATTTATCTGTTGACCCACACCTGACTTGCAACGTTTTTTGCAAATTAGTTAGGAAGATCATTAGAATGGCTTTTAAAATCTATGGCATACTGCATATTGAATGGAATACTTATAGAGAATTCAAGCAATCTAATTCATGTATACCAGAAGGTCATGAATTACTGAAACTGTATCACCTGTTAAACAAATCTGAAAACTGCTTTATTTTTCACTTTCAGCTTTTATAATGATAATAACTAAGGGTGCCATCTTGGACTGTGGTCTAGTGGGATTTTAACTGAGGCTGTGCTTAGTACTTGCAGGGGAGACCTCTAAGTAAAACCTAGGTTCCTTCAGGAAGGATGAGAGTGATTTAGCTGTGAGACTATTCCAACCACTGTCTTAGCATAAAGTCAGAGGGCACCTCTGGTCATCAAGTATGCAGTGAAATATTTTGTAAGGGTACAAGTGTTAGCCCAAGTAGTCTGTTTAAATTTCAGTTTGGGAAAATATATTCTCCCTACCTAAATACCTCCATCAGTTCCAGTTAGATCATGTTTTCTTCTGCATGTCCCATTCTAAGGGCTTGTTTACACTGCCGCCTAAATCAATGTAAGCTATGTCGCTTGGGGTGTGAAAAAAACTACCCCCTTGATTGACGTAACTTACATCAATTTAAAGTGGTGTCTACACCACACTATGTCAGTGGGAGATGCTCTCCTGCCGGCATAGCTTCTGCCTCTCGTTGAGGTGGAGTAATTATATCGGCGTGAGAATGCTGTCCGCTTGACTTAATGAGTCTTCACGAGACGCACTAAATCAACACCTCTGCATCGATATTACCATGCTAAATCAGCGCCACTGCAAAGACAAGCCTTAAGTGATTCAGTATACTGTGTGCTGTTAAACAGTTGAAGCATTCCACCCCAGAGAGGTAGGTGCATTTCAGTGGTGGGTGAAAGGATTCCTCTGCGTGGTGCGTGCACGCACCTCCCCCAACCCGCCTTGCTGGCAAAATCCAAGCCATATCCCAGTAGCAGAAAGTCCTCCTGAAGGGCCAGAGTACAAACCGCTGATCTTATTTCACAGGTATGGTCTGATCCCAGCAGAGCCCATCACATCACCCTTGTTTCTTGCCCAAACAATGTAATGATTCAGTTAATCTCACAGATAGCCTCTGCTAGGAGGGCTTTTAAAGAGTTTAAAACTTTTCCCTTCTTGTATTTTCCCTGGGGAAGGTGGCACCCTGTGTATGAATATCCTCATGGGGTTAGCTGCCTCCAGTAGCACACAGGGGTGCAAATTTTGTCTCCTCTGCATTTGTAGGTGTTTACCGAAGCCCATAATATTTAAAAAGCACTTTGAAATGAAGGGCCCTGCATTAGACATTATTACCAGTAATAATTGGTTGTGATTATCTGCTCATTAATCTCCAAGAGAGACCCTATAACTCATTGATTATTGCCTAAATATCTCCTTACGATTCTGACCCTTTAAAGCCTAAACAGTCAATCATTTTTATAAGCAAAAAGTTATTTTCTATTTATAATGACAAACAGAATCTGTAACCTAGAGAACATTGTGATTTGGGAAGGTTGTAAGAGGAAATCAAGGACTCTGCCTGTCCCATTTCATCAAATTCATGTATGTATATGAATATACATACATACATGCATACATGTGGGCTTCTTCCCAACCAATCCACAGTATCCTTAATAACCTAGGCAGGACCCTTACTGTGGTCTTCAACGCTTTTGTGTTTTTAACATCTCCTGTTACTCTTCTTAAAAACCTATTTCTCTCTTACTATTTTAACATGGTTTTAGAAAATTAACAAGCTCTGTCCCTCATGCACATCTCCTTGAACTGAGATGTACAGGAGGAACATCCTTGGGTGCTGGATGAGAGAGAACTTCTCCCCATGGACTCTGGCATGAAGAAGCAACAGAGCTGCCTTGCAGTTATTGTATCTCCTTCTCAAAACTGGGGGAGTAGTTAATGGTTCCATATTGTTCCAAGACCCGGTGCAAAATCATACTGATTTTGTGCAGTGAGAGCCTTCCATGAATGCAAGAGTGATGGGAGACAGGGTTTGCTATTGTGTCTTGTGTATTTGATACGTGTATCCTCTGGGAAATGTTTGCAGTCTTTGAAACATTTGTGTAATGGTGGTTGTTTGAAAGCAAACCACTTTCTAAAAGAAAATACAAAACACCAACCAACCCAAACAATTCTCTGATTATGGGAAATGTCCTCTTTTAAGAAACCAGTCAGATTACCAGATAATTTAGTGTTTGCTGTGTTGTTGTAGCATGTTGGTCTCAGTACATTACAGTGACAAGGTGGATGAGAAGAAGATCTCTGTGTAAGCTCAAAAGCTTGTCTCTTTCACTAACACCAAAACAAGTTGGTCCAATAAAAGATATTATCTCACCCACCTTGTCTTTCAAATCACTTAGATCAGTTAAACATTTTCCAGGCTTTAGCTATTTATCCTTAATCAGATAATCTCCTTGATACAGCTTTTGTTCTGAAAGTAAATCTCCCTGGTGAAAGAGCAGTTCTCCTGGGTTAAAACTGTTAAAACTTAGTTTGATCTGGCTTCTCTAATATTATAATAAGAAATAGCTTTATTTTCCTTGGTGGTATGTTTAGAAGCCTCAGTGACAGGCACTTCTCTAATACATGCTGTATGTACAGAGAAAAACTACTCATCTTAATCTTAACCATTTAAAAACCCTATAGGCATAGATAATACATATGTCCATGTAACTGTCATTTGACTTTATTTACATACACATTATTATTTTCTCCCTTGACGATTAAGGTTGGCCCATTTAAATGGCCTGACCCCTTGGATGAGCAACATGTCTCAACATTAATAGTGTGCTGTCACCAAAGGAATCTGATCAGAGTGAATATCCATGATCCTAAAGGGATTGGGAGACAGTGAACTTTTTCTGAATCTAAGGTGAGTACAAGGTAAATAACCTCAAACCTGCTGTGTCCTTAAAAGGATAGATTCAGAAATTGGTTCAGAAGCTGTCAAACAGCTTTTTTTTTCCCCCTGAAGGGGCCCAGTTATTGCAATTGAAATCCTTTCTGTAGTTAAAATAAATTTGCAAATGTATATACAGTAAAATGCAAATATTTCAGTTTTAAGTATATTTCTCCTCTATGATAGACAGGAACAAGTGTTCTGCATTTTCATTTGTATTGTGTTTAGGGTTAATACTCGTCATTAGCATGGCCTAGGCTTGTGATGTTAGCTCTGAGTTGCGGTATTGAATTATTTGTACCTAATTTGAATCCTAGATGCTCAAAATACAGGAAAAAATTTCTGTGAACATAGGACCAACTATCCTCCTGCAGCTGTGTGTAAGTGGAAGTCTGCAATCTTGTCACTATCTTTAAGCTGTTAATGATAAATTCTGCAGCAATTAATGCTGCATAGATTTCAGACATTGAAATGACTGTAGAATAAGTACAATTATTGATTTAGTTTCTTTTAATTGGTTGTGGGTTGAGTGAGGAAGAAGAGGGTCATCATATATTTTTGCTCTGCCCAAATACAGCTCTAGGACTAAAGAGGAAATGTTAGTAAATTGCACTGAAAGTAATGGAGGAATATGGGGTTTATTTATTTTTGTATTTTGTTAGGTCATATGTCTTTAAAACATTGTAAGGTTTAGATCTAGTTCAAGCAACAATATAAACCTGTAGTGCATAAATGAGAAAAAACTTTAAATGCTTGTAACTGGAAAAACTGTTAAAATAAATTACTTCAAACAAGTCTTGAACACAAACAGATCTGCAAGACTAGGTATCTGTGCATCAGGTCAACTCAGTTGTTGAGTTCTTTGTGTGCAAAATTCTTGCCAGGGGACTTTGTTTTCTGTAACAACAACGAGGAGTCCGGTGATACCTTAAAGACTAACAAATTTATTTGAGCATAAGCTTTTGTGGGTAAAAAACCCAGTTCTCACAAAAGCTTGTGCCCAAATAAATCTGTTAGTCTTTAAGGTGCTACTGGACTCATGGTTGTTTTTGTGGATACAGACTAACATGGCTACCCCATGATACTTGACACCATGCAAGGCACTCAGTCTTCTGAGAGTTTTTTTTTTTTCAGCCTAAAAAAGGATTTTGCTGGTTTATAAGGAGCTGAAAAAGGATATTATTAAAGAAGTGGAAAGTTGACCTTAACTACTACAGTTGGTACCATTTCTGCTTTGAAAAAAAAAGTATGTGTATATAATATATATATTAATGGACACTACACCTCTAGTGCAGGGCCGGATTAAGACCTTTAGAGGCCCCAAGCACTGAAAAGAGTATGGTGCCCCACCATGTAACTCAAAATAAAAACAATACTATACCATACAATAAAATTGTATTTTTTGAAATGACACAAAACGTACATGTATGCTGAAATTAAAATAGCTTCTTTCTAGATTTTCTGTTGGCAAAATTCTGGATAAGTTCGTCGAAGCATGTCTGCTTCCATACACAATAGGGAAAGTGAATCAAGTCTGTCCTGACACATTTTTGTTCTCTGAGGGTTTTTTATTCTTTTCATCTGAGAAAAAGAGCGTTCTGCAGAGCAGTTAGTAATCATCAATGTTAGAAAAATACATAGTGTGATTTATACATTTGGAAATACACGTTGTATTCTGTCTTTCAATATTGTGTCACGAAGATCAACGTGACTGAATTTCTTTTTTCCTGTTTCATTAAACTTTGTGCGCATATAACAGTAGAGCTGTCGTACTTCTCCTCAGAAATTCATGTTTAAGTCAGCAGGATATGAGTCAACTAGCTTTTGGGAACCTTGTGAATATTGTTCGTCAGATAAATCCATATCGTTTAGAAAAGAAAATCTATTTGATACTTCTTTGTACACTTCACCTCTCCTCTTCATATGAGCTTCAAGTGTATCAATTATAGCGTAGTAAGTAAGATACATGAAATTTGTCTCTAGGATTCAATGTTGCACTGCTATCATTTGTTTGTTTTTTCCTGATTTCTTGTGGGACAGGGCTTCTTTGTAGTTGGTATCAGGCAAGATATCTTTTAATGTCTTCAAATCTTTCAAAATCATTCCTCAAAGTGTGTAAGTGGTCTGCTAATGATTGACAGAGGTCTGCACATGTTTTCAAATCCAGTTATTTTTCTTGGAGACCTTGACTTGTGTGGCAAGTGTTGTAAAATTTCATTCCACAGGGTCAGCATGAATACAAACTCTAGTTCTTGCATCTTGTTTGCAATGTTTTCTGCCTCTTATATAGTTTCTCCCTTTTGTGACTAGTCTTCAGCTATACTTTCTGATGCATCCATAATCTTTGAGTAGGACTCCAGAATAGCACTTGTTGCCACTGCATGTACCTCCCAGGGAGTATTAGAAAGAGATTTCAACACATGATCATTGCCCAAATATGTTTTAAGAACTGCCCATCAGTATGTTGAGGCAGAGAAAAATGTATCAAGTTACTGGACTGTTGAGAAAAACCTTCCTGCCACCGGACAACAATCAACAGCACTGCGGCCAACAATATTGAGAGAGTGTGTAGCACATGGTATGAGTATGGTATATTTGTTCTGTTCTGAAAGCTTCTTCTGCATTCCTTGATACGCCCTGACATGTTGGCAGCATTGTCATAAGATTGACCTCTGCACTTCGAGAAATCTATTTTGCAAATTTAGCACAGATAATGCAGAACTTGATTTGCCATTTCTTCACCAATGTGGCTTTTCAAATTGAGGAATGTTATAAATCGTTCAACTGGTTTTCCATCTGTGGGGGAGACATATCTTAGTACAATACTCAATTGATCAATATGTGAAAGATCAGGTGTAGAGTCAACAGATAAACTGAAATACCCAGCAGTACTTATTTCATTCACAATAGCTGAACAAACTTTATCACTCTATTAGACCAATGAGTTCCATCACATATTGTCTTGGATAAGTATGATGGGTTACCTTTGCCAGCATTCCCATAGTTTGAGATATGGCCTGCTAAAAATGGGTCAAACTGAGCCACAAGCTCCAATAATCCCAAGAATTTTCCATTCTGCAATTATCCACGTTCAGCTAATGTTTGAACAACAGCTATAACACGCTGCAAGACATGTTGCCAGTATTCACACTCCCCTTCAATTTGTTGTTCCAATTTTTGTGTCAGTCCAAATCCCTGTCTTCGATTTAAATATGTCAACATTGAATCTCTGTGAGTGGTGCTATTTTCATGTTGTTCAGTTAAAATAGTATTCCGCCAGTCATTAAGTCCATCTGCAGCAAACCAGGATGTTGAATGTTTATATACAAAACGTTTGCAAACAAAACAGTACACAGACCCTGTTGTGTAATGGAGTGTAAGGAAATCTAACAAAGTTCTTATTTTTCCCATGATGACTACTTCAATGCTTTTTTTGAAATATCAAATATCAATTTAAAAAAAAAGATTTTTTTTTTGGTGTCCCTGCTTTGCTGGCGCCCTAAGCACATGCTTAGTCTGCTTATTGGGTAATCCAGCCCTGCTCTAGTGGAAGTGAATTGCAAAGGAATGTTCTACAAAGAGTTAAACTAAAATTGTCACTGACCAATCTCCAGTGTTATGCTAGTGTGGGGGAAAAGATGACCACCCAGCTGATTTTGAAACAGACAAGCCGAGGCTCCTTTATTACTATAATAAAATTACAAGTATGCATACAGGGGGAGACAGCGTAATCCCATGCAAGAGGTAGGCTGCTCTGCCCTTTACAATTTTTACCAAGCTTATAAAGGTTAAAACCGCAAAACATCATATTGATTACACAGTTTTGTCTTTTCTGGTAAATTAAGATTGCAAATCAGCTGGTTATTTTACTGTTAGTTAAGTTTGGGTTATTTCCTGTTATTGTTCTTTTGCAATTATGCTGACTGTTTTACAACCCCCCTAATTGCAATTACATATTGCAAAAGCCATTACCATATAAAATATTGCAAATCAGCAAGCTATTTTAACATATTTCATGTGTCTTGGTAGTGATTGAGCTGGTCATTTAGTAGCCCCTCCTTGCAGTCACCCTGAGCAAGCAATAATTATCACCCTATATTTGCCTATAGCTGAGCTGGCACTTAAGGGACCCTTTGAACCCCGCCCAGTTCCTCTTTTGTCAGTGCATCATACCCCGTTTCTTCATACCTAGTTTAATCACACTCCAGTTTCTTTATGCCTCTGTGCTTGATATGCTGATAAACGATTTTAGCAGAAGTTTGTAACTTTTGCCTTTATTTAGCATAGTTTTGTGCTAAAGGCTATGGGCCTGAAAGGTTGAGGGGGTATAGGTTATTCTTATTCTGAAACTCTGAATCAACAAGGTGGGAGCTATTTTCCCTATCATTCCCTCCTTTTGATGCCATTTTCCGGCATCAGCTCCCTAGATTTGAATGTTTATTAAATTCCCGATTTTAAGAGTTTGTGAATTCATTTTATAGGGTGATTCCAAAACTTTATATGTCGGGGAATTGGGCTGATAAGGCTCTAATTCCTTTAAGGGGACAAAGGCCACTTGATGGAGTTGGGTATACAAAGCAGGTGCAGAGTGGGAACAACATGTTTTGTAGCAACAATAGCAAAAGCAAACATTTAATAATAACCCTAATAATAACCCTCCCCCCAACAAGCCCCATGGTATATACTGATGGGTATGCGGGGTTGGAGGGCTTTAGTAATAGAGCATAGAAAATCCGTTTCAACATGGAGAGTTGTAACTCTGTGGGCCGGTTGGAAGGCATTAAGTTCGGTTTGGTACACGTTTTTGAGAAGATGGACTTGTTTTTGCAATTGGGAAATTTGCTGGACCTCCGGGAGGAGGGTCACCAAGGAATGGAAACGATCGGGTACCGGAGCGGTCCAATTGAAAGGGATATGGAACGATAGGGAAGCCTGGTACGTTTTGTCCGCAGGCCAATAAATAACATGAGTGCCTGTGGTCGTGCTCAGATTAAAGGCCACATCTCGTAAAACAGATGAGTTAACATGAACACAGCTGTTGTTGCCCTGGATAAGAAGTTGGGAAGCAATGGTTGTTATGTGTCCACTACCCTCCTAACAAATGTGTTTATGAATGGTAATGATTTTCCCAGGGTTAAGCTTTTTAATGCACTGGAGCTGAGGAGGCTTTAAAGGCCAAAAGGTCCACAGGTTACCGAGCCCTATTCAAAGACCAGGCGTCATTTTCGTGGCACCAATAAGGAATCAGTTAAGGCCGTGGGGTGGTTTTATTTCCCATACGTCCCAGTGGATCATCCAGTTCCACATACAACCTTCCCAATGGCCTGGGAGGATTTGGTACGTGGGAGCCCACATTCCTTTCACAGGGCCATGAGCCTGGAAGGAACACTGTGAGCGCCAGCAAGTCCACCCCGAAAACTTCCAAGTGTGTCTCCATGACCATAAATCAAGTGGCACGCCTGAGGCATTTGTGAGGGCAGTGGGCCAGGTTTGGTGCTTGATGTCTTTTTGAATGGAGGCTAGCTGAACATTAAGGAAATCCTGTACCTCGGAGCAAGCATGGTCCCACTGCAATGCCTTCCCAGCCTTCATAGCGTGAATAATCATCTGTTTGAGCAAATCCTGGGTAAAGACATTAAGGGTGGAGATCACATGTAATTCACCTACCCCAGCCCGGACCCCAGTTACCTGTGCCCCGGAAATAAGTCCTTCTGCCCTTTTTAACTGTCCTAATCTACTTTCATGCTGCTGGGCCTTATAGGTATTTCAAGCAGAGGCAGCACTGTTAGCCCCTTTCCATAGAGTATCTGTGATATCTCTTTTCTTTCGAGAGGAGTGGCTCCAAGCCTGTTGCTGTAGTAACCTGAGGGCATCTCCTTGGGAACAATTAGGGTAGGTAGCAGCAATTTGGAAGTGAGTTAAGGGTAAGGAAAACCTAATAGTTCCCAAAGTAGCATTAAGTATGGTCCATTTAAACCCCGTAGAATCCCCTTTACTTGTAACTTCGTACCATAACTGCTGTCTGAGTACTTGAATGCCCTGTTTGGATGCGGTTATATTGGTTGTATATACAGGGGTATATTGAATTAGGGTGCAGGTTATATTTTCAGTCAGGGGAAGGGTTTCTGTAAAGCCGAAGGACACTGTAAAAGGGCAGAATCTTCAGGTATTTATGGCAAATTTGGTTACTTGGGTAATTAAGAAACAAAAGGGACCTCGTTCATCAAGGGTGGAACACAGGCCAGGGATTAGCATTGAATCCTCATCTTTTTGCCAGTTACGTACAAAGTAAAGGGTCTTAACGGGTTGATCATGGGGGTCAGTAGTTATGTTTACAAAGCTGATATACACGGCTCCAAAAGTTTCCCATTCGACCACCCTTTTATAAATGAGGCCTTGGACTGAAAAAAATAACTTAGTCGAGCAATAAGAAAACAGATCGCCAGAAGAGGATGGCCTGGGCCATTGTAAAATGTTAGAGATAATGCCCATGCTAAAATTGGAATGGGGCCGAGGCACAGAAGTGCTGTTTGAGATGTCCTTTTGGGTCGGGACCGGGGCACGGGAATGATGGGGTGGGGAGTAGTCAGAGGAGAGGGGTTAGGTTTTATCTAATAACTCAGGGAGCACTTGACACGGATATGGTACCTGGCCATACTTACAGGTAGCTGCTTGGGGAACGAAACCCAAAACCCAGTTTGTTCCACATTCCCAGGAGTACACCCCACAAGTCCCTCCTTGCCAGGTAACAAGGTTTCGTTATTTATACCATGGCCAACTTTTAACATCCTTAACAGTCAGGGACTTTCTCCCCTGTTGCTTCGCAGCTCATCGCACAGTTCTTTTCCTTTTCGGGGCTGATAATGGTCTTGTTCCACGTGGTGGGAGGTCTAGGGGCACCTTAGGGCGGCTCTCAGGTGTAGGGTGGAGTGGTATTGTGGAAGTACCAGTTCTTCTGGGCATCCAGAAATACTTAAAGGAATCGTGAAAGTTTAAAAGTAACAAAAGAAGAAAGTTTAAAAATAACAGAAGTAGCACGGTTACACAAATAAAACAGGAGAGCATTAACCACCTTCGTGCCATGGCAGAGTTTGGACCAGTCACAGCAAGAACAGTTCCTACAACCCTTTCCCTTTAGTTTTTCTTTCTGCTTCTGAGATTATATTCTAGTTCCTTTTTTCCCCCTGTTCTGTGATTATATTTTAGTTCCTTTTTTTGCGTGTTAGGTGTTGCACCTGATGGATGAAGAGTCTCTTTAACACCTGGGGCCTGATTCGCGGGGCTGCAAGGTGTACTGGTGGGGTTCAAAGGTGGTGAAATCTCTTTACAGTGAGAAGCATGGACCCAACTGGCGAGCTTTTGGCCCTCCACCGTAGCCCCTTGGCACTCCACCGTAGCATGGGTGGTTAACAAAACCTGACATGGGCTCGTCCATCTGGGTTCCAGGGAAGACTTGCGCTGGGGGACCTTGAGATAAATCCAGTCTCCAGGCTGTAAAGGATGGCACACAGTCTCTGCCAGGTTGGGCAAGGCACTTTGGACCTGTGAGTAAACAAATCTTAACATGGCGAATTAAGGATCTGTAATAATTAAAACAGTTTTATCAATTAACTGCAAGTTTACTTGACTAGGGAGTAAAGGTGAGGAAACAGGCATTCTCATGGGCCGTGCCATGTTTTCGCATAGGGGTATTCCTCATTTGCATTAGAGCCAGAGGCAGAGCCTCTGGCCATTTAAGGCCTGTTTCAGCACAAAGCTTGGCAAATTTGTTTTTCAACTCCCCATTTTTACGTTCCACTGCCCCCGCACTTTGGGATGGTGGGGGCAGTGTAGGTGTGGTACTATGTTGAGAGCCTTGCAGATTTGTGGCATGACTTGGCCTGTAAAGTGGGTGCCTCTGTCACTGTTGATAGAGACAGGTAATCCGAACCAGGGAATGGAATCCTTTAACAGTTTATTTGCAACTGTAATGGAGTCAGCTTTTGCGCAAGGGTAGCCTTCAATCCACCCAGAATACATACAGATGCACACTAATACATACTCATAGGAGCAGCATTTTGGTAGACTTATAAAATCAATTTGAATATTTACAAAAGGCCCTCATGGTGTAGAGCGGGCCGCCTGGCTAGTCCGGACTGGTTTTCCCCTGTTGTGTGCCAGGCAGATAGGGCAGAAATTGCAATATTGCTGAGCCATGATTGAAGCTGTCAGCTACTAGGTCCAAAGAGGCGTGAGGACCCCTAGGGCCATCCCTTTTATTCATGACAATAGAGAGTAAAGGTTTTTTTTTTATAATCAGGGAGGCCTAGTGCTAATGCTCGGGCCAGATTTGCTTAACCTGAGTGAAAGCCTTACTAGCCTTTGATGTCCAAGGGATGGGGTCTGTGACCTTGTCTAAGGTCAAGTCTTGCAATTACAACATTCAAACATTTGAATAAAATTATTTTTACAAATATTTTTGCTGAATGTAGGCAAAACTGAGGAATTACTTAAATTATTTTTTATAATTTTCTGTATTTATTTTTATGGGCAGGTCAAGTTTTGATGGTTTATTTTTTTTACCTTTTTAACTTTTGCCTTTGAATACATGTTGATTTAAATGGAAAAACACAATTTATTTTGGCTTCCCTTTGACAACATGACCGTTGATTACAGAGAGCCACCTTAAGGCTTAGTGTAGGGTACTTACTACAGTTTCTTATTTGCTATTTGTTACCAAAACAGATTTTAAGTCTTTTACCATTCTCCTGGCCTTGACTGTCTTGTTGGAGCCACAACTTTGGATTGTTTTCTTGTTTAGTTTTGTGTTCTGGTAAAAATATATTTGTACTCAGTTTTCCTGCTTAATTTCCTCCAACAACTACAGAGTTAACTTTTAACATCCTAACTTCCTCAAACCGCTGTTGCTGTTTGTTTGGGCCTGATCCTTTTTCTGGCTGTATTATTTTTCCCATGGGCACTGGCATCATTTTACTACCAATTTAACAAGGGAGGGTGGGCTTTTTGACTAAACCCCCTCTTATGTATTTATGCACACCTATTTACATACATACATTACATCTAGATGCATCTTGTCTAATAATTAAGGTTTCCTCTATGTTCGGACTTAATACAATTTTCCTTGAGGCAATAGCAACCCCTCAACACCAGTGCATTATAAGAAAAAAAATAATAACAGGGCTACAAACAACAAATAAAATAGGGAGAACAACAGCATAAACAGCAAAATAAAATTTCTTCTTCGGTATAGTTTGAGAGAGAGTTTTACTATATTTTTGGGAAGTGGTCTTGCTGGGTTCAGACAAATTTTAGCCAGTTGGGTAGATCCAATGTGCCCATCCTGGCTAGCATGATCGGCTCACAATGCCCAGAGGGAGGGAGAGAGCTTAACCAACAGTTCCTGTTGCAACGAGGAAGGGCTGGAGTCGGGGTCCCCCACAGGAGCTTGCTCCTTCTGTAATAGGGCTCAAATTTTGTTCTGCACAGGATCAGGCACTTCCAGGAACACCCCTTTCGGAGAGCAATATATAGTGCAATTTAATTTACACAGCAAATTCTTTCCCAACAGATTAGGAGGGGAGCAAGGACTGAGGAGAAACGCATGGTGCTCAGTGAGAGGGCCGACTGAGATTGACATAGGAGAGGAGACAAGGTGGGGAATGGGGGTATTTCCCACACCGATGGCATTAGTAACTTCTGAGGAAAGGGGTGCTGCAGGGAAATCCTGCACCCTAAGAGCGGACCGCAAAGCTCCAGTATCTATTAAGCAAGAGGTGGGCACTCCGTTTATTATACAAGAAATGAAGGGCCAGTTTGATTGACTGGCTGACAATTAAAAATAGGCTTGGTTCGAAACTCCCCCAGGACGAGGAAAGCGCTTAGGCAGTTGTGCAGTTAAATGCCTCTGGCTGTGGACTCTGATTAGGCACAGCAAAATGTAATGTATAATTTGCATCACTTTAACTTGACTGCCTCTTGGAGTTTCAAATATTGACATAAGCACTGTGCATAGATTATCAAAGTTAAATAAAACCCAGAGGCTGAACTGAAGAAAGAGATTCTAATTGTGAAACTGCAGTAATTATTGTATAAAATATGTTCTCTCTCTTTAACATTTAAAAAATGTTCCTCATCTGGCTCTCCAACACTCATTCTGCCTTTCTCAAATCACATTTTCTGGAGTCTTGTAACTTGCATAAACTTCATTTGGAGTCTGACATTTGTAACCTTTGGGCAGGGTGAATCATCAAACACATCAAAGTGTGATTAAATGATGCAGAGTCCAGTCTGCCAATTCCTTGATCTGTATCATGTCATTATTTTGATCTGTTGCTGAGTTGTGATTCACTGTTGTGATGTGGCATCTCAAAACTCAATGTAATGTGTAATAAGGGCCTGACTTCCAAAGTTAATCGTGCGCAAACAGATGCATGCAGTTGAATTGTATGTACTTCACTTGGAGAATCTGGTCCTGCTATGTCATTCATATTTTAAAATGATTCCTCTGTAGAATTCCATAGTACAGATCACTGCTTAAGCTTCTGCATTTAGCACTTCTCCAGTACTACTGGCAGTAGCAGAATGAGACAGTCTGTGATAAGTGATCAACTCTAGTGTATTTCACTCTTCTCTGCCAGCACACCTGGAGAAAATCTCTGTGTTGGAGTTCAGGCATGAATTGTGATCAACTGCTGGTACTATACCATTTTTGTGATGGGTTTGCCAGAAAGTGAAGGAGGATTAAAAAGAAGGAGCCAGATGGAGTAGGATGGGGACACACACACACGGGGACACACGCACAAATGAAACGGGAAGGGGAGAGATGACTCAGTTTTGCAGATGTCTTCCTAGTTCATCAGCATTCAGGACCAATCTCAGTACATCGCTGCAGTGTCAACAAGGGCATCGAGTGCTTAGCCTTAGACTGGGAAGTATTTCGCATCACTGACTAGTGACTTCATATGGCCAACTGGAAGAGAAACATACAGTTTGGTGAAAGCTATGTCCATCCCTTCTCAGCTGGAGGGGACAAAAATGGAAACTTGGTTCAGGCTTGATTAAAAGCGTGGGTCTGCCTGTCAATGCTCATCTCAACTTTCAATCTTTAAGGAAAATGTAAATTTCCACCCCTTTAAATGGGTGGTGTTGACTTCAAACTTTTAAGGGATATTTTGGTTTCAAGTTCATTATAATGATTCTTCCTAAAAGTGTCCTATTATTAACAGTCCCTGCCATTCTCATCCAAAACATGCAGGTTAACATTTTCAAAATTGACTAAGTCCCATTTTCAAAAGTGACTGAAGTGTGTAGCAGCCGAAATCCCATTGACTCCGTCCCATTCGGCTCTGCCCCACAAGGAGCAGAATCATTAAGGAAGTGCCAGGATTTTTTTACCTAGTTACTTTTCAGACACAAACTGCAGTTCCATGGTTGGGAACTTCCAGGAAGGCTGTGGGCAAAATTTTCAAAATTGTCTAAGTGACAGAGGACCCTAAGTCCCATTTTCAAAAGTGACTTAGCTGTAGAGGGTATATTTATGCTGCAGATAGATACGCGTGGCTGCCCTGTGCCAGCTGACTTGGGTTCGTGGGGCTTGGGCTGCAGGGATGTTTAGTAGCAGTGTAGATATTTTGGCTCAGGCTGCAGAGTGGGCTCTGGGACCTTCCCATCTAGCACTTCCCCGCCTTGCCAGAGCCCCATGAACCTGAGTCAGCTGGCATGGGGCAGCTGTGGGTTTTCAATTGCAGTGTAGACATACGCTGTGTGGCTAGGTCAAATGTGGGTGCCTAAAGTTAGGCTCCTAAAAACTGTATTTACAGTCCTAAATATAAGTAGCCTGATGTTGCAAAGATGCGGAGCTTCTGCAAGTCTGATTTTTATCGGCAGTAGTCAGGTCAAAGTACACATGCTTGTGTGTACATTCACCAAAGTTGCATGCATAAAGCAGAATAAATATGTGCACAGTTAGGCACCTGATTACTCTGTGAACAACTTACTGATTTGCATATACAAATACAGTAAATACTCGTGCAGCTACACTTCTGTGTATGAAGCTGGATTTCCAAAAAATTGGTTCTGAATATCTATGAACATAACCTAATCTTGGCCTGTTACAAGTTCTGGAATGAATTATGTGCTGTATAGACTACTACTTCTTTGTAAATGAAACTTACAAAGAAAACTGTGTTTTATATTTATGTGTGTATATATGTGTGTGTCTAGCTATATAGATAGTAATTGTGAAGATTTAGTACATCTGTATGTATCTCTATCAAATTAAACTCCAGTTTGTTTTGTAATCATTTTTGTCAGATTGTCATATGCCCTCCCTGTTGTCTTTTTATCTCCCATGTTGGACTGAAGTTCTGAGGGGTGGTTGACACATGGGAAACAATGGTGAGCAATGAAGGGTTGTTACCATTGAATGGCTTCACCCTAGCAATGCTATAGGTATGCTAAAGAGTGTAGCCACATCTGCAAACAACAGTTTTTCCAATCTAGAATTCAAATGGGCAGTAACTAGGCAACTGATTACCTGGCGGGAACTTGATCATCTGATGGGGGCTTTGAGGCTGACCAGGAGGGTCACATGACAGAGGAGAAAGAGAAGGTCTGTTTTAAGTTCCCTTGCCAACCAGGACAAGAAGGTGAGCTTGGACAGGAGGAAAGAAGGAAGAGAGGAGAGTTCTGGGAAGTAAAAAGGACATTTACCAAATCCCTAAGGATGCTTGTGGTGGTGAGGAAGCTAAGGCAGAGTTTTGTGTGCCATTGTGTATTATTTTGCCTAGATGGATGTATCTTTTGTGATTTGTCTATGAGTAAAGCATGATTAGCTTAGAAATCCCTCTGCAAAATCTGTTACTTCAACTATCACATGTCCCTGAAGGATTAAACTATAAATCAGATTATCCATGTGGGTGCTCCAGGAAGGGGGTACATAAGATAATGAGAAGACTTGAGGAGTTCAGTGTTAAGTCCGGGGGCCCTGGGCAGTTGGACTGTAGGATCCTATTTCTTAAAAGCGATACTAGAGAAGGGAGTCTGTGTTTGAGAAATGTGCCCAAGAGGCCAGAGCCTGTCCAGCCCTGGGCACAGAAGCACACAGATCCAGTGTGTGGGTTCAAACTGCTGTCTGGTGAGTATCCATTATTTCAGCCTAGATATACTAGGTACAAGGACTAAATCTAACAGTCCAAAACACAAGTGATCAGACTCGACCCACAAGGGACAGTAACAACACTCTAAGTATTGGGAAAGGATTTCTACCAGGGTACTGCCATTGGGCTCTGATTGGGGCTGTATCTTTTGATTTAGCCTCAGGCTGGTAAAACCTGCAGCTGCTTAAAGGGAGAATTTTCTGTAACTCTGTCCTTCTTCGAGAATCCTCTGAGTTTAAAGGTATAGGGTACAGACTATACTGTTGTTCTGCCTCTCCTCCGTTTTTGGGGATCCGCCACCCTAGTAATAACTCATGTACCTTCCTCTCTTGGCTGCTGTTCATAGCTTTCCCAAACATGCGGTAGTATGAAATTGACATGATTACTATCAGTTTAACTTGCTGCCCTTGGGATTTAGCATAGCAGTGTTGAAACTGTTCTGAGTCATGTTAATTTCATTCTTGGAGTTCTTACTGTCTTCTTGGAGCTAGCCAACTATATATACAGAAAATGACACTACATTAGTTTATATTTGATTCACCTTTGGGAGGTTCTCTGTGCCTGATTCTTTGTGAGAGAGAGATGTGGCATGCCTCCCCATAGTGCCCTCTGAGGCCAAGTCTGTCGCTGCTGATGTCAGTGCCCCACCCATCAGCCCAAGATTTTCTGTCCCTCCTAAGAGTTCACATGGCTCTACCTTCCAGCTTGGTCCCTCTCCACAACTAATCCCCTTGAGGTAGTGAAAGTTCAAACTTAGAAGTCCCAAGAAACAAAAAAAGCTGCTTTGAGTGATTGAACATATGAATTCCACACCTATTGTCTGTGCACCCAGTGCACGGCTGTCGGAAATGTTTCCCCTCAGCAGTACCTGTGCTAGTGTCTCGAGTGCCCTTTGCTGCCACCTGCCAGTGAGGTCAGGTTTAAAGGGCATGTCCATCCCATCCCCCCTAGTTTCTTTCTACTGCTCCTGAGGGTGCACAATAGAATTGCTTTCTATTGCATTAGCAGTATCTTTCAGCCTTTTAATAGGTAGTTCTGTATTTCAATGTAAATAGTTTTAAAAGTTTTAATGAGTTATTTAGTAGCTGTTACTTAAAATAACCCCAAACCTACCCCTTCAGGACCTGTGCTTCTTGAAGCAACCCACAGTAGTCTTATCTCGTGCCCATGAGCAACCTGCAGTACTCTTATCTCAAATACCCGGGCAAGACTCACATAAGGGACCACTGCCAAATTTATCAGGACTTTAAGCTTAAGACAAAGAAAGTCTAGGCTGAAGTTCCTACTAATGGAGGTGGCTCTGAAACCACCATTGGAACCATCCAGTCTGAGTAGGCGCCGAGTGCTGCACTTTCATTCAGAAGGGCACTTCTGAGATTCCCAGCACTGGTTTCTTTCTCCAGTGCCTACGAAGAGGCCTAAGCCTTCTAAAGTCAAGAGGAAGATTATCACCTCCAACCCAGTTAAGTGGGAGGAAAGGAGTCAAAAACATACTGATTCAAAGCACTCCTCCTCCAGGTCTATGGAAGTACTTGGATTATTGACTCAGGTGACGTACAGGTTCCATCAAGACAGACACCAGAAAGGGCACTCTTGACTTCGGCAGCACTAAAGCCATCAAAGACTGTCTCAGTGCCGACTGCATCTGAGGCATTTGCAGCAGCAAGACACCTTCTAAGTCTGTTGGTGCTGGTATAGTTCTCCCAGTGCTATCAGGCCAGTTGGCACCAATTCCTGCACTGCAGCGTTCGATATTGCACCTCTCTTTGGGTTCTATGCCTGTCTACCCATCAGTACCAGCGAGGGGGAAACCTGCTACAATGGTGAATCTTCAGAAGACTTCAGGATCCTAGCACTGATCCATGGCTTTGATGGGGTCAGTCTCTCAATGGTCAGTGGAAGGGAGAGTAATCATCTCCAGACTCTGAATTGAGACCGTACATCTCCCAGCCACCGAGCAAGACTTGTTGTTTCCCCCTTAATTCTGCCCCACTCCGGATCAGTGGTGGTTGAAGCAGCTAATGAGAGTATCTGGCCTCCTACAGACCTGGCTTCGGGCCTTCCACAGGAGACTTCCACACCCAGACTGCATGCACTCAGTCCTTTTATAAGGTCCGGGTGCTCAATAAACTGTTACTTGACCCCTCCTCACCCTTATTCCTGCCCCCTCGGGCTAGGAAGCACATATTAATTATTGGCACACATGGAGCTGGCCCTATCTTTCATTAAAGGGAACAGTCACTCTGAAACAGTCTGTTTTTTCAAGCCCTGTGTAGGTATAAATGTAAATTTTAATCTTAAATGTATTCAGCCGCTTCTGATATGTTTTGTGTTTGTGCAAGTTCCATTGAAATGTTTTAGTATTCCTGTTCTAGGTTTCTAATGATTTAAAGCAACATGCTGTATGCATGAAACCCAAGGAGTAGTCATTGTTTTATATTTTGTTTCTCTTTTACTAAAGTTAGTGCAGGTGCAGCTTTCAGTAGCACATTACCCACAGCTATCCTACTTATTTTCATAAAGTATTGAAAATGCTAACTGGGGAGGATGAAACATCTCTATTAATGTTAAAATTATTTGCAAAGTTACACTGTCACTTTTTTTTAAAAATTGTTTTGTATAAGCTATTTGTGCGTGTGACATTGCTCTTGTCATTAATTATTTTGGCATCACACCTGTGAATCACAGCTTTTTACACTGTCAGTTAATTTTACTGCAGAATTTACACATACGTTCTTTTTTTTAACTGCAGAATCTACATACATCTATAGTAGCAATCTTACTATATGAGAGTGTAGCGTGAACAGCTGTAACCATTAGTAAAGCTCTTAACAAAAGATATTCTCTAAGGAAAGCTATTCACATCAGTGGAGAACAATAGGGAAAAAATACAACCGATCCTGAAAACTTCAGTTATAACAGGATTGTCCTTCGGTTCATTGTATTGGTACCTGTCTCTTTTCTAAGAGAACAAACTCTCACACAGTGCCACAGCCAGCCCTGGTTGGGTCTAGGAGTGAAGTAATTTAATTTTGCACTTGGCACATTTCTCTTTGTTCTTTCTCTACTTTGTTTTTGTCTTTTTTTATGGAACAATTCCATGAGAGAACATCTTTGTATGAGGTAGAGTTTCAGATGACCAGGTGTTTTTGTGTTAATCAGGCGGTGTCAGTACAAGTTGCATACAATACAATGGCAGAGCTGGATTTAGGGGCGGGGGACCCAGGCAACCGCATGGTGTATTGGGCTTGGGGGGCACCAGGCTCAGTAATTTTTGTTAGCAGCAAAAGAGAAAAGAGCATGTTTGAAGTAACATATTTCAGGTATTCCGTGTGCGGTTTCATTTTTCACTAACATCCTGAAATTAAAAACCCTTAAAATTAAAAAGTTCCTATAAGCTAGAGGAATCTAATCTTTTGATTTGCTTATATATGTATGAATAAATACAGATTCACAGATCCTAGCATGCAAATTTATCATCTTATATGATGGGTAAATCATGCATACGAATTGTGGATCAAAGTAGTTAAATGGGTTACAATAAAAATAAGGTATTGAAAAGTTTAATAAATGGGGTGAGGCAGGGAGCACTGAAGACGCTCCTTGCCTGGGGAGTCATTTGGTCTAGGGCTGTCCCTGTACAGTAGGCACAGCATGTTGATATATTTAGAGCTGTGACTCTTTATATTTTTCTCTTGAACTTCACTGAACAATTTGCATATTCTCTTGACACTCTGCCAGTGAAGTGAGTCAAAAGCTGGTGCAGTCATTTAAAGATCATAGAATTGTAAGAGTGGAAGAGACCTTGAAAGGTCATCTAGTCCAGTCCTCTGCACTCATGGTAGGACAAAGTATTATCTAGACCAGTGGTTCCCAAACTTGTTCCCCCGCTTGTGCTGGGAAAGCCCTAGTGGGCCAGGCCAGTTTGCTTACCTGCCACATCTGCAGGTTCGGCCGACCGCGGCTCCCAGTGGCTGTGGTTCACTGCTCCAGGCCAATGGGAGCTGCTGGAAGCAGTGGCCAGAACATCCCTCGGCCCCCGCCCTTGGCGGAACAAGTTTGGGAACCACTGATGTAGACCATCCCTGCTAACCTGCTTTTAAAAATCTCCCATGATGGAGATTCCACAACCTCCTTAGCCAATTTATTCCAGTGCTTAACTGCCCTGGAAAGAAGCTTTTCCTAATGTCTAACCTAAACAACCTTACTGCAATTTAAGCCCATTGCTTGTTGTCCTATTGCCACAGATTAAGGAGAACAATTTTTCTCCCTGCTCATTGTAACAACCTTTTATGTGCTTGAAAACTGTTCTAATGTCCCCTCTCAGTCTTCCCTTCTCCAGACTAAGATATATAATTGCAAGAAATGTTTCAGTACATGCTATCTACCTGAAGAGAGAGAATTTCTACTAATTTTTTAGCTTATTGAAGCTTTCCTTTGAAAGATTCAATGACTAGAAGGGTAGTTTAGGTAAAACTTGTTAAAAATTACAAAAATGGTTAATAAAATCATCTTGAACTAATATTCTGGAACTTTCCTATTGGAAACTTATTGTTTAGTTGTGTGTGTTTTGCTATAGCATGTTGCACAGACACATTCTCTGGTTTTATACCCCTGTGGGACTCATTTAGCAATGCAGACTAAGTTGGAAAAGATTGTTCGGCACTGCACTGGGGACTGGCACACCAAGACAACCAGCTTTGCTAAAACTGGAAAGCTTTCTATGCTAGCTGATGAAAACTGAATGATATTGGTTTGCTCAGTCCAGCTACGCTGATTTATTGAAATTCCTAAATGTAGGCTCTACGTTGTACTTTCATTCTACTAGTCCTCAACGTCTGACACCATATAATGCAACAGATCTCCTCTTAGAAGCTGTGTGAGTTTTTAACCGTTCGTGGCGAATGGTCTTTACATGAACTCTTATGACTGTGAAGATTAGAGTTTTAACAACAAAGTATAAAATATGCAGCATAACCTTTTAGTGTCTAGGAGCGCCCTGTTGACAAAAGTCCTTGCAAGTGGATGAGTTTTTTTTTAAGTGAGTGTAGGTGAAATGGAAACTAAATATAAAGTGCCACTGTAGCACCACAATAACAGACATCATTCATACTCCCTCTGCTCTTACCATTTTTTTTTGCTGTTTTGTCCTCTTCAGTCCTCCCCCCCTTGCGCTTTATTTTTAGGCCAGTAAATATCTCTTTGACTTATGCCACTTTACAAGTAATATGGAGCAATGATAAGCAATGAGCACAGCAGCCTTTCCTGAGATGCAGCAGGCCTTGAATTTTCTAGTATATTGGATTAACATGTTAGCACTCTGGGTGTTTAAATCTTTAAAATTGCCTGTGTTTTGGTGCCTGCAACAGAGCCATTGACTTCACGGTACATGTCTACCACTGTCATTGTACTATTTTAAAATACATTTAAACAGGAAGGTGTTTTCCAGAGTCAAACCCATGTTACCTTTCCTTTTACCGGAATAGTTATCCATAATACCTGCAGGTCTGCTTGACATGTGGTCATAAATGTGCTTAATTTTGCAGATGATAATTTCATGAACATATCTAATTATTACTACTACTACTTTGGGTGTGGGAATGGGTTAGAGGCCATGTGGTTTATGCAGCATTAGTTTTCTGTGTAGTTATAATCAGAAAGAGAGACATAATTGACTTGCTCTATCTGTATAGTGAATGTTTTGTTGTCTTGTTCCTATGTTGGAAAAAAAATTGACTATTGTCAGCACTGCAGATCCAATAGCTAGGGAGCTATTCTCTGTCTTGACAGATTACCTAGCCAAGTTTTAGTAGTAGATTCTTTATTGCTCGTGGTGATGAGCAAGACAGAAAGAATACCACTTGACATGTAGATCGCAGGTTGAGTTTGTAGGGCAGTCTATTAGATAAAAACATATTTTTACTTGTAAACTGAACAAATTTAAGATAGAAATCAGAGACGCAGTCAGCTTGGAAACCTGTAATGCCACATGTATCTTGGTACAAGGTCACCTTTTCGGTATAAATTCACTTTATGTAGATGTGTGGTATCTGCAGTATGGTCTGATGCTTAGAACATTGTACTGGAGACCTGGGCTGTTTTCTCCACTCTGCCACTGGCCTGCTAAGTGAGCTTGGGCAAATCACTTGACCTCTCGGTGCTGCAGTTTCCCCATTTGTAAAATGGGGATAATGATACTGACCTTTTTTTGTAAAGCACTTAGAAATCTATGTGTGCAAAGAGCTATATAAGAGCTAGGCATTATGTATTATTATTAATAACAAAGGAAATCTGTACTCCACTGTTTTTGTTTTGTTTTTTGGAGCAGAGGAGGTGGTAGTTACTCTTGAAAGCATGCATACTGATTTTTGTGGTAGCTTAACAAATAACTAAAGTGGCATAAAATCTAGGCTACTTAACCCTCCACCCCCTCCACTCTTGCTCCCGGTGCTGTAGTTTAATTCATACCACCAGTATTTTCAGTGATAATGCAGATAATTAGGTACAAGAATTCCGAAGTGTTATCTAGAAGGGTGTGCTCCTGTAATGCTGTAATCTGAAAACTTCTGGTAATTAGTATGGAATAAAAGCATAACAACTCTGCTAATAAATCTTAAAGCTGTGTGTGTATGTGTACCTTGATTTATCTTCTGTAAGACAGTGCAGTACAGTGTTCAAGTGTCTCTTCTCTGGATGTACGTTGTTCATTCTATGGCAGTGAAAGGGGCTGAATCCAGCTCATTCGTATTTAATTTTTAGTTTTCCATATGGTAGTCACATGCTGGATCCTTTTACAAATTTAGAGGGAAGATTTTTAGTGGCACAAGTGGGCTGTAGGCCCACATTGTGTTTCAGTGGTAGTCAGGTACCCGGCTACACTTTGTGACTTTGAAATCTCACTCATAATCCCTAACCTGTGAGAGATCTCTGAATGCAAAATCTCCCACTGCAATCAAGAATTCTCTTATCTGTCCAGGTCAGAGATTCTGAGCATCCTGGGAGTATTTTCATACTTCGTTTTGAGAGACTGAAGTTGTCTAAACAACAACTTTTTTTCAAGAACTATAAAAACAGCCCAACAGCCCTTCTTTCTCTTGAATATTTTTTGTAACTAAATTATGTATGGCCCCATGTGTCACAATAATATTCAGCTTCTCTTAAGGAAAAATAGACTGTGCACACAAAGAGAATGAAGTCAGTTTGGTTACAAATACATAATGTGGCAACATATTGTCACAATGGAAATGTGTGAACTTCCTATTTTTGTAGTGAAAATCAACTGACTGTAGTATTTACATCTATGTGTTTAGAATTGGTTTCACTGTGAAACTGCAGTGAGTTTTAGTGGCCATCTCAAAGGGCTTTGTATAGTTCCTCTTCTGTATGTGGCAGCACACTTTGCAACAGGCACAGAAAACTGTTTCACTGGACAGTGATATAAATAGAACAGTTCTGCTGAAAGTCCCTTTGAAAACATTTTTAGTGTTCCTTTTTTTTTGTAATGAAGCTTTAAGGTTTTTCTTGTAAGGTGAAAATAGCTAGGCATTTTGCATGCTGGGATAGTTTCACTGTGGTTCTGTCAAGTGGTCACAGTATAATGGGAAATCTGGTTGCTAGACAACAGGTGGCAAGGTGGATGACTGACTGCTGCCATTGCTACTTTTCCCTTAGCTTTAACATAGTGTCCATGGGAGACCTCCACAGTGCTGCAATCCTATATACTTAGAATTCATTAGCTTACGATACTTTAAAATAAGTAGATTCACAGCCTGATTCACCTCTGTATCTGACTCATAGACTTGAATTAATCGTCGTTGCTGCGGTTCGCCGCTTCAGGCCAATGGGGGCTGCAGGAAGGGTAGCCAGCATGTCCCTCAGCCTGCACCGCTTCCTGCAGCCCCCGTTGGCCTGGGATGGCGAACCGTGGCCAGTGGAAACTGCAGTCAGCTGAACCTGTGGACATGGCAGGTAAACAACCGGCCCAGCCCGTCAGGGGCTTTCCCTGAACAAGCGTCGGCCCAAGTTTGAGAACCACTGCCCTAGAGTACCTTCTTGAATTGGGGCCTTTAAAAGGAGAAACTGAAAAATAACACTGCAGAAAGAGCAAAACATTTTACCCAAAGCTGAAAGTATCACAGTGCATCACTGCAAATATCCTCCTCCCCCTGCATGGGCAGGCCTGACTCCTCCTCCCCTTTGTGCACTCCAGTTTTAAAGTCTTAGAGAAGCTTGGCAGACTCTTATTACTTAATGGAAAAAAAGGTGTGTGCGTATTTCTTGTTGACTAGTGAAACATCCCCACCGTAACACGTCTTTAAGGCTGGCAGTCCTCTGCTGGAGTCACTTGTTCCTAACCTGTTATCTTGGGATAGCTACCACTGGTGGCTCACTCACTGCAAAGATTTCACAAACAAGCCTTAGCACAGATAAATGTGCTAAGGCTTTTTTGCCAAAGGATTTCTAATAAGGAACAATTTGTAAACAGTGACCTGTTTCAGACAACTTGAGACCAGATAGTAGGTTAAATTCCTCAAATAAATTGTCTGCAAAGACTAGCTCATCCAGCTCTAATGCGCTGGATATATCAGAATCTTGGTATCAGACCAGCAGCCTACGAATAGGCCTGTTAATAATTATGCAGGATAATATAAGGTTGAAATATAGCTATTTTTTCCATTTGTTTTTGCTCCAGAATTAGAGATTTAATTAGAGTGCTATCAAATTCCAGCCAGAGGCTTCAGTAGGATTTCATAGTGCTGGTGAAAGAGTGTACAGATCTGGGAGGAGATTTGGATTTTTCTCTCTTCTTTAGAATCCTATCCCTTTGTCCTCTTTGTTTTGTCTCTTCCTTGCCCTCCCTTCTCTTCCAGTAATGTGGATGTGGTGCATGTCTGTACACTGGCAGCCCACTCCTCTCCTTCCAGTCAGTCCAATCATCTGCATTCTTTGCTGTGTGGCGCATCTGGCCCAGTCAAGGAGGTGAGATCTAAGGCCTGGTCTACACTGGGCGGGGAAAAGTTACGCAACTTCAGCTACATGAATAACATAGCTGAAGTGGACGTACTTAGATCTACTTACCGCAGTGTCTTCATTACCAGTGAGTCGATTGCTGCTACTCCTCGTCGACTCTGCCTGTGCCTCTTGCAGAGCTGGAGTACAGGAGTCAACGGGAGAGCGCTCAGGGATGGATTTATTGTGTCTAGACTAGACGCAATACATCAATCCCCACTGGATCGATTGCTGCCCGCCCATCCAGCTAGTAGTGAAGACATACCCTAAGTAAGGGTTTTTCACGTATGAGAGACGTTTCCCTTGCTGTCTGTCAGTGCTTATCCCCAATACTCTGGCCATGTGTTTCAGAAGTGAGGGAGGGAAAGGAACAGACTAGCAAAATGGTCTGAACCAGTAATGAGGGCAGGAAGCTGCAAAGAGGCTAGTAATGAAACGGGTTCATAGTCCTAAATCTTTGTTTCAGGCAGTCTTGTCAGACATTAGCACTATACTTGTTTGTGGGAGGACTGGAGGCCATGGTCAGGTACCGAAGGGAAACCAATGTCAATCTAGTATGTTCTGTAAAATGCTTTTTTCCTCATTTAAAAGAACAAATACTCTTGTTACACACACACAGCAGCCACTAGCTATTGTTTTTCAACTATATTAAGCAGTGAGCCTGAATGGGTAGTGAATTTTAATTAGTATTTGTCAGTAACTCTTGCTCTGATAGCATAGAAAATTGTTTTAAAGTAACAGAAGACATGAATGTGGTCCGAATCTGTCATCCAAATAAGGTTTATGAAGGCATCGGCTCTGCCACACCAAAAACATGGTCCTGAAAAGCTACACTCAGGAGTGGGCAGCACCTGAGTATTAGAGCGAAAAGAGTTTTTCACCACCCCCCCCCCCCAGTTTTGCTTTACATTTTGCGATACTTATATTAGAGGTATTGGGTTTGCATTTGTTTTTTGTCTTTCTCCATGTGAGTGTTCAATTTCATTTTTTTTTAGTTTATTCATTTATACTCGTGGCATTTGGATGTTTATCTTCAGATAGCAAAGCAGGAATATTGTATATTTATAACTGTCTGGGGATTTACATCTATGGAAAAATTACATGTTCATGAAAATAAGACTTTGAGGCTTAACTAAAGCTCCTTCTGTCATAATGGTGAACCACCTGACAATCTTCAAATAGTGTCTCTTCCTGCTGGTTACAGCCAGCTCTATAGCCCCCCCTCATCCAGTAAAGAGAACTACATGGATGCAGGCTCTGCCCACGGAGTTCTCACTGCAGAATTGAGGGTCTTTGTATACTCCTCAGGGCAGGGACCATATCTTTCTACATTTCTCCACTGCAACTTTTAAACCAAACAATACAAAATATTGCTTGTAACCATCCAATTAGAAATGAAGAGTAAGGAAGGGATTTTACGTGGGATTTTACCATGTAAGAAAAATAAAAGCAAAGTGTATTTTTGTGTTTTGTAAGCACTAGGTTAGGCTATAAAATACGGGGATGTTTGACAATGTTGCTGATGCTTAATTGACTTTTAGAAGCTGCTCAATTTCTGGCTCTCTTTAACTAGATCCTGGAAAAGGCAGCAAAACAGCTAACTTGTAATGGTTCTTTCAATATAAGGTGTACATACTATCTCAGGAAACACTTGGTGATATTGAACTGTCTTTTGGCAGTAGATATAGATACTGTTATGGCAAAAGCCAGAATGTAGGATGTCAGAGTAAATTTTATACCTGAAAGTAGTACTAGAGACAAGTTTCTGTACCATGACTCATAATTTACAAGCTGTGGACCAAATACTTCAGTGACAGTTCTCTCAGAGCAATGACTGAAGTCAGAAGCAATTTAAAAAAAAAATTTTTTTTTTTTTTGTTTTGCCAGAATAACAACTGCAGAGTTTGGCTGAGTGTTTTTATGATTGAGTCTCCAGTTAGGTTTACTCAGTATATGAGTTGGTCTGCATTCTTTGTGTAAAGATCTTGTTTTGAAGGATGGCTGTTTCTTCTATCAAAATGCTAATTCAGACAGATGCATACTTTAGTGGCTAGTGTGGTAGAAGAGAGAATTGCTTTATTAAATATTTACTGTAGCAAACAAGACTCTGGAAATGTAACATGTTTCCAGGTCCTGTCAGATACTCTTTACTTATCTTTTCATTACAGTTTTATTGAAATAAATACATATCTAAAATGTGCTCTATTATAGTTCGGGGGGAAGGAGCACGGTTATTAGTATGTATAAACTTAACATCAGTACAATTTTATTAAGAAGATTTTAAGCACATAGAATTCAGGAAATTCACAGTAACACTTTCCACAGACAGTAACTAAGCCCCTTTGTAAAGTAGATTCTCTCTTGCTTTATGTGGTGCTGGAATGTGAGGGTTATGTGAAGGAGCGGATTACTGCTCCCTAGCTCTTGAGAGCTGCTTCAGCTCTGATATGCATTAGAGCTGCTGCCAGTTAGCTGCCAATCACACAGATTTGTTATAGTGTGTTGGAGATCTATTTTGCTATACCACTCACTATGCTCTTTATGCTGGAGTTAGACCTGGGTCTGGCACAGCTGGAACACCACTGAATTCCCTTCCAGCAGGAGAATTCTCTACTGGTAATTTGCTGCCAGAATCCATCTCCTCTATGCTTGTAGGAGGTGGATTCCAGAAGAGAATCTAGCTCATTCTACAGGAGTGTTTGATATTACTGCATGTGGCATTCACTCTAACGCCTTAATATATTCTGACCCAACTTCAAAATTGGCAAGTTATATGCTGACCGTACCAATCTTCAGGAATAATCTAGTGTATCTGCCTGCCCCCTAGTTGGGACCAGCAAAGACCCAAGAGAAAGCAGGTGGCTCATGCAAATAAGTTCCCAGTTCCATGTATCTGATCTCTGTGGATTCAATTCCATGTGCTGACCATGAGGGGTTACTATTTTCCATGTGCTGCAGTTGTTTAAAGACCAGCCTCTTTGGCAGAGAGAGGAGGCTTGGTGATTGGAAGCTCAGGTAGTGTCCCTAGCCTAGAGCTATATGTAGTGGTGAGTTGGAAAATTACAGGCTATCTTGCCCCTACTCCTGATTCTGATTGCCTTGGCAATGAAACTCTTTAAGCTTTCTTGCTAGTTGACAGCTAGGCTTCCTTTTATTTATAGTTTATCTAAGTTTGTAGAAAGTATCATGATGCATGACTTTAAATTGTTATACATTTGTTTGGAAAGCTAATGGCACTAGTTCTCATTGAAGTCGTTGTTCATGGTAGATTCAAAGTGCATTTTAAACACCTCAAATCATTTTTTAATTATCAGAGTAGAAAAGGAACATAAAGAACATTTCGTACGGTGTCGGGTTTCAGAGTGGTAGCTGTGTTAGTCTGTATCAGCAAAAACAATGTGGAACCTTAGAGATTAACAAATTTATTTGGGAATAAGCTTTCGTGGGCTAGAACCTACTTCATCAGATGCCTGGAGTGAAAAATATAGTAAGCAGTATATATATTACAACACAGGAAAAGATGAAAGTTGCCTTACCAAGCAGGGGGTAGCTTGACCTTTTATAGAGCAGGAAGTAAGAGGATATTGTGCCCTTGTCTATAAGTGGGAAGGTGTTACATTGATTCTGCTGCCCTTTGAGGTGGCAAATGAAGTATTTGGTTCTCTGTCAATTCAGAGACTTTTAGCCATTTTCGTCTTAGTGAAGGGTTTTCCACTCACTATTTATTTATTATTTTGCTGAAATGTAAGTTACTAAGGTTTGGGCTATTGGAATTCAGTCTTCAGTGCTGATCCCAGCATTTTCATTGTTCTGACCTGCAAAGTCCCAACTGTAGACATGTTTGGTTGGTATATCCCTTTGACAATCAACCACAGCAATGTTTGGAACATTAGCCATGGGACATGCAGATCTTTGGCAGAGTGCAAGGATCGTTTATGCTTCTTCCCAGCTGCATGCTGGAGTTGGAATTTCTGGTCAGGAAAAAAGATCGCCATACATTTTCTACTCCTGAGGGCATTCTATGCCAAAAAATTAAAAATTCTGCACACAATATTTTAAAATTCTGCAAAATTCTGCAAATTTTATTTTTCATACAAATGTGGAGACTCCAGCATGGCACTGGGAGCACAGGCCACTGGCTGCACAGATGTGGGAGATCACTGTGCAGCTTCCCCTGGAACACGGACTCAGTGGTGAGGCTGTACCCAATCCTGACACAGTGCAAGGACCAGGCCTGCCCCAGAAACACCCCAGAGCTCTGCCCTTCTGTGCCAGGTGCACCAGATGTGGGCAGGCAGGCTCAACAGTTCAGGAACCTAGTGTGGAAGGGTTCTATTTTGGGCAATCTGGGTGCAGGCGGCTCAGTGGGGGATCTGGGTGTGGGGGGATCTGGATACACTTGAGCTTCTTGGGGGGGTTCTGGATGCAATGGTAATGGGACTTTGTGGGGGGGAGATGAAGGTGGTTGCGGTTCAGTGTGGGGGGGTGTCTAGGTGTGGGAGGGCTAGAGCTCGACAGAGGGGTCTGGGAGGTTCAGTGGGGAGTTCCAGATGCTGGGAGAGTGGGTCTCAGTGGGATGGGGATCTGGATACAGGTGGCTTGGGGTGGTCCAGCTGCGTGGGGAGTGGGGCTCAGCGGGAGGGTCTAGGCATGAGGGGTGTCTGAATGCATGGGGAGTTGAGTGGATGCGGGAGCAGCTCCCTATACAGTGATCCCTCCCCCTCTAGTTGAGAAGCGATGGGTGTGGGAAGCACAGTGGAAATGGATGGGAAGAGTTTGCAAAGCTTCCTACAGCTGAGGGAGAAATCTGGAGTTGGGTCTGACATTGCCCCAGATTCCATTAAGGGGAAGAGGAAATCCTGTCCTCCCCAGCTCAGCCAGGACTAACAGCTGAGCCCAGCGCAGGGTAGGAGCCACCAGACAGGTCTTCTCCGTCCTGCCTCCTGCCTCACAGTGATTTACCTCTCTGCTGGCTGCCCCGGGCATCCGAAACATATTGCTAGGGGGGGTGGGTCATAGGATCGCTCTTGTGGCTTCTCTTTGTTTCTCTGTCAGATAGTCATTTATCTGTGGGAGACAAAAATAGTGTGCATGTGCAGTGGCACAGAATTCCCCCAGAAGTAATTTTATGCCTATTGATCAAGAACAGAGCAGCATTTAGCTGAAAGAAAATTTAGTATCAATATCAAAAAACCAATTGTTTTCAAGTTCCTATAAGAGCATTATAAACAATAGAGAGAGCAAACCACAACATAATTTGAGTGTCATTTTCATTCAGTGGCTGATCTGTTCAACACCCTGAGACACCCTTATTTTTAATACTACCATTAAATATAGAAACATGAGATGCTTAGTAACTGTCTAATCCATCTGTGGCAGGAGTTCTCATCCTGAGGGTCACAACCAACTGTGCTTATCAGAAGTAGGGGGTCTTGGCCAGAAAAAAGGGGAGGTTCCAAGATAGTAGTGGTCTGCAAAAGGAGGTTTCAGTGCAGTAAAGTGAGAGAACCCCTGATCTATGTCAGCCATATAGTGTGAATCGTCAGTCTGTAGTCTCTATGTAGCTATATATGTGGAACTATGGTCAAGTAACATTTTACATTGAATTTTAACTAATAAATTAAATTCAGTTCAGAGTTAAAGGTGAATCATTCTTAACGGAATGAGCCCATTTAACCCTCTAGTATTGCTAGGTGATTTTTCAAACAATAGGTGTTTTGTACATACTGTAGGCATGCTGAAGTGTACTTTCTAACTCTTACATCTTAGTTTAAAGTCTGTCTCTGTTTCCTATCCTTGTGGGTTTTTTGTTTTGTTTTTTCCTCTTGAGATAGGCTTTAATAATGTTGTATTTTAGTTTATGGACAGGATCACTGTTTCCATCTTCATCTCCAAGAACGATTCCACACATTTGCTTTTACCAACATTCCTCTGTGGCAGTCATCAGATCTTCTTCGAGTGCTTCCTCATATCGATTCCAATTAGGTGTGCGCGCGCGGAGTGCACGCTCATTGGACGATTTTTACCCTAGCAACACTCGGTGAGTCGGCTGGGTCGCCCCCTGGAGTGGTGCCGCTATAGCACCGAATATATACCCCTGCCGACCCAACGGCCCTTCAGTTCCTTCTTACCGCCCATGACTGTCGTTGGAACTGTTGAGCGCGGCTTTGCTGATCTCCACATCCCTAGTTTCTCATAGTTCTTTGCTCTTTACTGTGTTTATAGTTCGAGTTCTTATAGTTATAATTAGAGTTAGTACTTCTATTCATAGTTAGTGTATATAGCTGAAGGGGAGATCGGGGATTAGCCCCTTTCCTCCACCCCGGTGCGGGCCCATGCCCAAGGCACCGGCATTCAAACTGTGCTCGGCATGCCAGAAGCCGATGCCAATAGGGGATCCCCACGACTCCTGCCTCAAGTGCCTAGGGGAATCCCACCTTGTTGACAAGTGCCGCATTTGCAAGTCATTTAAACCAAGGACGAAGAAGGAGCGGGACTTTCGATTGAAGCAGCTCCTCATGGAGTCGGCACTTAGTCCTGCAACATTGGTACCGAGCGCCCAACAGACTGCCTCGGTAAGGAGCGCCCCTTCGGCGCCAGATCATTCCAGTACCGAGAAGGAGTCCCGGCACCAACCTCTACCGGCATGACTCCTCAGCACCGCTCCCTTTCCCTGACTGGGAAACGACATAGTGCTCCGACTCCGGCCTCGCAGAAGGAGCACTCATCAAGGTGGTTTGTCGAGCACCGTCGTCCACTGCAGCACCTTCAAAGCCGGAACCGCAGATTGCAGCTCCACCTGGCGCAGCACCGTCGATTCCGATCCCACAAGGGCCATTCAGTCCGGTGCCAGACAGCTCCCCGGCTCCGGCTGTGGTTAAGCTTGTTCTCCCTTCTAGGCCAGAGACCTTCTTTACAGCAAGGGAGCTCATTGCTATGACGGAGCCGATATGTCCTCAACCCCCGGCACCGCCAGTGTGGGTTGTTCAATCCATTGGCAAGCCGGCCCTCGTAAGGCCTCCTTCTGTCGGTCCACCAGAGAGACGTCATTCCAGATCACGGTCTCGCAGACACTCTCGATCACATCGTTCCCACTCCCGGCGCCGCTCGCAGTCCCGGCGCCGCTCGCAGTCCTGGCACTGCTCTCCATCGCGGTACCGGTCGCACTTGCAGCAACGTTCAACGTCTCGTTCACCGGACAGATATTCCCAGTACCGATCTGGCTCTCGACACCGATCTCAGTACCGTGTATCCCGCAGCCGCTCCAGGCGAAGGAACTCGAGATCCCGGTCGACCTCCTGGCATCGGTACGGTAGAAGGTCCCGATCTTGCTCACGGTACCGCCATAGCTCCCGGTACCACTCCGGGACCAAGCGTCAAGAACAGTGGCGCCCTCCCAGGGTCTCTCGACACCATTGTGGCCTTCGAGACACACATCAGTATCGTCTCAGGCTGTCAGTGCATCCTACCATCAGGAGGGGGAAACTGACATCCTCAGCCAATATCCGCAGGAACAAAGCCACGAACAAAGGCCTCATCACTGGTCCTTCTGGACACTATGGGCATATCACCAGGCCCAAGGTGCCCCATCAGTGGCTTAACGCTTGGCCCTGTCAGAACACTGGATACCAGAGACGACAGTGAGCCGCCCTCCCCGTAAGGCTCCAATTCTCTCTGCAGTCACCGAGGTTCCACCTGATGCAGATGATGCCCCTCAAGTGCACGACCCATCTCAGGACCCTTTGGTCCCAGGCCTCTCCTCCTTCTCCTCACCTGATGAGGTGGTAGCAGGAACATCCTCCTCAGGCCCTCCACCAATCGATCTCAGAGCCCATCGAGACCTCTTGAGGCGAGTGGCCCAGAATATGAACTTGCAGATGGAGGAGGTCACTGAAAATAGAGGATGCAGTCATGGACATCTTATCGGCTGATGCACCCACTAGATTGGCTCTCCCATTCATCCACACTATACAAGCCAATGTGGACACCATTTGGCAATCCCCAGCTTCAATTCCACCTACAGCTAGGAGTGTAGAGAGGAAATATGTGGTCCCCTCAAAGGGGTACGAATATCTCTGCACCCGCCCACCTCCCTGCTCTCTGGTTGTCCAGTCGGTGAACAAACGAGAGCATCATGGCCAGCAAGCATCAACTCCTAAGGCGAAGGAGGCTAGACGCATGGACCTCCTAGGCCACAAAATATAGTCAGCTGGGGGCCTCCAACTTAGGGTGGCAAACCAATAAGCCCTACTAAGTCAGTACAACTGTAATAAGTGGGTGTCCGTGGGGAAGTTTACTGAACTTCTTCCCCAGGAGTCCCGTCCAGAGTTTACGGCCCTGCTTGAAGAGGGTAAAAAGGTAGCAAGAACCTCCCTCCAGGCCTCTTTGGACGCAGCGGACTCAGCTGCCAGGACTCTGGCATCCGAAGTGACGATGAGGCATATCTCCTGGCTCCAGGCTTCAGGCCTTCCCCCTAAATTGCAACAAACCATTCAGGATTTACCCTTCGAGGGCCAGGGCCTTTTCTCAGACAAAACTGACCCCAGGCTGCAAAGTCTGAAAGACAACCAGGTCATAATGCGCTCGCTTGGTATGCACACGCCAATGACCCAACGAAGGTCCTTCCGGCCCCAGCCACACCGCCTTTACAACCAGTCTAGGCCACGTCAGGACGCTACCAGAAGGCGTGGCAGGGGAAATCAGCGGAGGCAGTCTGGTCCTCAAGGAACCCAAAGTCAGGTATCTCCTAAACCACCAACGGGGCCCAAACAAAACTTTTGATGGGACGCCCGAGGATGGCCCATCAGTTATCCTACCGGATACTTCCACCGTGGGTCCTCCACACAGTGGAAGCGGGATACCACCTCCAGTTTGTTTCAAACCCCCCCCCGTCCCTCTTCAGGGACCCCTCTCATGAGCAAATCCTCTTACAAGAGGTCCAGGCGCTCCTAAAACTGGGAGCCATAGAGGAGGTGCCAGAAGACATGAGAGGCAAGAGGTTCTGTTCCCACTACTTCTTAATCCCCAAGGCAAAGGGAGGTCTACGACCGATCCTAGACCTGCGAGAACTCAACAAATTCCTGATAAAGCTGAAGTTCCGCATGGTATCCCTGGGGACCATCATCCCATCCCTGGATCCAGGAGACTGGTATGCTGCCCTTGATATGAAGGATGCTTATTTCCACATCGCCATGTATCCACCACACAGACGATACCTCCGTTTTGTGGTCAACCACCAATGCTTTCAGTTCATGGTACTTCCCTTTGGCCTTTCTACAACTCCAAGGGTCTGCACCAAACGCATGGCTGTAGTAGCCTCCTTGCTCCGGCGTCGTCGAGTACACGTCTCCCCGTATCTCAATGATTGGCTTATTCGAGGGACTTCCCAGTCACAAGTATCACAGCACCTGTGCATCGTCAGAGACCTCTTCGGGAGCCTAGGCCTCATGATCAACACAGAAAAGTCTACTCTGACACCCACGCAGAGAATAGACTTAATCAGAGCTGTTCTGCACTCCAATCTGGCCAGAGCCTGCCTCCTCAGTCGCGTTTTCAAACGATGGCTTCGATAATTTGAAGTCTTCAATCCTTTCCGACGTCGGTGCGCACTTGCCTCGGCCTAGTGGGTCAGATGGCCTCCTGCACCTTCGTGACCAAGTACGCGAGGCTACATCTCTGTCCCTTCCAAACCTGGCTTGCTTCAATATACCATCCACACAGAGACAGTCAGGATTCGGTGCTCACTATCCCCAGGAACGTTCTCGACTCCCTTACTTGGTGGTTAGACCCCTCTCTGGTTTGCGCAGGGATGCCATTCCACCCACCGCAACCCTCGGTGGCCCTAACCACAGATTCGTCATCTCTGGGTTGGGGTGCACACCTTGGGAGCCTTCACACTCAAGGCCTCTGGTTGCCCCAATAACTGGCCCTGCACATCAATGTGAGGGAGCTGAGAGCAGTCCATCTGGCATGCCAGGTGTTTCAGGACCATCTACAAGGCCGTTGTGTATCAGTGTTCACGGACAACACAACGGCCATGTTTTACATTAACAAGGAGGGCGGAGCATGCTCCTTTGTCAAGAAGCCATTCACCTCTGGGACTTTTGCATAGCCCACTCTATCGATTCGGTAGCGTCTCTTCTCCCAGGAGTCCAGAACACTCTGGCAGATCACCTCAGCAGGTCCTTCCTGTCTCACGAGTGGTCGATACGCCCGGACGTTATCCATTCTGTTTTATGGAGGTGGGGCTTTCTCCACATAGACCTCTTTGCCTCTCGAGAGAACAGGAAATGCCAGGTGTTCTGCTCCTTCCAAGGATGCTCCCCGGGCTCCCTCTCAGACGCATTCCTGATCCCATGGAAGAGGCACCTACTTTATGCCTTCCTACCGTTTCCGCTCATCCACAGAGTCCTACTCAAGCTCCAGAGGGACAGAGCCCACCTGATCCTCATTGCTCCAGCATGGCCGAGGCAGCATTGGTACACCCTGTTGTTCGACCTCTCAGTGGCAGACCCGATCCCCCTGCCACTCTGGCCGGACCTCATAACACGGTACTTCGGCAGGCTTCACCATCTGGACGTACAATCCCTTCATCTCATGGCATGGCTGCTGTGTGGTTGAGTCAGTCTGAGTTGCATTGCTCTGCCTCGGTACAACAGGTGCTCTTGGGCAGTAGGTAGCCTTCCACAAGGGTGACATATCTCGCCAAGTGAAAGCATTTCTCCTACTGGTGCACTCAGAGTAACTTAGTCCCTGGTCAGGTATCTGTCCCCACTGTCCTCGATTACCTATGGTCCCTGAAAGAGCAGGGCCTGGCAGTCTCTTCTATAAAGGTGCATTTGGCAGCTATTTCCGCCTTCCACCTGGGGGAAAGTGGCAGTTCAATCTTTTCTCATCCCATAGTTTCCGGGTTCCTTAAGGGATTGGAGCGGTTGTACCCTCAAGTCAGACACCTGACCCCTACCTGGGATCTAAACCTGATGTTAGCCAAGCTTATGGGTGCCCCTTTTGAGCCTCTGGTCACCTGCTCGCTGTTGTACCTCTCCTGGAAGACAGCCTTCCTTGTCACTATCACCTTGGCAAGACGAGTATCGGAGCTTCGGGCTTTGACAGCGGATCCCCAGTATACGGTATTCCACAAGGACAAGGTACAGCTGCGACTGCACCCCTCTTTCCTCCCTAAGGTGGTGTCTGCCTTTCATGTCAGTCAAGACATCTTTCTCCCAGTCTTTTTCCTGAAGCCGCACTCATCGCGTCGGGAACAACAACTGCATACCTTGGATGTCAGCAGGGCTCTCGCCTTTTATATCGAGAGGACCAGACCCTTCCGACGTTCGCCTCAGCTCTTTGCAGCGGTGGCAGACCGGCTGAAAGGCATGCCAGTCTCTTCCCAAAGAATTTCATCTTGGGTGACATCCTGCATCCGAACATGCTATGAATTGGCTCACATTCCGGCTAGCCATCTCACCGCCCATTCTGCTCGGGTGCAAGCCTCATCTGCCGCTTTCCTGGCCCATGTCCCCATCCAGGAAATATAGCGCGCTGCTACCTGGTCATCGATTCACACCTTTGCCTCACATTACGCATTGGTTCAGCAGTCCAGAGACGATGCAGCCTTTGGCTCAGCAGTTTTGCATTCTGCAACGTCTCACTCCGACCCCATCGCCAAGGTAAGGCTTGGGAATCAGCTAATTAGAATCGATATGAGCAAGCACTTGAAGAAGAAAAGACGGTTACTCACCTTTGTAACTGTTGTTCTTCGAGATGTGTTGCTCATATCCATTCCAAACCCGCCCTCCTTCCCCACTATCGGAGTAGCCGACAAGAAGGAACTGAAGGGCTGTTGGGTCGGCAGGAGGTATATATCCAGTGCTATAGTTGTGCCACTCCAGGGGGCGACCCAGCCGTCCCACCGAGTGTTGCTAGGGTAAAAATCTTCCGACGAGCATGCACGTGGCGTGCGCACACCTAATTGGAATGGATATGAGCAACACATCTCGAAGAACAACAGTTACAAAAGTGAGTAACTGTTTTATCTGTTGGGTGGTATATATCTGCTACAGACAGTAAAAAGCAACTGATTATCTTATAAACTACTTTCCTTACACAGCGTGCTTTCATGACAGATATGCTCTTCTGAACAACACAGGCAGCTGAAATAGGCTGCAGTGTGCCTCTCAAAGCTGCAAATTTGAAAGCATTCCAGCTGTGTCATAGATAATGAATGATATTGAAATACAGTTTTGTTTTGTTTTTTTCTTTTCTTTCAAATCTTGAAGAGCCATGCTGGGGTAAAGCAGAAATTGGCACACTCTGCTCTGTTAGGTTATAAAACTCTTCGCAGACCTGACTATAGAAATTTAAGAGGCAGAGCAAGAATGTGGCTATGTACTTTTTCATACATGTAACCAGAATGCTTTTCCAGCTCTCACAGCTGTGCTATGTGCTATCGATGTGAGTGCCTGGAATTAACTGAAAATTTTGTGGGCATGTACGGTATATAAGCAATGAGTCTTTGCTCTGTGAACTTAGTGTTAAAATGCTACTTTCTCCATGGTTTTGTGCCAGAGATTTAATTAAATCTAGAGGCTAAGTTCCCTACCCCTCCATAAGCAAGGCAATTGCCGGGGGCTCCACAAAGCTAAGTTGCTTAGGCTTGGGCTTTAGCCCTATATGACAAGACTCTGGCTTCAGCGTTCTCTCCTGGGCTCCAGCAATCTAACATCCACCACCTGGGACTGAAGCCAAAGCCTGAGCCCCAGTGCCTGGGGCTGAAGCCTTTGGGCTTTGGCTTCAGCCCCGGGCAGCGGATCTCGGGCTTTGGCTTTCTGCCCTGTACCCCAGCGAGTCTAACACCGCCCCTGTCAAACCCATAAAAACAAACTCGTAATCCACAGTTTGAGAACTGCTGATACAGTGTAGAGAGCAGCATAAACAAGTCATTGTCTGTATGAAATCTTAATTTGTCATGACTTTGCTAGTGCTTTCTATATAGCCTGTTGTAAAACTAGCAGATACCTAGATGGCCCACTGGAAGACCTCTGCTTGAGAACCACTGCCCTAATGAATATCTTTATGGTAGCACAAAACTTTTCAGAAGCTATAGTATTTCTGTGAAATACCCTTTTTTATTTATCAGAGGGGTAGCCGTGTTAATCTGGATCTGTAAAAGCAGCAAAGAATACTGTGGCACCTTATAGACTAACAGACGTTTTGGAGCATGAGCTTTCTTGGGTGAATACCCACTTCGTTAGATCCATGTAGTGGAAATTTCCAGGGGCAGGTATATATATATATATATATACAAGCAAGCTAGAGATAATGAGGTTAGTTCAATCAGGGAGCATGAGGCCCTGTTCCAGCAGTTGAGGTGTGAAAACCAAGGGAGGAGAAACTGGTTTTGTAGTTGGCAATCCATTCACAGTCTTTGTTTAATCCTGAGCTGATGGTGTCAAATTTGCAGTTGAACTGAAGCTCAGCAGTTTCTCTTTGAAGTCTGGTCCTGAAATTTTTTTGCTGCAGGATGGCCACCTTAAAGTCTGCCATAGTGTGGCCAGGGAGGCTGAAGTGTTCTCCTACAGGTTTTTGTACATTGCCATTCCTAATATCTGATTTGTGTCCATTTATCCTTTTCCGTAGAGACTGTCCAGTTTGACCGATGTACATAGCAGAGGGGCATTGCTGGCATATGATGGCATATATTACATTGGTGGACGTGTAGGTGAATGAACCGGTGATGGTGTGGCTGATCTGGTTTTGTCCTGTGATGGTGTCGCTGGTGTAGATATGTAGGCAGAGTTGGCATCGAGGTTTGTTACATGGACTGGTTCCTGAGCTAGAGTTACTATGGTGCGGTGTGCAGTTACTGGTGAGAATATGTTTCAGGTTGGCAGGTTGTCTATGGGCGAGGACTGGCCTGCCACCCAAGGCCTTTGAAAGTGTGGGATCGTTGTCCAGGATGGGTTGTAGATCCCTGATGATGCATTGGAGGGGGTTTAGCTGGGGACTGTATGTGATGGCCAGTGGAGTCCTGTTGGTTTCTTTCTTGGATTTGTCTTGCAGTAGGAGGCTTCTGGGTACACATCTGGCTCTGTTGATCTGTTTCCTTTATCCTCGTGCGGGTATTGTAGTTTTGAGAATGCTTGGTGGAGATTTTGTAGGTGTTGGTCTCTGTCTGAGGGGTTAGAGCAGATGCGGTTGTACCTCAGTGCTTGGCTGTAGACAATGGATCGTGTGATGTGCCCGGGATGGAAGCCGGAGGCATGCAGGTAGGCATAGCGGTCGGTAGGTTTTCGGTATAGGGTGGTGTGAATGTGACCATCACTTATTTGCACTGTGGTGTCTAGGAAGTGGACCTCCCGTGTAGATTGGTCCAGGCTCAGGCTGATGGTGGGGTGGAAGCTGTTGAAATTGTGGTGGAATTTTTCCAGAATTTCCTTTCCATGGGTCCAGATGATGAAGATGTCATCAATGTAGCGTAGGTAGAGAAAGGGCGTGAGTGGACGAGAGCTGAGGAAGCGTTGTTCCAGGTCGGCCATAAAAATATTGGCATATTGTGGGGCCATGTGGGTGCCTGCAGCGGTGCCACTGATCTGGAGATATATACACAACTCACACAACTATTTCAAATTTGATGACAATATATAGTAACTCTAGCTCAGGAACCAATCCATTCAACAAACCTCGATGCCAACTCTGTCCACATATCTACACCAGTGACACCATCACAGGACCTAACCGGATCAGCCACACCATCACCGGTTCATTCACCTGCACGTCCACCAATGTAATATATGCCATCATATGCCAGCAATGCCCCTCTGCTATGTACATCGGTCAAACTGGACAGTCTCTACGGAAAAGGATAAATGGACACAAATCAGATATTAGGAATGGCAATGTACAAAAACCTGTAGGAGAACACTTCAACCTCCCTGGCCATACTATGGCAGACCTTAAGGTGGCCATCCTGCAGCAAAAAAATTTCAGGACCAGACTTCAAAGAGAAACTGCTGAGCTTCAGTTCATCTGCAAATTTGACACCATCAGCTCAGGTTAAACAAAGATTGTGAATGGATTGCCAACTACAAAACCAGTTTCTCCTCCCTCGGTTTTCACACCTCAACTGCTAGAACAGGGCCTCATGCTCCCTGAAATTTCCACTACATGCATCTGATGAAGTGGTTATTCACCCATGAAAGCTCATGCTCCAAAACGTCTGTTAGTCTATAAGGTGCCACAGGGTTCTTTCCTTTTTTATTTATGCAGCAGGTCCTGAGGAAAAAAACATTATTGGTCAATTAGGACCTGATATTCAATGGAAGAAGGGATAGGTCCTAGAACACCATTTTTCTTAAGTTTATCTGCGTGTTTAACGTAGGCACTTTTTTTCAGTGTAATAATTCAGAGTGGAGAAACTGTTTCCCTTCATTAAGGATTAATCTCCTTCTTTCCACCTTCATGATGCAAGATTCTTGAACAAAAATTGAACTCTGTGAGGTCTAGTGGCTGAATCCCAACTTTCTTCAATAAATAGGATTTGGCAGTTCGAAAATACCTTACATTTATCTTTAACCAGAGCATTAAATATTCATTATTTAAAATAATGTCTTTGATCTTCTGAACCGTTCATATTATAATGTACTTTTAGAAACATAGTTAAGAATGTCTATAAATAAAATCAGTGTTCAGAGTTTCATACGTATGAGCCTCGGAATTGTTAAGCCAGTTAACTGCCTATTTTCAATTTGGCATGTTTTTTAAGATTTTGAAATACTGTATAATGGTTGTCTTTAAATCTTGTGTTTTACCTTTTCAGCTAAATAAATTTTCAGTGTTCCATACATTTCCCTATACATATATAGAGACTATTACCTAGATGCTAAACATCTTATTACATACATATTATTGCAACAATAACTGAAAAGTAGTTTTTCATATAATATCGCATATCAGTGTGTACTTCAGCTTTATTCCTGAAAGACGCAGGACCAGAGAGCTGCATGTTGTTTTAAAAGACTGAATATATATTTAATCATAGATAAGAATTAGAGTCTGTCTATATGGTGGGGTAGCGCACTTCACTGGGGTGTGATTATGCACTAGTGGGTTATGAATTAATTGGTCCATGTAGACCCTGCTGGTGAGCTTAAGGACAATGCAGGCGCTCGCCCATTAAGGAGAGAAATGAAATGGGAGACTCATAGATTCACAAATTCCAAGGCCAGAAGGGACCAGCACGGCTATCTAGTCCAACCTACCCCGCAGGTGATAGAATTTCTCCCAGAAGCTGGATAAAAGAATTGGGTTTTCCATTGTCTTAATGAACAGAGAGACTAAGTGTATTGAAGAATGACTTTTTTCTTTTTGATGTGTTAGATTTTGTAATCTACTCCTACAAGTACATGTGCAGAATGAATACATGCTCATTTCAGTAACAAAATATTGATTGACCAATTCACTCAATCCATTGACTTCAGCCAGAACCTCTACAACTCAATGAAAAGTGCAATAATGGGCACCCTCTCTTAAAAATTTGCAGCAAATAAACAAACACAGAAGCACAGCAGATCATTTCCTTAGGCAAAATTTGTGCAAATAGATGGCACTTGTAATGTGTCTGGAAGATCAGCAAACTCAGGGTAGGTTGTACCAGTGAGAGAGCAAATGTCAGGTTCAAGGAACCTCCTTTCAGAATGACTTGCCATCATCCCTGGATTATTTATTATTATTTGCAATATCATAGCTCCCAGTTTTATGGGTCAGGATCCCACTGTGCTGGGCGCTGTACCAACATAGAACAAAAAGACAGTCCAGGGCCCAAGGAATTTACATTCCAAGTATAAGACAAGAAACAACAGACAGATGGGAGAAATACAAGGAAACGATAGGTATGTCTTCACTTTGAGCCGAAGGTCATTTGAAGAGACATACCCATGCTAGCTCTGATTAACTAGGATGCTAAAAATAGAGTGTAGCCTGTTGCAGCATGAGCCGTGGGAGGAGCTAGTTGCCCTAAATATGATCCAATCTGAGAGATTAAACATACTCAGCTGATAGCTGTTTCTGCCATTCACATTGCCGTGGCTGCTGGTTTTGGCTCTCTAGCTCTCTCACAGCTAGCACTGTATTCATCAAGCTGTGATTTATGCCTCCAGCTCAAAGTGTAGACATACCCAAAGGTGGCAGTATTGGTCAGCATGACAGGCTGTGGTCTCAGCACAGCAGCAGCCTAACCATTGTTAAGTTTATAGTGGGCTTCACAAGAGAGGAGAATATGAAGGGGGGATTTGAAGGAGGACAGTGAGTTAGTTTTGACACTGTTTTACTGGGACGCTGTTACCTCAAGTGCCTCAGTTCATATCTGCTGTTGGGATAGGGCATGAGGAAAGTTAAGCTCAGCGGGGTGGTCTCTGAAGTAGACAGAACCAAACCATTAAGGGCTTGTATGTTAAAACTAATAATTAGATATGTTTTCAAAGGTGAAATGGAAGCCAGTGCGGGCTCTGAAGCATATGTGTTACAAGAAATACCACTAAGCAACAGCTGTATTCTGCAATAGCAGAAGCTCTCAAGCATCGAATTAAAGAACATTTCAGTAATTTAACCTAGAGGTTCGCTGTGCATGAATATCTTTTCTTCTCAGGTGAGGTCCTTACTGATATCTCCTTGACAAACAGTCTTGGTAAAATGGACAAAGTATCCTCAAAAATTACCAATTTAGATGAGCAAATTGAACTGACTGAGAAACGTGGACTAGGATTTGTGCACCATATAGAAAAAATGGCAGAGGATTTTAAACTATTTGAAAACGTAATCATGTATCAAGCTGCTTCTTATGACAAAGTCAAGAAACAGTGTATCTCCTTCCTGCCTCCCAGTTGCTACCCCACATAAGAGGTTAATAAGTCTGCTACAGATGCCAACTAAGGAACTTAACATTTCTGTTTAAATGGTGGAGGCCCATGCTTTTAGATCAAGAGGTCCACAGTTCAATTCCTTAAGGTGGACTGACTGTTAAAATAGAAAATCAGATGAAAGATACAGGAAGATTTATCTAAATAATAGAATAGTAGGGTTAGAAGAGACCTCAGGAGGTCATCTAGTCCACTCTCCTGCTCAAAGCAGGACCAACACCAACTAAATCATCCCACCCAGGGTTTTGTCAAGCCAGGCCTTAAAAACCTCTAAGGATGGAGATTCCACCACCTCCCTAGGTAACCCGTTCCAGTGGTTCACCCTCCTAGTGAAATCGTGTTTCCTAATATCCAGTCTAGACCTCCCCCACTGCAACTTGAGACCATAGGTTCTTGTTCTATCATCTTCCACCACTGAGAACAGCGTAGCTCCATCCTCTTTGATGACATAATTTTGCCTACTTATTACTGATCATGATTTTAGAAGGTGAAAGAAACCAGCTTGAGTCTCTGATCCTACACCATGTTTGCAAGGCTGGCTATTAAAAAAATCTTTTTTTAAATTTGTAAATTGAGCAAATCCAATGTGAGATTAATGAGATGCAATCAATATGGATGATCATGATGTTATTTTTAGTTACTTTTCATAATAGGAGTATCCTTAGGTAGTTCAGGCAATTATGACTCCAGAATCCTTATATCAAAGACTGCTGTAATGTAAAGCACATAATCCTTGTGAAGTGATTAAGTGCTGTCTCTTAGGAATAGAATAAAGCTTTAGGTAGTTAAATTGCAGTTTGTGTTCCTTAATAGATTTTATGAGATCTGCTATATTTATGAGCAAAGATTTAGCATCCTGGCAGTGTAGCAAAAAATATAATAAAGTGAGTTAGCCATAATATACTTCATTTTAAAAGGAAAGATGATAGAATTATTATTCAATATGAAAGTCTGTGTGAGTTGGTTGTCATGATTGCTGTAGAGCAGTTTTATGTGGAAATAGATACCTGTTTCTGTGTTAAGTATAAGAGCAGTAGCTGTGTTAGGATATGTCTACACTACCTTCCGGATCGTGTAGACACGATAAAATCGATCCCTGATCGCTCTGCCTCGACTTCGGAGCTCCACCGTGGCACGGGGGAGTGGCAGTGGTTGACTCGCCGCCATCCTCACGGCCGGGTAAATTGACCTAAGATTCGCCGACTTCAGCTACACTATTCGCGACTCCCCCCCAGCGTAGACCTAGCCTTAGTCTGGATCTGTAAAAAAAAAAGCAACAGAGAGTCCTGTGACACCTTATAGACTAGCAGATGTATTGGAGCATAAGCTTTCATGGTGCATCCAACGAAGTGGGTATTCACCCACAAAAGCTTATGCTCCAATACATCTGCTAGTCTGTAAGGTGCCACAGGACTATCTGTTGCTTGTTTCTGTGTTGTTTTTCTGCTGTTCAGTAAATATTAAGTCAAATGATCTTTTAGTAATTCGTTTTCGTAGTGCATGAACATCTCTGTTTCTGTAGCACTATCAACAAATTAAAAGGAAACACCGTGTGCTTTTAAGTATTTATACAGTTTAAAAAAAAAAGTGCTTTGTTGACGCACTTTAATATTCCCAGCTTTTGGCCTTTGTATGAAAATTCAGACTTTGATAGTGTCAACAAATTTCCTTTCAAAACCATAATAAAAGTCACCAGATCTATGTTTTTGTTCTTATCAGACCGCTTTCTCATTCTGTTCTCCCCCCCCCCCCCCCAACACTGCCTTTTGTGATGGAACTGCACTCATTTCCTTCCCTGTTTGGATGTGAATGGAACCTGAAGCTGATGAATCTTTAGATCACAGTACAAAGCCACATATTTCCCCAGGCTACTGAGGGGAGGGTATAACAGGTGGGCTTAATTTGCCATTTGGGGGTGGTTATTTTAGGAAGGATGAGATATGTTAGCTTTATTCTTGTTTATATGAATAAGTCTTAAACATATGTCAAATCCATTTATAGCCATGTGTAGGAGCTGTATAAATCAAGATACATTAAAAGCAATTTCAAACAGCGGGAGAATATGGCACAAGGACAATCAATACAGTCATACCTGAGAAGATGAACAGCAGTAATCAGCTCAGCTCATCTTCAAAGCCTGGCACAAACATTAACTAATTAATCCTCCCAACACCTCAATAACAAAACAACAACCACCACCACCCAACCCCCAAACAGATAAAATAACTAGAATAGAACCTCAGAGTTACAAACTGATTGGTCAACCACACACTTAATTTGGAACAGGAAGTACACAATCAGGCAGCAACACACACACACACACTCCAGTACATTTTTTTGCACTCATTGTTACTAAATGGGGACACGTAAAAAGGTTCAGAGTCAGAAACTCGCTAAGAAATGAAGACAGTTTCAGCAGAAAATACTAATTGTAATTACAGACTATTTACTAAGATGGCTCCAAAAATTAAATCTAGGAGACATGATTTTGGACTTTCCTTCATATTATTCCCCCAAAGGGCCTTTTCCAATCTTAGATTTTTTCCTAATCTGTCTTCCAAAATCTTAATCTGCACAAACCAGGTATGCAAATTGAAACTTTAAATATTGACCTTTCCATATTTCTTAGTAAAACTTAAACAATGAAATCCACTAATCTGTCTCCCCACCATATATCACTGATGTTGTAGGAGTCAATTATCCAGTCTTTGTCCCTGTCCCCTCCCACCCTACCTCCTATTACAATACAATCACTTACAAGAGCACTGAAAACACAAGCACAAATTGTATATGGTTGCACTATCTAGTGTAGTAAGTACTGAGCCCTGGTGTAAGTGAAAACAACTCTCATTGATAGTCCCCAGAGAATTCCAAATAAATGTTAATATTGTTTCTGCTACCTCTGAGTCTGAATCTTTACTGGATTATACTAGTTATATATCAGTGTAACCCCACTGAAGTTGAGTAACATTGGTACAAAAGTGGTGTAGCAGAGGTGGAGACTCAGGCTCACTGAATGCCAAATGCAAGTGAAAGTATTTAGTCAATTACACTTGTTTTCTGATGAAATTACACCAGATACTTAACTTTTGTGTATAATGGTCTCTCTCATCACCTCAACTGTGCATCTCCACATCTGACTTCTTACTGTCTGTCCAGGCCTGCATCTCTTCCTGTTTTTCCAATAGCTCCTCATGGAAGACCTAGCCCTTAATCTTAATATGGCAAAAACTGAGCCCATTTTTCCTTCTAAAACTTTTCCCTTACTTCCTTTCAGCTCTCACCTTTGCCAATTTAATCATGCTTCCTGGCACTCAAGCTTGCACCCTTGGCGTTATCTTTGACTTCTCCTGAGCCTTTTCTCCTCACAACCAAGCTTTTGCCAAATCTTGTCGCTGCTGCTGCTTTTTAGACCATGAGCAAAAATTTTCTTGGTTAGGATTGGTGTTTTGCATGTGTTTGTACAACAGTAGCGGTAACATTTCTAAAACACACTCCATGTTCTTTCCACTGCCAAAACTCTGGATCCTCATTGTTCTTTTTTGATTGGATTACTGTAATCTCCATCCATAAAGCATCCCTTAGTCTCACCTCTATTCCTTCTTCAGTCAACATTCAGCAGCTAAAACAGTCATTTTGTCCGAACACTTAAACCATGCCATCTCTCCTCAAGTCCCTTCACTGAATCCTTCTTTTTTTCATTTTGAAAGCAGAGCACAAGGAGTTCTTTTCCTTTGTTTGTTTTTAAATATTCCTTTCAGTTCTGTGTCACTGGTTCAAATCCAGCCCAAGTCAGTATTTAGATAATAGGCTCTTTGGTGAGCCTAATTAGAGACCTGTTAAAAACCTAACACAATTTTGGGCACTCTCAAAGAAAATGTAAATATAATAATAGGAATCACTTTTGGTTACTATTTTCTCTTTGCTCAGTGCTCAATGTCAAATGTGCTTGTGGTTTCTATCCAATTTTTAGAGGACAAATATTTTATATATATATATATTAAAAGAATTTCAGTCTCAGCAGAAATGCCAAGAACTGAACAGAGATTGAACTAGCCTTTTTGCCCCCTTCAAATTAGTGAGTTAAAGTCAGGGTTGAAGTGCTTTGTAGGGTAGTTTGGATAAGCCTCTGCCTGTGTCATACCTGCTTTGTAGAAAGAGGTTTAGTCTCCAAGTCTATCAATTTGGCACTTTTTATGAGGGCAAAATATTAAAATAGAAGACAGGAATAAAGCCCGAAAAAAGCACAGCTATCTGAGAATGTGTTTTCTTGTCTGTTCCTATTGTTGGAAGCTTCTACAGCTTTTTTGGTCTTTACGCCTTAAAGGTGAATTATGAAAGTCAGCAGGTGTTTTTATTTATCATCTGCTCAATGATCACAAAGCATCTTGAATTAATATTATACATTTTGTTTGCCCTTCTTATTCAAAAGTCATTTGCAGAGCATGCCTACAGAAGTAACTCAAGGCAAACTTGTGCTCTAATTTCTTGTCTGATGCTTTTGACCAATGGCCCAGAAATGAGATTTGACTCTGCTGTTGTTTCCCGTTATTGTAGACTGGCATCCATTATGGTTTGGCGTATCCATGGAAAAGTTGTTTTTACAATAATGACCACTTGGGAAGTGCTTACAGTCAGGAAGTATTAGGAAAGTTGGGTTCAGTTAAATGCCTTTGTCTTAATGTCCGTAGTAGTTTGTTTAGTATATATATCCATTACAGCTCAAAAATGGGACACAAATATAAACACCAGTGAGAGAAGAGAAAATAAAGATTGAATTTCAAATGTTTTCCCAGGAATAGGGAATGAATGCTAAAGAATTTGATTTGAAAAAGAGCACCATTTATGAGAATTCTGAGAACCAATATTCTACTACATTTGCCGTCGTTTTAATGATAAGTGGATGGGGGCTGTGGGTCTTCTGTCTTTTTTAATCATTCGGGTATTTGAAATCCACTAATGGAAAACCCAGAGGTTTGCTAGCTGTTCTGTGAATTACTGTGCTGTTTTTTGAATTCTCATATAGTCTATGAATCACTGTACTGCAACATGTCAAAGGTTCTGTAAATTATTGTCTCTTCCAAATTAACACACTCAGGCAGGGGCTTGGTAGCATAGATGCTGTATTAATGATTTTAGCTCATGTAATTTATTGGTCCTAATTTTAGAAAGGGAATTAGACCATTTTTCAGAGAATATTGTGGCTGAGAAGAGTCTTCAAAATATATTCTTTTGATGCTCTTAAATTACATGTAAACCACGTTCCTTGGTTTTGAACAGGAGCAAAGCAGATGAAAGTGGCAGCAATTTCAGTCTCATACAATAGACTCGTAGGTCATAAGTATTTACATTTAACACTATGCACAGTGATTCTCTCTGCCTCATGTATTTCTTAAGAAGGTTGTCATCATCTGATTTTGTCACTGTTTTTCTTAAAAACAGCTGCTTTGTATTTGATAACCCTCCAAAGAAGAATGCAAACTGAGTTTGTGGCTGCTAAAATATTGCTAAAATGCAGGCAGTCTTACTGCATTACATTCTGTGGTTGGTTGCACAGTATTTTTCATAACTCTCTGCGTTGCTCTTTTCTGTACATGGCAATATGTGTACATAGAAGATCTTATTATAATCTCAGCACTCAAATCTTTCAAATGCTTTACTATATCTACCAGATTACTTCCTAAAGAAGAGCTCCAGTTAACTCCTTCTGTGCCATTGCTGTAGAGTATCTTTTGTAGGCAGATCTCTTATTTTAAATGATTTAGTGAGGAAATGGGATATTGAGTGCTTCCTTGTGTAAGTGGTAGATGTCACAGACTGATGCTAAACTATTCTATTATAAGGAGTTTTTCTCATTTCTTACAGTACAGCTGTGTGAGAGGCAAAGAAAGTTTCTCTTCACCAACCATAACATTCACAAAGTCTTGTTCAGTTGATGTTTCAAGTGGTGGACAGCTAAATTAATAATCTACCTCTACATAACCATAAAGAACCTTCCATTACAAGGGTATTTTTGATTCCTTTGTGGATAAAGTTGAGTGGATTTGTGCTAGAAAGACTTTTATCGTACTTTTTCAGGCTAGAAGATTTCAGCCTTTCCTTTCAGATGTGGCTTTTGGTACAATGAGCAGCAGCTTTGTGACTGCATGATTAGAATATTGCTGTGTATCCTAAAAAGGGCTATTCCATAAATCAACCAAGAAAATAAAGCTTATTTAGAATATAGCTGCCAATTTATTAAGTGATGTTACTCGCTTTGAGTGCATACCACTGGTACTCTGGGATCTGCACTGTCTGTTTGATGGGTTGTTGATGGAATTTAAGGTGTTGGTTTTGACCTATAAAATCCTAAGTGCCCGGGGACCTGCCTGTTGAGCCATCCAGTTTCTTCCATTGCAATATTGCAGAAGTTGTGGTAAGATGGATTTGATTTAAATCAAATTGATTTAAATCATGATTTAAATCACTAGTCAGAAGACTTGATTTAATCATGGATTTCTATACAGAAGTGCATTCTTGTTGGTTGTTGTAACCTTAATGCATATTCTTCACAACTCAGAGATAGATGTAGGTTTCATTTTTAGAAGGTACACACTATACATTTTTAAAGTGATTTATTTTGAAAACTTTTCAGATTAGTTTTATAGCTATATCAGAAAATGAATGAAAGGTAATTGAAGCAGATATTTATGAAGTCATTGGGAGGTGAACTATCTCCAGTTCAACAGGTTAATCTTTAATATTTGGAGGATTTTCTTGCCATGCTGTATTAGGAGAACATCACCTAATATTTAACTAAAACAACATTATGTATTCTGGATTTTTTTCTTCAACAGCAAACATATAATAGTTTAACAAAACAAGCATGTGAATTTTTGAATTTATTCAAACATTCAAGTTTTTTAAAATTGTTTTAAATAGTTAAATGAAATATATATTTTTAAAAACCAAAAATTAAATTGACTGTCAGCCAGGTCAACATGAGAAACTTAAAATATTGGCTTCTGCAGCTAATTCAGTTGTCTTCACCTTCATTTTCCTGTTTGTTCATAATCTGGAAAAGAAAAACAAGCTTTCCTGCTTTTTCAGTTCCCAAACAATTTCTCAATTTGGAATGAATTAGTCCAAAGGAAGAAAATATTCTTTCTACGCCAGCAGAAGATGCTACTGCTGTTAAAATTATTCCTTCAACAGTCTCTGAATCAAAGTGCTTAAGTGACTTCCACCAGTTCACTGGTGTGACTTTCTTTAAAATATCATCAGCAAACATATATTTCTTGAATGGGTCACTCTTAGCTCTGAAGTTTATTATAGTTGGCATTATGGAGGGATGATTGCTGGATGGCTATGTCATAGCCAACTCCTCTTCTCCAGCAGTTAACGTTTGACCCTGATACTGAATAATTGCAAAAAAATGAGCTGGAGATAGTGCTTGTCCCATTCATTTTTTTTAATGCTTGTAATTTAACTCTGTCATTTCATATTTCTCTTTTTAAGATCTTACTCAGTTCCTTCCAAATTTCAGTAGCGTCAGCAATAAAACAGCTATTCCCTGCATTTTGTTCAAGGCTATAGAAATAGGCTTCAGGGTGCTCAGCATGTTTTCAACATTTCTCTTAAGTCCAATGTTGAGAACTTTGGCTGTGACAGTGCTATTTTTTCACAATTTTGTTCACAAACTGTCATCAGATTAGGCCAGTTCTTGATACAGTGCTCAAAAGAGCCCACTACTGAGTTCCATAGCATGTCTTGTGGGAGAGTTAGCTTGGTTCCTTCCACTTTTTTCAGAGCAGCTGGTGCAAAGTGGTTGTTAGGGAAGTATTTTGCGATTTCAACAACATTTGCCTTTATTTCTGGAACACTGAAGTCTTTGGGTAGGAGATGCATCAAATGAGCGCTGCAACCGTATGTTATTAGCTTGGGACTCTCTTCTAAATTTCTTCTCATCTTGGATACATTTACAGAATTGTGGGTGACCAAGCTGCGTACTAGACATTTGCATTTTTTCCCCAGTTTCTTATAGCTTTTACTGCTGCTGCTTGTAAGTATTCTTCTGTGTGTGCATTTCCTAATGTACCAATTTATTTCTGTAAGGAAGACATTCCCTTCTGTCACACAAGCACATACAACAGGATCATTGTGGACATTGCTCCACCCATCAAGACTTAGGTTATCAATTTTACCCTCTAGACCTTTTGAACACTGATCAATTTCTTTTTCATACACTTGATCCAGCCATATGCCTGCGACATCTGCTCCGTTGGGTGGACTGTATCCTGGTCTTAATGACTGAACCATGTTAATGAAGTGTGGGTTCTCAATCATACAGAAAGGAGAGTTTGTTGCATAAACACGGGCAATTTTTTCATCAATTACCTCTTTTGCAGTACTTTTGAAAATGCCAACCCTAGTGGTTTTGTTTTTGTTTTTGCTTTGTTTTTGTTTTAAGTCAAGAAAATAATTTATCCCAAACTTAGATCAGTTTTGAAAACAATGAAGTTCAGAGATTCAAGATCCGCTCTCTGTGTAGCTTGTCTTGGAAAGCCATATCTCCTTCTTCCTTCTCTCCCTGCTGCAGCTGTGTCACTGATAACAATCACTGTATCCAAAGTCCTAAGATTTTGGAAGCAGTCCTGCGTGTTACAGCTCCCAGTCACTGGGTATGATGAGATGATACAGCAGAGTGAATGGTGTAGAAGCTTTTTCTGGTTGCAGATGTATTGCCTATCAAAAATAGCTTGCATTCCTAAACTGTCATAGAAATAAGATGATTTCCCATTCAGGTACCTGCATGGTATGAAGAAAGCCAAACCGGGATCAAACAGTTGATTGGATTCCTTAGTCCAGTTGATCAAAGAAAGACTCTGAAAATCTTTAGAAGTCCTGCAGTTAGCTACAGTTAAAAGAAAGTGTAAATACAGATGATCTTTAGAAAGATGAGTGCTCTGTGAGCTGCCTGGGTGATTTTAACTTGAGCAAATAATTTTTTCTAAGTGGCCTGCCTATTGTTGGCTATGGCGCTGGAATGTGTTAACAGTGAAAACGGTGAGGGACTAAAAGTTGAAAGCCTCATGAAGATGGGAACATGTTGTTCAGTTGCCTCAAAGAATACCAGGAAAATCAAGAATTAATTTTTTTTTTTAAATGGCAAGGGAAAATTGTGTTATTGCACAATGCAAGATGAAGCTCCATCTGGAGTACTTCATTCAGTTTTGGGCACACTGATTGCATTGGGGTGTAGGTGCATTCTAGGATGAACCACTAAGTTTATTGAAGATCCAGAGGTCTTAGCAATGATGAGGATGAAGAACTTAGGTTCTCAGGCTGTGTGCACCAACCATGATGTTGATGTTCTGCATAGCTGCTTGTTACAATGGAGACACATCCACACTTGAAATAAGAGGAGTTCTTGTCATGCTGAAAAGTTTGATTTGTACGTGCATATTGTGATGGCAGTTTGGGATTTGAAGTGCAGGGTACCATATTAAAAGGAAATTTAGGCTAGGACAGCAATGCTAATAACTCTGCTCTTACAAAATGTGTTATGGCCTCATCCAAGGAACTCGTATATTCAGTATAAATAAGTTTAAATACTTCCAAAACTTTACGCTTTATCTCCTCAACATCCTGTCCCCTCAAATTCCTACGTTTATTTGCCCATTTATTACCAAACATATTTGGAGATTCTTTAAGCCGTTTGCCACAGAAATCATATGTCAAGTTCAAGATATTGCCTATATGGAGGAAATAACTACTGGAAAAATCTACTGTCAAGGTGTAACAGGGTGCTGGCTTAAGAGGCACTGAACCTGATAGCTCAGTAACTGCTGGCATAGCTCCCATCAAGGGGAACTGGCTGGAGCTGGCAGGGTGTAGCTCATTAAAGGAGCCTGAGAGCAATCACTTGGGAGTCTGCTGAGAGGATGGCCTATAAAGCTAGCAGGAAGGAAGTAGGTGGGGGGAACAGGGAAGTGAGGGCTTGTTGCTCCTAGCTGTTGTAAGAGCAAACTCTTCCCTAAGGGGCTACTTGACTGGTATTGAATTGTATATAGCTGTATATATGTGGTGATGGGAAAATACTGGGAAATAAAAGGGCACTGGTGTGTGAAAGCGTGGTCTCCAGAGACTTTGTACTGCGAGCAACGAAGCGCACGTCTACACAAGGATGCATGGTAATGGTACAACCTTCAGTTCCTAGTAATTCAGTTCCTAGTAATTCACGAGGAGTTCAAGTCTGACCATTCATACAATCAGGCTCGCAAATTCAATGTTTCAAATTGTATATTATTTTTCCAGGTTTCTGTGAGTTCATTAGTCATTATAGAATCTGAACATGTCATATACTTCAGTATGTTCTTTAGCTACATGTTCCATTAAAGTTATCTACATCTAACCTCAGGAAATAGTATTTTCAAAGAAAACCCTTTCCATTTATAAAATCTTATTGTTCCCATTGCTTCTGTCTTCTAAATCATTTAGGAGCCCATGTTCTTTCTCCACCATGTTAACTATTTATTAGTGTGAATAGATGTCAGTAGTTTGCAATAGCAGAAGAAAAAGATTTTGCTTTAATAAAATACTTTAGAACACAGGAAAGAGGTCTGGATTTATCTTGCTGATGTTTAAGCTCCTCACTTGCATTTTGAGGGCTTTTTTAAAAAATGAAACTCAGAACAAATAGAATTGTCCTAACTGTTTTCTTGAGTTTGAGTTTCTCTTATCTCTGTGTATGTGTTAATTTTTACCATTCTAGCTCTGTTTTTTAGCTTCTCAGGTGGGAAAAATGTGAAGGTGGTAGACAATCCTTTTATAAAAGCAGCAAAGAATCCTGTGGCGCCTTATAGACTAACAGACATTTTGGAGCATGAGCTTTCGTGGGTGAAAACCCACTTCGTCGGATGCATCCATCGAAGTGGGTATTCACCCACGAAAGCTCATGCTCCAAAACGTCTGTTAGTCTATAAGGTGCCACAGGATTCTTTGCTGCTTTTACAGATCCAGACTAACACAGCTACCCCTCTGATACTTGAATCCTTTTATAATTGACATATAGACAGCTAAAAGAGAGAGACAGAGAAATAAGTATATAACTCTTTCTTGACATGTTACGTTTTTGATTGTATGTTTGGCATTAAAGCCTGATTTTTCTCTTGCTGCTCAGCTCCCCTCCTCTCTCATTCTGGGATGTGTACATGGTCTTAGCACTATTGATTTATACACTGTCAACATGAGATGAATTCCTTTTTTAGTTTGCAGTAATTTGGACTTCAACTAAGCTTCATTCTTTGATATATTTTATGCAAACATCTGCTTCTCAATATGGATAAAGCATGAACATTTTATAGCATGAAATAATCATGCACTATGAAAAAAGCAAGTGTGCTGTTTCATTGGACCTTCATGTCTGCAGTACATCTAGCTGGATGTGCTGTTAAGGCATTGTTTGCCATGATTCCCCAAAGGACCAGGATTAATACACTAATAAATGCAATTGTTGGCAATTAGGAAGTCATGTATTACAAACTTAGATTGTCATATACAATCCTAATAAAAGTTCAGCCCAAACACTTTGCATTTTGAAAGCAACATTGCATATAAAACAGGGCAAAATATGTTCCAATGTATCAAAACTTTGTATTATTTTAAATGCAGCTATTGAAAGACAGGAAATATCATCAATAGATCATTTGTTTTCCAGCACAATCCTGAGTTCCTTACACATGCAAAATTTCCATTGACTTGATGAGAGTTTTTGGGTGCACAAGGAAAACAGGAACATTCCTTAGCATGATATTTAAGCAATAAGACATATGAGAGTCTGGTGGTGGTGATTACTCGCACATCTCTAGGCGCACCCATTGTATCCACGTGATACGTTAATTGATGATTCCTTGCAATTTGATGTTTGAGTGTGTCTAGAAAATAGATATTAAGAGAAACTAGTATAAGCTATGAGGGAAAGATATCTTTTTGGTGAAAGTGCTAATTAAAGATGCAAAGTGAGCAATGTGAAACTCAGCCATCAAGAAGAATTCAGTACCTTCAGTTTGTCACTGTATTTGTTCAACTAGTCACTTAACATTTGGAGTGGTGCTATTGCTATTTATATAGTTCACTGAAAGAACATGTACAGAATGTCATTTAAAAAAAAAAAGAAAACACATTCTAAATGGTATTCAGATTATAATGACGTCAGTTGGAGATGAAGGTTCTGAGCGCATCACAAGATTGGGCCAAGTGTCATGTATTTGCACCTTTTTACTTAATCTAGGATATCTACTCAATTGGTTCAGCTTCTTGTAATGTATTTTACAAAGTAAAATTGTTGGGGGGGGTAAATTTACAGCATTTGATATAAATTGTGCTTTGTACTGAATACTGTTTTCTCGTCAGAATATACAAAAATTCAGGCTTTGTTCTTATATTTCTCAGTAACCATATGGGCATTGTGGATTATGTTTAGCATTCTGACCTTATGCTGAGTGGTATAAGGAAATGATGTCCTATGTATAGAAGAATATACTGACCACATTTTTAGTCAAATTTTGCATTTGAGTTTTATTGTCTGTTAAATTTAACAATAAGTGTTTGTTTACAGTGAATAATTTTGTATTATGTCAGTTCTTAGACTCTGGTTCAACTTTGAAAAGATATTATGTAGTGATAATAAGAGATGAACTACCTATGTGTATTCAGAGTCAATGATACAACTATAAGTGTTTTACTGCTGCTGTTACTGCTGTTAGCCCAGTAGAACCAACACAACAGTGAGTAAGTTAGAGTTCTCAGCAGAGACACTCAACATCTTAAAAGATCAGGCCTTGAGTGCTAGTCTTACGGAGATATGCCTATCTCATAGAACTGGAAGGGACCCTGAAAGGTCATTGAGTTCAGCCCCCTGCCTTCACTAGCAGGACCAAGTACTGATTTTGTTCCAGAACCCTAAATTGCCCCCGCAAGGATTGAACTCACAACCCTGGGTTTAGCAAGCCAATGCTCAAATGTGAGTGCTTCAACCTAGGATCTTTTAAAGGGGTACTATTAGCACAATGGAGCTATAACAGTTTACATCTGCTAAGGATATTTTATTTTTTACCTGAGATTATTGGAAATATTTCCTATTTTATTCTAAGGCAAACTTGTTTTGGGCTGGATTTGAACATCCCCCTGTACTGCATGCAACTTAGTTATTGCAACTTTGTGCTGGTATGCGAGATGGAAAATGATACTAACCAGGATCACAGGAGAAATTGCTTCATTTATTTTCATTGTTCAAGTTGACAGTAGTGAAAAAAGTAAAAGAAATAGGACAAGTGATAGAAAACAAACCAACAGAGTTTCAAATTATTTGTTTCATTAATTTTAGGTATTAATAATAACAGAGATAGGGATTCTTTTTATTTTAATCGTCAGTGTTCTTTTACATACATTTCTTAATTGGTGAGTGACACAGTATTATAACTTTAAAGTTATACTGTCCTAAATAGTTGTCTAGTTTCAGATGCCAAAAGATTGATGCTAACATTGGTGTGTATTTGGTGGTTATGTTTCTTAAATTTGTCCACTCTTTAATATTGTCAGAAGTAACTTTAACATATATTTATTGTGATATATGATGATTGTATTTAAGAGTAAATATGTAGTGTTTCAATCTTAGCATTTTTTTAGCTGGTTTAATTTTATTTGCCAAAAGAAAAACTTTGTGTAAAAGTAATGTCTCTTTACCTTTGTTGTTAGTTGTTGATTTATGGTACTTTGTCTTACTTAGTATTTTGTATAGACTTTGATTCTTACACCTAAAATTCATTTTTTTTAAAAAATAATACAAATAGTGGTATTAAAAGAGACTTAATATTATACTTTTTACTTGGGCATTTACAATTTTTTATCTTGGAAATTTAATGATGAGGTTATGGTGGGACATTTCGGAGAGTGCCAATTCAGGACAAATTGCTTAAAGCAGGGCAGTTACAGCCCAAGGTTTTTCCATCTCTAAGGCAAACCAAACCAGCCAAACAGAAAGGACTTTGGTTTTACCGCACTGGCTAACCACAAGTCACACAAGCAACTCCTTTAGACACTCCAGTTTCCCAGTATCACCACCAGTCCCATTCATTATGGGGACGAATGGTTATGAAAACCAATACCCCGGTAAAAGAAAAGAGGTTCTCTAGATCCCAAAGGACTAAGCCCCAGACCTACGTCAATATACAAATCAGATCTTACCCACAATCGCGCTGTTGCCAGTCCTTTAGAATCTAAAATCTAAAGGTTTATTCATAAAAGGAAAAAGATATAGATGAGAGCTAGAATTGTTTAAATGGAATCAATTACATACAGTAATGGCAAAGTTCTTGGTTCAGGCTTGTAGTAGTAACAGAATAAACTACAGGTTCAAATCAAGTCTCTGGAGTGTATCCACAGCTGGGATGGGTCATCAGTACTTTGTGTAGAGCTTCCATTTGTAGCAAAGTCTCTCCAGAGGTAAGAAGCAGGATTGAAGACAAGATGGAGGAGCTGCAGCAGCTTTTTAGTCTCTTGTCATGTGGTCTCTGCTTTCTTTGTCCCAAAGACATGCATTCAGTCACATGGCAAGAAAAAATCTTAGAGTTCTGTCCATAGGCAAGACCCCGCATACCTTGCTCTGTCACAAGGTGTATCTGCCTTCTCTCAATGGGTCAGTTGTATAGCTGATGATCCTTAATGGACCATCAAGTAGGCTAGGCAGTGCTGATGCCAAATTGTCTGGGGTGTCACCCAACATAGCACAAGTTTGAAATACAGACAGTATAGAGCCAGTACTTACAACTTTAAATATAAAAATGATACATACGTACAGATAGCATAATCATAACCAGCAAACCATAACCTTGTCTTAGACATCTTATTTGACCCTCTTTATACAAGATTTGGTGCCACTACAGGACCTAAGTTGTAACAATGATCTATACGGATCCAGTCCATATTAATAAGTCACAGAAGTACTCTTATTATGTATACTTATGCAAAGAAAATTTATACTTACAACCTAATGAAATGAACATTATGATCACTGTTCTTTTTTCAAGGGTATTCATGTTTTTTTAAAAAACATTCACATAATATGATCATAGTAGCACAAAAACCTACAAATAGCCCTATCCCAGCTATGCCTAAAACTAGCTCTTACATATATGTATATATATTTAATTTGATAAGAGCAGATTACCGTTCCCTACTCGATAGGAGCAAATTTAAATTCATTTGATTACATACTGTTAGAGTTAATACTCTAGCCTAATTATTTAAAATTTATTGCAGGGTAGTTTTATTTATTTTATTTATTGCATAGTTCTTTCACAGACTGAACGTATTGCCAGAAGGATATCATAATGCCAAACAGATTTGCACAGTGATAACCAAATACTTTGGCTTGCCTAAGGTAATGTACAGTATAATATTATTTCCATAATTGTTGCAGTATAGGGAGCCAGACATCTTGTGATGCAGCTGTTTGGTGGTGTGGTTCCCCTCATCCCCCAATAAATTGTTGGAGTTGCATTGTTTTTAATTATTTAATTTTGATTTAATTGATGCTCAAGCTTACATTATTTGCCTTTGGAAGTTCCTGCTACCTTCAGAGGATTTGCAGTTAATTATCTGAGTTTGTTATACATACAGCATTTCAGCGGGTCTTCATTTATCTGCTTAAAGTTTAGTTTCAAATGTATTTTTCATCAGTGTACCCACATCTCAATAGCTTTTCTTCTTCTGATGCTTTAGCATTTCCTCTTTGTGCTGCTGGCATTTCTAGGCCATTGTTCAGGGTTCTGTGATGATGCTTTAATTATTAGCATTACTGAACATGATTTCTATTACCACTCTTACTTTGACAATCTCAGGATCCCTAATTATACTATCTGTTGCTTCACTGGAAGTCTTTATAGAACTGTCATTCAGATTTTCTTCAAAGATTATAAATATAGTTGATTGGGTTAGGGTTACCAAGGGATTATATCCTGATTTTATGGTATCTGTGTTACCTTGATAGGTTGTCAGCCACTTTATATTTGAAATCTAACGTTCAGCTCCATTTGTAATAGGAGTTTGGTGTTCTTGTGCTATTTCTTCTATTCTAGATTCCTGGTAGATACCGTATATACTCGTTCATAAGCCAAATGTTTTTGGTAAAAAAGTGACGCATCAGGGTTGGCTTATAAATGGGTCTACATCAAAATTTGATGATTTAAAACTTTACAGAATCATTAAATTGAATATCTAATACATTGTCTTTTTGTTTGCTTGGAGCGTCTGCAGGAATGGAGCCCCTCAGGTCCCTGTGGCTGGGAACAGCGAATCGCGGCCACAAGGAGCTATGGGGCTTCATGCCTGCAGTTGTTCCAGGTAAAGAAAACATCTCGACCTGCCAGTGGCTTACCCTGATGGCCAGGAGCCAAAGTTTGCCAACCCCTGAAATATAGGGTCGGCTTATGAAAGGGTCATACAGTTTTTGCTATTTTTACCTAACCATCTTGGGGGTCGGCTTATAAATGAACGGGCTAATGAACAAGTATATATGGTACTTTTGTGACTCCTACAGGTTTATTTGTCTTTAGCTCAAGAAGTTTGTTAGATATTGATTCGAAGATTTTTATTTTTTGCCCATAAATCTCTGAACTGGTGATCCTAGAAAATCATTTTGTGAGGTGTGCTAAAAAAAAAAGTACTAAATATGTTGAACTCAGCAGAACTTTACAGTGAAATTCTTACTATTTGCATTGACCTTTCTGCTAACATATTTAATTATGAATACTAAGATCCAGATGAGGTGTGCTTCAACTGATTGGTCAAAGAGATTTGCTGGAATGAACTAGTCGTACATTGAGGACCATTAGCTTTTGTTAATTTGTCTGGAATCCCTTTGAGAGAAAACTGTGATCTCTTGTGGTATCCGTTGTTCTTTTGCACTCTGTATCTCGTATTTACTGCAGAGTCCACCCTTGGATGCCTTATCGTTGATGGCATGGTTTGTGTCTGGCCAGAATAGAGTATTTCAGGCTGTGTTTCTTACCCTTCTCAGTATCCATATGGGCCTTGTGGATTATGCTTAGCATGCCAACCTCATGCTGTGTGGCATTATGACACTATGTCCAGTGTCTATAATCCCATCATATTCAGTAATCCACTGGGTTTCTAAGAACTTCTTTTTATCAGCACAATGGAATGATATGTAAGAGGTTTAATATTTCTCTCACAGGGTTTGTCCAAGCTCTTTTCATTTACATTCTCTATTTCTGATTACCTTTTTGCAATTGCAGCCACAAACTGGTTTCTGATACAGTAAAACCTGTCCAGAGTGACCACTCATGGGAATTAGCAAAAGTGGTCACTTGTAAGAGGTGGTCTCTCTTCAAAGGTTTGCACCCTAGAGAGCGTTGGTGTTCTGTGGCCTGTGCAAGTAGTTGCTGATGACAGATGGTTTCTCTTCAGAGGTGGTCACATTTACAAAAGCATGTTGTTATGGGAAGTGTTGCACAAAGGTCATTGATGGATGGGTAAGCCTGGGATGTCCCCTCCACTCCAAACAAAGCTGTTCTTTCATACAATTCTTATAAAATCACCCCTCCTTGGCTTGCTAACAAAATGCAAATTCCAAAACTACATCTATGAAACTCCAGGCAAAGCCTTCATCTCAGGTCAATCCCCCCTATTTCTCCTAGTCTAAGGCATCTTCCCTGATTTGCCTGCACTTGAGGTTCCTTCTCTCAGGAGCCATCTTCCCCAAACCTAAATTTGTCTCTGCCTGAGGGCCACACCCACCTTCTTTTATAGCTGAACCAGTGAGTCAACAAAATCCACTTAACACTTTCCAGCAAGATGATGACCTGCTTATATGTTGTGGTTCTTCTTCAAGTGCTGATCCCAAAGTGTACTCCACTGTGGGGTACTGTCAGCACCTCTGGGTGTGGCCTATGTAGGGGTCTCCGCTTCTCTTAAGTGGCCCTCTTCACTTTGTTTCCAATCTGATCAGTTCCTGAATGCACACCTTAAACTGAGTCTGTCAGCCCTTGAATTCCAGAGTTGCAATCTCCTTCTGCTTCCTGCTTGCTTTCTGAGAGGCAGCCTGATGCAGGATTGTAGTCCCTTTGGTGTGTCAGGCCTCCCTCTCTCTTTCTGTTCTTGTTTTCTCTGTTGGCCACAGCTGTGAGTGCCTGTCTTATGGATTGGTAGTTCTGGCAGCAGTGTGGGGGCGTGATCAAGTTGCTTGCTTGTAAGCAGGAAAGACTCTCCTCTCCCTTCAGCCTATGCTCAGTATGGGGTTTGTAAACCCCTTTACAGATACACATGTGCTCCATAGGCCTGGGGCCAGAAAGATCTTGCAAGCAATGTCTGTTGGTCCATACCTATGCCCTTATCTCCGCATGCGTCATACTTAGGTCATAAAGGGTGGTGCAGAACACAGGCCTTTCCAGTTCCTATTTACTGTTACATGGTTTGAGAAAAATTTCTCCAGTGTCTGGAACTGATTCTTTCTCCTCATTTAGTAAATACTTTAAAAAATTCTTAATGTTTGTATATAGTTTTATCAGGATAGTTAGTTGTCAGTAATCCTCACTGCAGGTAATTCTCCCTGGTGCAGAGTTTAGATTTATGCCCCAGTTATCAGGGTTTGAAAACTGCATCTTCTGTCCTTGCTCCTTTCCAGTCAGTGGTGACCACAAATGCTGCCTTTGCTGCCTTGGAAATTCCTGCATCTCCTCCATGTGCAGTAACTACTGCTCTTTTCCCAGCTGTACCCAGCAGGTGTGAGAACCCTGTTTAGAAACACCAGTCCTCATTAGGAAGACTGAGACCATCAGGCATAAAGGACTCTGAAAGAAGTCCACCCCCATCTCCTGTGCTAGCCAACAGTATGGATTTCACTGCTGATGAAAATGGACCCAACTTTTTTTGATTGTCGGGGGAATTGGATGTACTGGAAGATAGGTCCATCAATGGTATTAGCCAGGATGGGCAGGGATGGTGTCCCTTGCCTCTGTTTGCCAGAATCTGGGAATGGACAACGGGATAGATCACTTGATGATTGTCTGTTCTGTTCATTCCCTCTGAAGCACCGGGCACTGTATCGTGTTTGAAGACAGGATACCGGGCTATATGGACATTTTCTCTGACTCAGTGTGGCTATTCTTATGTTCTAAGTCTCCTGCAAATGCCAACTCATCTGCCTTAAATCAGACACTATACATTCCTTTGTTTTTCCCAAAGCCTCACATCTCCGATGAATGAAGTCTCTTCTGTTCCCTCTCTGTGAGATGTGTATTAGCTTTTTACCTGCAAAAAATGAAAATGATCAGAAAGTCACTGACATTATTCATTGCTATAGCGGAACAAATGAGAGGACAACCTTCATCCCTTCAGAGGACCTCTAAGTGCTGTATCCTGCTTTATTAATCAGTGCATGTCCACCACACAGGGCGAGAGCTCACTCTGCCTGAGTGGCCTTACTTGACATTTGCAGAGCAGCAATGTGGAGCTCTAGTCATGTGTTCACTAAGTGCTATACCCGAGTTCAAGCCTCCAGAGATGATGCATCCTTTAGGTGGCGATTCTATATGCATCTATCTTGCCTGCTCCTTCACACCCTCCTTCTTACCCGAGCACTGCTTGTCAATCACCCATGTAGGGACAAGCACTCAAAGAAAAAAGGGAAGTTACTCAGCTCATTGTCACTGGAGTCTTTGAGATGTGTAGTCCCTATCAGTATTCCATTAGCTGCTCCTCTTTCCCCTCTGTTTCGGATCTTTAAATGATTTGTGGTAGAGAAGGAACTAGAGAGGTGGTCAGTCCGCACCATCTCTTACATCCTTGTAAAGCAGGAGAGCAAGAGTGCAGGTGCAGACCAATAGACACTGCTTGGAAGATTCTTCTGGACCCTGGTACATGGTGCACATGCATGCCGCACAGTGAAATACAGATAGGGACCACACATCTCAAAGAACTTGTTATATTAAGATAAGTAACTTCAGGCAGGCATCATTAGCCTTTTACAGGACCTCAGATTTAAAAATACAGGACAGAAACCACTGGAAGCAAACAATAGTTAACTAAGTGCCTGCAGAAGGGCCCTGGTTCAAATGCTGGGCAGCATCATGCCATGAAAAGGAGCATGTGCAACAGGGTCTGGTGCTATGGCTATGATGGAGATGACCTGGAAGACTGTCTGGATTTTCCAAAAGCTACAAGAAGATTCAACCAAAGCTATGGCCACAGAGAGGGTTGATGGATATCTGCCGACTACCATTGCTGTGTCTACCCATAAAGACACTTCACTGTATTGTCAGGTAAAGAGAGATATATGGCCAGCCCTGTTTCATGTAGCTATTTAACACTTCGCTGTCGCCCCTTAATTGCTTACTTCAACTATCTTTTTAGCACATAAGATGCTTTATTCAGTTACAGGCATACCTCTCTCCCCACAGGCACTGTCTTTGTTAAAATGCACACATGCCTAAATCCATGTGATTACTAAAGCTATACCATTCAGCTGGTGTGAGTGGTGTTGAAGAACAGGACATGGAGGAGAAGGATAATATGAAGAAACACTTAGAGCATGAATAACAAAAGCCCTGTGCAGAAAACCTGTAAGCGATTGCTTTTGTACACACAGCAGGCACAGTATTTTTTGGTCACCATTTCAGTTCATGTAGTAAGTGGGAGCGAGAGAGAGAGAGCGTGCGCGCTGGAGTTGATTCCATTTAGCAGAGAGACAATACCAAAGACAATCTAGAACAAGTGTCAGTCAACAGTTGTTTCTGTCTTACTTTTTTTCTGGTTCATTTGATTGTACTGCACTTGATTTCCCCTTTTTCTGCATATGAGATCAGCGAAGGGGAGGCTGGGAGCGATTCCATTTTCCAGTTTACTGTTTGTTTATCCATTATCCTCATTATATTTTCCTTTGTATGCCTTCACATATTCCCTTGAACATTTGCACACTAGCTTATGAGGCCAAGCCACAGTAAGACTGCTGCTAAACTGGACTCTGCTCTGGAAGAAAGATGAGGCTATAACACTTTGTAAACATGATGATGATGACATTAAAAGATCTGTAGTTTAATTTATGAGCCTTAGTTTATATAGCAACATTGTTGTCCTTGAGCACCAGCATGCTGTGTGTAAAATGCTGATGTGACAGTATTTGTGAGATAGGTGTTGATGCTGTTCTTTTTCTGATCCTGTTGCTGTTGTCAGAGATTTATAATTTAATTTGTTGATCTTAGGTTGTGTTCAAAATTGTGGTCATCTTGTTACTCCACAGCTATAAAACAACTGTGCTTTATACATCATTTTACTACAAAAACACAAACAAGTAGAGGAGGTGGGATTATGATGAGGAACTGGTCCACATCAATTAAAAGGAACAAATGAAAGGAATTACCTTCCATTTGTCTCTTTGGAAATTTTGCCCTACAAGACCCTGAAAACAAGATTACAAGGTCCATTAGATGAATATTTCTCCAGCCATCTGATATCTATAACTTTTTATGAACGAGTTCTTGTTTGTTTGTTAGGCTGTGTTGGCACATGGAGACCACATTAGAGCAACCCACAACAAAGAAACACCTTTTAAGAATAAATGGGAAAAGAGCATATGTTATGCTTAGGCTAACAGGCAATCAGCTTAACTGAGAAGTAGTGTAATGTAGGCATTGTGGGGGGATGCTACTGTTGATCATTTAGCTACTGAATCCTCTTATAGCATCCCTGTGTTGGTAGAATGCCCTAGCACAGGGGTAGGCAACCTATGGCACGGGTGCCGAAGTCAGCACGCGAGCTGATTTTCAGTGACACTTACACTGCCCGGGTCTTGGCCACCAGTCCAGGGGGCTCTGCATTTTAATTTAATTTTAAATGAAGCTTATTAAACATTTTAAAAGCCTTACATACAACAATAGTTTAGTTATATATTATAGACTTAGAGAAAAAGACCTTCTAAAAATGTTACAATGTATTACTGGCACGCAAAATCTTAAATTAGAGTGAATAAATGAAGACTCGGCACACCATTTCTGAAAGGTTGCCAACCCCTGCCCTAGCATGTTGAAAAGTGTTGTCTTTGCAATGGAATATTAGCACTTCATTGGTGACGTACTTAGTACCTTAGGCATCAGTGAAACACTTAATAGTCTAGGATTAGAATTTTTCTAAAGATTCAGGGCTGTCTTCATTCTTATTAATTCTATAATCATAGTTTATTATCTGATAATTATAGGTCATGGTGTGGATATGTCCCATCTCCCACTGAGAAGGCAGCTTGATTTTTTAAAACTACTATAGGCTGAGCAGATAGGCAAAGCAAGGGGTGGATGTAGTATCTTGATTCAGTGTGGCATACAATTTGGATGTACAATCATGATTCTAAATAGGAGGAGGAGGATACGTTTTAACGACCATGTCACATACTGTACCATATGTTTTTTCAACTCACAGTGCCATATAGAATGATGTGGCTTTTCATGATTAAACAAAAACTTTACGATTGTGTTTCTTTTTCTTGCAGATCACCAGAAATTGGAGAGGGAAGCTAGAATCTGTCGCCTTTTGAAACACCCTAATATCGGTAAGAAAATTTAATCACTTTATATGGTATGTGTCAGTACAGAAATTAAAAGAGAAAATATAGAATAGCTTCATAGGGGTAGAAAGTTGGGGGAAGTTAAAGGAAACACTTGGAAAGAAGGTTTCTTTATACAGTGGAGTTCTTTCCAAACTCATAATGCTCCCCTGAGATGTGATGTCCTATGAGGCGATCACCTCCAGCCATCCAAACTGACTTCGTCTCATTGAGCTCATGCTTGGTGTTTTTGTGACTTGCGTCCCTTTGTTGAAGATGTATACTTGTGACTTGCGTCCCTTTGTTGAAGATGTATACAGAAGAGTAAAACCCTTCCTCTCCTCACCATTGTGTCCCTACATTCAAGCATTCACAGTAGAGGCTGACAAAGATTTTGATTTGGGATGCATGTTGTCTTGAAAGTGTGAACCAACTGGAACTCATGATAACTTTGCCGGCCACGAGGAGTCACGCTCTGAGGAGCACTGAGACATTAGTTTATCTGCCAGCAGTTTCAGTGCACATCTATGAATATATACTTCACTTGAGCCAACTTTAGGCTACCTCAGTAGCCCAGCAGCAAAAGTATGATTTTGTCTCATACTCAGCAATGTCTCCTCCCCTTTAATGGCAATGACAAAGTGTTTTAAAAAAAAAACACAAAAACATACGAACAAAAAAACTCAAAAACCACAGCTCAAAATGGAGATTGGAATCACTCAAAAATCTCTATCAAAATTTCAAACACTTTGTTTTCCCCAGAGAGTTCAAAACACTGTGTCACAGCCAAAAACCAGAAAGTTCAAAGACACAGAGACAGGAGGAACCTTGCAACTCCCTTGAACATTTTCAAACTTTTTAAAAGATTTGGTTAGATACAGTTTGTTGCTTCTTTACTGTTCCCAAACCAGTTTGCCCATCCCTTTCTACAGTAATGCAATGTTGAAGATGATTAAGAAGAAATCTAAACAGTAATTGCTATGAAATGGAAAGAGCTAAAATCCACAAAGGACTGTTGAAATATATGACTGCATGTGATTAAATTCCTTTGTTCCATTGAATAGTTTGAATCAATATTATTATTGTATGCTGTCCAGCTGTTCTATTAGGGTTATTATAGCAAGTAAACATACAGCCTGAAAACACAGAAGTGTTGTAGTTGTTGAGGAGACACTGTTGATGTTCAATAAGATGGCACAGAGGAAATTCCATGCTGTGCAACCTACTCTGAAATAGGTAATTCAGTCAGTGAATCACACAACAGAGTACGCTTTTTCTTCTAATTGGCTGTTCAGTTTCAGAAAGAATATCGGGATTCAGAATCTTATGAGAGAGGCTATTTGTTTTCATGCTGTACAATCTCTATGAACACTATCAAGTCACTGAAATGTATCTACTCCTCTTTCCCTATAATAGAATATCCTGCTGAGCATGGGAAGTGTGTGACTGCCAGAGAACTAGTTTTATATTCATCCTAAAAGTCTCAAGTATTAAAGTACCTTGTTTGTACAGTTGAGTGAAGAAGTTTGCTTTTAGGTCTGGTCTCTATCTTGGAGTAAGATCATAGAGGTAGTTTCATGAGTAGAAAAAAATCCTGTACATTTACAAAGACTCTGATTTTCAAAAGTGGGAGCCTAAAATTAGGCTTCTAAATTCACATTTGGGCACCTAAACTAGAGGTTTGCACACTTCATTGCTAAAGCAGGCCAAACTGTAAACCTATCTCTAGCCCATGTCCCCTCCCCATAGGCGAAGGGCCTGACTAATGGGAGAGAGAGCCTGGCCAAAAATGGGAAAGGGTGAGGGATCCTGTGAGGGTCAAGCAGACTGGAGTGGGATGAGGATTTTCTGCTTTTTCCGCTTTTCACCAAAATCAATAGGATTCTGCCCAATGAAGCCTAGAATATTCCCTGAAATTCTGAAATTGATCAGATAGAGTTAAAAAGCTATTATACTACGTGCAGACAGAAAGGCCATCAAGTTGATAACAAGGCCTTGCCTCCCTTGACAAATACACAACCTCATTCTCATATGTGCTTAGCTGCCAGCAGCTCTCATAGACGTCAGTCTCTGGGGAGCTGTTCAGACCTTTTGCAAATCAGACCACTTATTTGGGTGCCTAAATGGAGAACTAGGAGCCAAACTTTAGGGTCCCACTTTTGAAAACTTAGGTGCAAAGTTTTCTGAAATCATAATACGTGGAAATCCTTTTTCTGCTCCTGCATTTTTGGTTTAGCAAGTGTTGATTTAAATATTGTTGTCCACGTTCCTCAAAAGTAAAATTAAATACTTTAAAGTGCTGTGAATGTTACAATGCAAATGAAAGGTGGGAGTTTTAAAGGCATCTGAAGGACTTGGGCATTCAAGTCCCACTGACTTTCAATATGTGCCTTACTCCTTAGGTAGTTTTGAAAATCCCATTCAAAGATGTAATGTGGATGTGGAAAACAGACACTGTAAAATTGGAGAAGTTTCACTTGCATTTATATTGACAGCCAGTCTTACTTTTGGGCCTATTATTGACTGAGGTGGGATTTCCAAAACTGCTTGATGTTAGCCTTATTCTAGTCCAATTGAAGTTAATGGTAAAACTTCAGTGGAACGCATAGCTAGATTAGTGCTGAGTGCATGATCTTGTAAGTTAGACTAGACTTATGTCCGTAACTGAAGCTGTATCACGTTTAGAACATAAAAAGATATGTTAATGAGGTATAACAACACATATATTGTATGTATGCTAGGCTGAATCTTTTAGTTTAAAAGGAAAAAGTGCTTCCCCATGTATTTATAAATATAAACTCCAGTGGGCAACAGTACCTTGAGCTTATAGCTTTGGACATTACAGCATACTACCAGTGAAGTGCTTATAAACAGTATAAAAATTCAATCTAAACACTTTTATTCCTAAAATTCTCTCTTGATCAGCAAGAATATGTGATAGTATCACAATAAAATTTAATTTCTGAAAATGTTTACAGAACTTATTTTTAGTAAGCTTTGTTATAGCTATGAAATCTGGTAGTAGTGTGTTAAAATTTACATATGGCAAGGGGTATATTGATGAGTATGAATACATTGGTTTTTTATGAGCGCAAGCCTATTTAATCTGTGAAGGACTATTTATATTTTCTTCTGCACTTCATTTTTCTCTGTGAGTGATGTACTGCTCATGAATTGATTGTAGCCTAGACTACAATGGATTCTTTTGAAAAGAAAGTCCTTGCTACAGTAAAAATTTAAATTAAGGTGCTGAAATGGTTCTTGAAAATGCAATCTGCAGAGAAAAGCAAACATCTGTTTTAATTTATTATTTTCCATCTCATAAGACTACAAATTTTTTTTTTTTTTTACTTAGGTTGGTTTTTCATAACTTGCAGTTTTTCTGTGAGTTAATTTATGTCTCTGTCTTTCCCTAGTTAGAATTAAATCATCCTTTCTCTTCTCTTTCAGTCCTGAGTAAGTGAGTGATCTGGTTTTACAGCCTCAAAATTTAAAAACTTCAATAAACAGTTCAGAACAAAAATCCCTTTTATTTTTTTAAGGTTGCTTTTACCTATTCTTAAGTGACAGTAACTGAAGTGCCATTTTTTATTGTTCATAGTTCATTTGATTAAATCTCTCTTCTGAAATTGTCAGCATTTGATTTATTTTTCTAGAACAATTTCTAGACTATATTAGACTGTACAGTTTATCTTTCATATTCGTGAGCAAAGCCTTACTGATTTATTTTCTGACCAGATATATGTAAAAAAAAACCCATGCCCTTCTTAATTGCCTTTCATGATGTTTTTCTTTATAATCAGATCAAAACAGCAGTGTGTTGATAAAGAAGCTTTTAAAATTGCAACCTAACCCTAGCCCTAGAAATACATTCATCCTTTTTTAAAATAGAAACAAATGATATTTCTCTTAAAAGGGGACTGATGCAGGAAACCAAAATGTAGACCACTGGCAACATACGAGAGAGCCTTTATTTTTTTGCTTATGTCTTTCCACAAAAAATAATTACTAGTGTCGAACCTTTGTAGGAACATTTAATTAATCTGGACAAGTCTATTAATTATTTTAAATTCTGTGACAATAGAGAAGTATCTAAAACACGATTTCTCAAATTTCACTGCACCACGACCCCCTTCTGACAACTAAAATTACTAGAAGATCCCAGAAAGGGGGACCGAAGCCTGAGCACTCCCGCCGTGGGGGGTGCCGAAGCTTGAGGGCCTCAGCCCTGGGCCCGAGTAAGTAAGTAAAGCCCTGGTGACCCCATTAAAATGGGGCTGCAACCCACTTTGGGGTCCTGACCCACAGTTTGAGACCCACTGATCTAGAATTAAACTTCTTCATCAACTTAAATATGTAGTTTTGATTTCCTGAAAATGTGTGTTTCCCTTGCCTTTAAATGAGGCTATGTTCATAGCAGGATCCTCTCTAGCTACTAACAGGAGCTGCATCTGAGCACTGCACTGCTGCTGACATCCCAATCTATTCATTGCACAGCTGGCAGAATTTGTTCTTCTTCAAGTGCTGGTCCCTATGTGTGTTCCACTGTAGGTGGGCATGCACTCAATGCATCTGGAGCTGGAGAATTTTGAAAGCAGTGCCCATTGGGTCCACACATGCCCTCAGTCTCCTTGTGCATCTGACTGAGGAGATAAAGGGTGAGTCGGAATCTCCAGTGTCCAAAGCTTCGTCTTTATTCCTTTATCTGTAAATAGCTTTAGAAATATTATGTTCTGATGCAGTACAGAGCATCTTTTCTGGGAAGGATTCCACTAGCAAATGCTATTTTGCCAAGTGGAGACATTTTTCTGTATGGGCAGTGAAAGACTTATAGCCCCATAAGTTCTCTTATTTTGTACTATATTCTTTCCCAAAAGATAGCAGGCTTGTCCATGAGCTCCTTATATGTCCACTTGGCAACAATCAGTGCCTACCATTCACCTTAAGAGGGTTACTCAGTCTTCACACACTCACTGACTAACAGATTCTGGAAAGGCCTAATCGGAACCTTTCTGCCAATAAAAAAGCTCCTTAATGGAACTTAAATTTTATTATTTCGGCACTCACTGTGCCTCCCCTTGTATCATTAGCTTCTTGCTCCATGTCTTTCCTATCCACGAAAGTTGCATTCCTGGTAACCATCATCTCAGCCAGGAGGGTTGGTGAGCTTGGAGTGCTGATGCAGGATCTTCCTTACACTATATTCCATAGGGACAAAGTTTCATTACATGTGCACCCTCAATTCACCTCCACTGTAGTTTCAGTGTTTCACCTAAACCAGTGAATTCACTTATCTGTGTTTTTTCAAAAATGTCACCCATCCTCAAAAGAAAGAAGGCGCCATTCCTTTAGTGTTCAACGAGGTTTTTGGCCTTTTACCTGTAGAGAACAAAACCTATCAGAAAGTCTCCTGGGCTATTTGTTGCCATAATAGAAAGAATTCAGGGTCAGGCTATATCCTCTCAAAGAATCTCAGTATGGATTTTGGGCTGTATTTTTGCTCTGCTATCATGGGGGTAAGGGCTCATTCCATGAGGGTGCAAGCTACGTGTATGGCATCGCTTCAAGAAGTGCCTCTGCTTGATATTGGCAAAGCAGCTGTGAAGATTTGTCTGCACATTTGCAAGGCATTGTGCTTTAGTTCAGAACCATATCACTGATGCATCCTTTGGAATGGCGTTCCTTCGTTTGGCTCTGCCACCTGCATCCTCATACCCTTCTCCTACTTGAGTGCTGCTTGTCAGTCACCCACAGTGAAATATACATAGGGACCAGCAATCAAAGAAGAGGAAGTTACTTACCTTATAGTAACTGGAGGTTACTGTACTTTAAGGTAAGTAACTTCCTATTCTTTGAGGCTCTGATCCCCTTCTCCTCCACCAGTCCACCAAAGATACTCTTTGGTGCTCCCAGTGTCCTCTACTCCCCTCTATAGCTGCCTTTTTTAGGGCTCCAGTTTCCTTCTATCCTCTTGTCCCCTACCCCACCACATCATTTTAAGGGCTCCAGACCTCCCTTACAGAGTCTTGCAGAAGAAAATCTAGGCAAACACACAGATAAAGGGTTAATGCTCTTTTATTAGCAGAGCTTCAGCAGTGTGCTTTATATATGAATAGGTTGTACACTAGACTAATTTATAGCAGTGCTGGAGTTCTCACCACAATATGATGGCCTGAGTCAACACATCCTAGTGAATTTAAAGTGACTTTAATGAGTATCTTAGATCAAGGCCTCAAAATGTTGAGGGTTTTACTAACTAGCTGAACCCATGGAGATCCCACACCTCCCCAGCCAGTTACCTCTCCCCCTGTATTATCCTCACTCTTACTGGAGATGTATTCTTTGTGGAAAGCCCAGAAGCCAAGAACCAGTCAAGTTTCTGCCCAGCAGCCAGATCTATCTGTGATTGCCCTTTTGTGCAATAACTTAATGAGGACCCCACCTTACCTCAGAACTTTCTAAATAAATAGTCTGGCTGGCACGCAGGCAGGCAGAAAATCTTCCTTTGTGTTCCAGGACTTTGGATCATCGGGACTGTTTGTAAAAACCTAGGACTGTCATAGACAAATCAGGACCACACCTTTGTTCAGAAACCCTGTTAGTTTATGAAACTGGCATATACTGTTTAATCAGTTAACCACAAGCCAAACCAAGTTGGACAGGACATTGTTTAATACATTTGCATAACAATAGATCTCTCATCACTGACCTTTTATTTTGAAATTTCTGCTGTAGATTCAGTTTATAGCACAGGATAGTACTTCTAGCCAGACCACATTCTTCTGAAAGTGTTCCATGTACATGGAGCCAGGGACAAACAAATTGTGTTGGTGTTCTGCAAGGCAAAAGATTTCCAATTAATATGGCATGAAATTCTTTGGTCTTAAGTAGTAGAAATAAATCCCAACTATGAAAAATATTAATTGGGTGAGAGAGATACTCTTGACATTCAAAATTCTCATGTACTTGTGAACCATGAAACTTTTTAGTTTAAGATATAAATTGCCAAGGTTTTAAATTTTCAGTGAAGAAAGTCTCAGGCTGTCAGTCTTGCTTTTTCAAAAAAGCAAGTAATAGACGATGATAAATTTAAATGATCTTCAGATCGTTTGGGAATACTGGTTAGTTTTAGCTGGGATTAAAGCTGTGTACTTAATTTGTTCATACCACTGGCAGTTCTGAAAAACTGAAAGAAAATATTGGGAATCCAAAAAGTAAAGAAAACAAAGTGTTTTGGGTCAAACAAAACATTTACTTCAACCCAAAACAAAACCCTTTGTTTTGATTTTGATATTTTTTAAAGATTTTTTTTTAATAAACTTGAAGGAAATTTTGAAATTGCCGTTTTGAATTAAAAATAGGTCTCAATTTTTTTCAGATTTTTTTTTCAACTAAGACAACTTGGCAAATTTTACACAAATTTGAGAAATGTTTTTGTCAACTTGAGCCTGCATTTTTCTCCAAACTAAATTTTGGTGGAAACATTTCTCTCAATGCTAACTGGGATTAATTTAGTAGGGATGATTTTTTTTTTACCATATCGATGAAATAAAAAAGTCTATTTTCCAAATGTTTTATCCGGATTCACCTCCAGGTATAAGAACAGAACATTATCCACTGAGCCCTATTGGTTATTAGGGATGATTTGTAATATTTATTTATAAAAACCTGGCTAGTAGTATCAATTCCTCAACGCCATCTCCCCTTGTCCCTGAGTCCCATTACCATTTCATGTGGTTTTACAACCATATTTTCCTATTTAAAAAAAGGGCCTGTATCTTCTGTTCTATGAAAGACCCATACAAATCAAAAGAGAAATGGACTATGGTGAAAAAAAATCACAAACTGTACACAAAATAAATTAGAAGGGAAACTGACTTTAGGAATTGCATAACCTACCCCAATATTTTCTCCTTTGTGCGGCTGTGTTTTAAGGCAACCTGTCACCTTTGGAACTGTGGGTTGGGTACAAATCTCTCTGCAGTCAAAGAGTATAGCCAGTTGGTCAGTATGAAAGGAAAACTCTCCTTTCACAACTTTTTCTCATTCCTCTTTCCTTTCTCCTTCTGATAAAATAAATTAATTTGAGCAGATTATTTCTGCAGCACTCTCAGATGCATTCTCATTTCCCATCTGAAGTTGGGAAACACAATCTTGGAAGGTTTCAGAGTAGCAGCCGTGTTAGTCTGTAGCCACAAAAAGAACAGGATTACTTGTGGCACCTGAGAGACTAACAAATTTATTTCAGCATGAGCTTTCGTGAGCTACAGCTCACTTCTTTGGATGCATAGAATGGAACACACAGACAGGAGATATTTATACATACCTCAGAAGAATTATGTGACACCATGAAACACAGACAGATAGACGAGCAGCAAAACCACAGTTGTATTTGTTTTTATTACACTTTCTCAAAAATGCCATCAAGGATATTGCATGTTCTAATGGTCAAAATTTATGGTATTATCAGTGAAATTCAACAAATCTGGGCAGGGCCGGCTCTAGCCTTTTCATCGGCCCAAGCACGGCGGCACGCCACGGGGGACGCTCTGCCGCTCACCAGTCCCGCGGCTCCGGTAGATCTCCCGCAGACGTGGCTGCGGAAGGTCCGCTGGTCCCCCGCTCCGGTGGACCTCCCGCAGGCGTGCCTGCAGCTGCTCCACCGGAGCCACGGGACCAGCGGACCCTCCACAGGCACACCTGCGGGAGGTCCACCGGAGCCGCCTGCCGCCCTCCCAGCAACCGGCAGAGCGCCCCACGCGGCATGCCACCCCAAGCACGTGCTTGGCACGCTGAGGCGTGGAGCCGGCCCTGAATCTGGGGTAATAAATCAGTGTGTAGCAGCTTTCCATTACAGCAGTTATTATATACCAGAAATCTTTGAATTGCCTGTAGGACCAGACAGTGCAGGAACAGGTGTTATGCTTATTGTGTTAATCTATCCCCCCACTTGTGTGCTCAGTCCTGTGAGGTGCTGAACTCTTCCTACAAAGTAACTTTAGAGGATCATGTTCTGAGTGATCTTGCTAAACACTGTCATTGGATACATTCGAGAGGAATAAAATGTTTTCTTGAACAGATGTTCAAGAGGACTGAATGGGTCAGGAGGCTTGTAAGAGGATAGAAAACCTTTCACAGCTAGATCACTGGTTCAAATCCAGTCCATAGAGGTAAAGAAAATGAACTCAGTACAATGAACACTCAGTCATCTAAGTGAAATTAGACAGAATAGTTCCTCAGGGATAGGAATTAACATCCCAAAACCCATGACACTAATTGATAGTAATGGAGCATGATAGGATAATGAGTCTTGTGCATAAGGGAAAAGCGGTGGACGTGGTATACCTAGACTTTAGTAAGGCATTTGATACGGTCTTGCATAATATTCTTATCAATAAACTAGGAAAATACAACTTAGATGGGGCTACTATATGGTGGGTGCATAACTGGCTGGATAATCGTGTTCAGGGATTAGTTATTAATGGTTCCCAATCCTGCTGGAAAGGTGTAACAAATGGGGTTCTGCAGGGGTCTGTTTTGGGACCGGCTCTGTTCAATATCTTCATCAACGACTTAGATATTGGCATAGAAAGTAAGCTTATTAAGTTTGCAGATGATACCAAACTGGGAGGGATTGCAACTGCTTTGGAGAATAGGGTCATAATTCAAAATGGTCTGGATGAATTGGAGAAATGGTCTGAGTAAACAGGATGAAGTTTTAACAAAGACAAATGCAAAGTGCTCCACTTAGGAAGGAACAATCAGTTTCACACATACAGAATGGGAAGAGATTGTCTAGGAAGGAGTACGGCAGAAAGAGATCTAGAAGTTATAGAGGACCACAAGCGAAATATGAGTCAACAGTGTGATGCTGTTGCAAAAAAACCAAACATGATTCTGGGATGCATTACCAGATGTGTTGTGAGCAAGACATGAGAAGTCATTCTTCCAATCTACTCTGCACTGGTTAGGCCTCAATTGGAGTATTGTGTCCAATTCTGGGCACCGCATTCAAGAAATGTGGAGAAATTGGAGAGGGTCCAGAGGAGAGCAACAAGAATGATTAAAGATCTAGAGAACATGACCTATGAAGGAAGGCTGAAAGAATTGGGTTTGTTTAGTATGGAAAAGAGAAGACTGAGAATGGACATGATAGCAGTTTTCAGATATCTAAAAGGGTGTCATAAGGAGGAGGGAGAAAACTTGTTCATCTTAGCCTCTAAGGATAGAACAAGAAGTAAAGGGCTTAAACTGCAGCAAGGGAGGTTTAGGTTGGACATTAGAAAAAAGTTCTTAACTGTCAGGGTGGTTAAACACTGGAATAAATTGCCTGGGGAGGTTGTGGAATCTCCATCTCTGGAGATATTTAAGAGTAGATTAGAGAAATGTCAATCCGAGATGGTCTAGACAGTATTTGGTCTTGTCATGAGGGCAGGGGACTGGACTCAATGACCTCTCAAGTTCCCTTCCAGTCCTAGAATCTATAAATCTATGAATCTTTGATTGGAGTGTCAGGAAAACAGAAGATCAGCAAATAAACAATTATGTTTACTTATCTATCTTCTCATTCCTAAAGTTGGCCCCTTAGGTCAACAGATGCTCCAGATCATAGTAATAGACACATCGGCTTCCATCTGACACATTTCACAATCACTAACATTCTTCTGTAACAGAGTGATGAGACCCAGCATCTATTGAAGTCCAGGAGGTGGTCGGCGGATGGGCACAAGCCCACCCGCATCTGAAGGCCCCTTCCCCTACTGGACCTGAGATTCAAATAATGACAGAGGACAACTAATGAGTAACAGGGTCATAGGTACTGAATCAGAGATCCAGAGGGGGACACTGAGCAGAGAACCCAGGGCACCACCCACTGCTCCTCAGAGGTGTCTAGGAACCAAGTGGACGCTGCCCTGAGGAACTCTGCCCGGATGTGTGAAACAAGGAACGAACGGAAGTAGGCCCCACTTTTGTATGAGAAAACAGGAGCAGAGGGCCACATCCTGTCACATATTCATACAATAAAATGGAGACATGATTATTCCTCTGTATAAGAAATGTGTTTTCAACTGTGAAAAATACAGCACCCCTGCAAAGTACTATAGAAAGAAAATAATAATACTACAGTATACAGTGCTTTTTATTGCTTGTTACAGCTAGCTAATGTGATTGTAAACTTCCAAAAGAGACTCTCTAATATAGATTAAGACAGCTGTCAGGGGAAAGCTGTTTTTTAATTTTTACATGCAGTTACACTTTAGATTACATTAAAAGCATACCTATTATTGAGCAAAAAGCCCACAAAAGACTTGTGCCGTTTAATGTAACTGTTACATTTTTAGCTGTTGCATATACCGATGCTTCCAATTCTGGAGGAGAATAGGACCTGTAGCAGTGTCATGGTAAAACCCCTACTCTGAACCTTAGCGTCCAAAAGATGGAGTACCAGCATGAATCCCCCTAAGCTTAATTACCAACTTAGATCTGATAAGCTGCCACCAATCAGGACTTGGAGTGCCTAAAACTCTGGTCCCCCCAAAACCTTCTCAGAGGACCCCAAGACCCAGACCCCCTGGATCTTACACAAGGAAAGTAAATGCTTTCCCTCACCGTAGCCTCTCCCAGGCTTTCCCTCCCTGGGTTACCCTGGAAGATCACTGTGATTCAAACTCCTTAATCTTAAAACAGAGAGGAATGCACCTTCCCCCCCCTTTTCCCCTCCCCAAGAAGTAATACAGATTCAAGCTCCGTGAATCTAAAACAGAGGATTTCCACCTTCCCCCCTCCCTTCTCTCTCCCTGTCTCCCACCAATTCCCTGGCGAGTACAGACTCAATTCCCTTGAGCCTCAACAAGGGGAAAAAATCAATCAGGTCTTAAAAAAGAAAAGCTTTTAATAAAAGAAAAAAGTAAAAGTTGTAAAAGGGTCTTTCAGCTTATAGACACTAGAGAGAAGCCTCCCCCCCCTCCAGCACAAATACAAATTAAAATCCTTCCAGCAAAATACATATTTGCAAATAAAGAAAACAATCAAAAAGACTAAACTATCTTTCTACTTGTACTTACTATTTGAACAGAAAATTAGAGAGCCTGTAGGTACATTTGGTCACTCTCAGAACCCAGAGAGAACAACAGACAAACAAACAACACAAAACAAAGACTTCCCTCCACTGAGATTTGAAAGTATTTTGTCTTCTGATTGGTCCTCTGGTCAGGTGTTCCAGCTTCACTGCTTGTAACCGTTTACAGGTAAAAGAGACATTAACCCTTAACTATCTGTTTATGAAAGCAGAAATTCTGAAAGGAGAATAATCTGCTCTTAATAATGAAGACTACCTCTTACCTTTCTATTTTCTGGTTTTTAACCTTTCAGTAAGTGCTGAATTCCCAACTCTTGCTTAGCAATCACAGTGAGCTCAAATCCTGCTGTGCCTCTGATTACTAATCTGCATCTCCTGAAACTTTTGCTGATATAATACTATGCTGGCACTCAACTCTTTGTTTCTTTTGGTGGTGACTTAGAATCCTGTGATTCCCTTAATTATTCAGAAGTATCTTCATCCTTGCCTGCTTTTTTTAATTTTGATAAGACTTAGCTTACACATCACAGTAACTAGTTACAGCACAGAACCTGTTAAATGCTGCATGAGGGAAGAAGGAAAAATTCATTTATTTTCACCTCACAATGTCTCTTCAATTGAGAATAAAACAGTGTTGTGTTGACATATTTTTTTAGGAGATAGACCTTTAATTTTAAATTCAGAATATCTGTGGCTACAATTTGTATGAAGCTATGCATAGCACTACACTCAAATACACATTGATAATATACAATAAATGTTACAGATTTTGTAAGCTCTACAGCAACTGATAGAAAATATCTGACAGAGATTGACTTTAAAAAAAGAGCCTAATTCTGATTTTACAGTAGCATAAATTAGGAGTAGCTTGACTGAAGTCATCAAGTCTGTGTGTAAAACTGATATGAGATCTAAATCAGGCTGTGTGTGTGCGTGCGCGGGCACATAATTAGTAGCAAGGTAAATTTTTTGACTTGAAATCTCACATTTCCTTATTTTCTAATTCATTGCAAATAAAACAAGTACAGACTTTAGCAATCAAATGCATTATCTCCCTTCTTCCCTCCATAAAACAAAATCAAACAAGTCATCATCTAGATATATACTGTATATGCTGGTTTCAGGAATATGTGATAGCATTTAATCTTTTACATGGCCAGGTCCACACTAGAGCGTTAAATCGATTTAAACAGCATTAAATCGATTTAACGCTGTAACCGTCCACACTACAAGTCACTTAAAATCGATTTTAAGGGGTCTTAAAATCGATTTCTGTACTCCAGCTAAATGAAAGGAGTAACCTTAAACTCGATTTTACAAAATCGATTTTAAGCTAGTGTGGACGGAAATCAAAGTTAATGGCCTCCGGGAGGTATCCCACAGTGCACCAGTGGCCGCTCTGCACAGCTAAAGGAACTCTACTGCTGGCCAGGTACACAGGAAAAGCCCCGGGAACTTTTAAATTTCATTTCCTGTTTGGCCAGCGTGGAGCTCTCAGCAGCACAGGTAACAATGCAGTCTCCTGAGAATAGGAAAAGAGCTCCAGCGTGGAACACATAGGAGTTATTGGATCTGATAGCTGTATGGGGAGAAGAGTCTGTGCTATCAGAACTGCGTTCCAGTAGACGAAATGAGAAAACTTTTGAAAAGATTTCTAATGCCATGAGGCAGAGAGGACATAGCAGAGACTCGGTGCAGTGCAGAGTTAAAGTGAAGGAGCTCAGACAAGCATACCAGAAGACCAAAGCAACAAAGGGCAGATCCGGATCTGTCCCAAAAACATGCCGCTTCTACGCGGAGCTTAACGCAATTTTAGGTAACTGCTCCACGACAAGCCCCCCCTTGTCTGTGGATTCAGAGGTGGGGGTAGTAATCTCAGCCACTGCTGATGATTCTGCGGACGGCGAATATGTGGAGGAGGACCCGGAGGAGGACGAGATGGCAGAGACCACACAGCACTCCATTCCCTCCAACAGCCAGGATCTTTTCCTCACCCTGACAGAAGTACCCTCCCAGCCCTCTCAAGCCAGTAGCACAGACAATGAAGCCGTGGAAGTGTCCTCTGGTGAGTGTACTTTTTTAAATGAAAACCATTGCTTAAAAGCAACTGTTTTTTAATGATTGATTTGCCATGAGGGCTTGCATGCAGTAGCTGGCATTAAAGTTACTGGAAAAGTCTGTTAACATGTCTGGGGATTGAGCAGAAATCCTCCATGGACATCTCTATGAAGCACTCCTGGAGGTACCCCAATAGCCTTTGCAGAAGGTTTCTGGGCAGGGCAGCCTTATTCCATCCACCATGGTACGAAACTTTACCATGCCATGCCTGGAGCACATAATCGGGTATCATTGCATGACAAAGCCTAGCTGCGAATGGCCCCGGGGATTGCTGGCATTCAAGAAGCATAATTTCTTTTTCTCTTTCTGTTATCCTCAGGAGAGTAATATCGTTCATGATCACCTGTTAAAAATTAATGTACTTTATTAAGGGGACAGAAATGGCCATTCCTTCGTTTCTGCTTTCTTGCTTCTTTAATAAAAAACCTTTCCTAGCAGTTAGCCATGTGGGGGATGGTAAAAATCTGCAAATTCCTACGGGGAGGTGTCTCTAATGGCGCTGAGCTTTTCAGTATTTGGGCAGCAGGAATTGTCGCTGCTGATTGCCAATGCAGAGGGTGGAGGGGGGAGGCGGTCAATTGACCTGCCAGTACAGCAGAGATGCAGATTGGGGGGAGGGGGTAGCCATTCACAATTTTACTCTAGTGCTGAACCTTTCTGATGGCATAATAAAAGAAGCCAGAGTTTTGATTTCTAGCAGTTTGGCTGCCAAGCGTGAATGCTACCTGTTGATAGCCAGGGGTACAGGGTAATAAAAGAGGTAGCAAGGTTCACTGCCATTTGACTTACCATGTCCTCCAGCAAGGTTTTTTGTACTCCCCTGACCTGCGTCTGTTGTGTTGATCTCTGACTCCACGGCCGCAAGCACTAAATACTAAAATAATCCTAAGGCGACCTTGTAGTGAAGTTACATGTGCTACGTACGGTGAATAGTCTAGTTCATTGTGAAAGAGTGTAACCATTGTTCTGTGAAATGTGTCTCTTATGATGCTTCTATCACTCTTTTCCCCCCCACACGCAGCTGCACATTTCTCCAGCCTCCCTTCTCCTGTCCGAAGGATAGGTCAGATAAGGAGGCTGAGGAAGAAGAGGACACGGGAGGAGATGTTCACAGAAATAATGGCAGTAACCCGCAGTGAAAGAGCTCATCTGGGGGAGTGGAAACACGTGGTCGCAAAGTACAGGGACGCTGCCAGTGAACGTGAGGACAGGAGGGACCAACGTGAGGACAGGAGGGACGCTAAAAATGACATGTGGCGGCAGGAAGATCAGCGGTGGCGGGCAGCAACGCTGGAGCTTCTTCACAATCAGATTGACCTCCTCCAAAGTCTGCTGGAAGAGCTGCGGGGTCACAGAGTGCCACTCCAGCCCATGTTTAATCTCCCTCAGTACTCACCATGTCCCATACCTTCCACACCCAGGCGTGTAAGAACGCGTGGGGGAAGGCTTTCTGCACCTGCCCACTCCACCCCTGTGGACAGTCCAACCAAAAGGCTGTCATTACATTAAAATGCCCTTAATGGCATTTTTCTTCCCTCCTATACTCCTCCCAAACCACTCCCGGGGTACCTTTTCATTTCTTTTAATCTTAGGACATGCTATTCAAAGGCAGTGGGAGGGTGGGTTGGTAACGATAGTAAGCAAGATGTTCTGGAAAGGTGGAGGGAAGCTTGCTTGCAGCAGCAGAAGTCAATACATGGGGGGGGGGGTTAATCAAGGGGAAAGAAACACATCAGTCACACCGTACCCTGGCCCATGATGAAACTCGTTTTCAGGGCTTCCTTAATTGCCTTTGTCTTCCCTTAATCCCTCCCTCCCTCTACTATCCTCCCCCAAAAACCCCTACTTACGTATTTTTAATCACAGGCTTGTAAAAGCAGGAGGGAGGGTGGGTTGCTTACAGGGATTGACTTTTAATAAAGAATACAATGTTTTCTACAGATAGTAACTTTATTTTCCATAAGCAAGCAGTTCTGGGAGGGTGCAGTGAAGCTACCTTGTAGCAGCAGGAGTCAATACATGGGGGGGAGGGTTAATTAAGGGGAAAGAAACACAGCAGTCACACCGTACCCTGGCCCATGATGAAACTCGTTTTCAGGGCTTCTCTGATGCGTACTGTTTCCTGGTGTGATCTTCTAATTGCCCTGGTGTCTGGCTGCGCATAATCAGCGGCCAGGTGATTTGCCTCAGCCTCCCACCCCGCTATAAAGGTCTCCCCCTTACTCTCACAGAGATTGTGGAGCACACAGCAAGCAGCAATAACATAGGGGATATTAGTTTGGCTGAGGTCTGAGCAAGTAAGTAAGGTTCTCCAGCGCCCTTTCAAACGGCCAAATGCACATTCTACCACCATTCTGCACTTGCTCAGCCTGTAGTTAAACAACTCCTGACCACTGTCCAGGCTGCCTGTGTATGGCTTCATTAGCCAGGGCATCAAGAGGTAGGCTGGGTCCCCCAGGATAACTATAGGCATTTCAACATCTCCAACTGTAATTCTCTGGTCTGGGAAGTAAGTCCCTTGCTGCAGCCGTTTAAACAGAGCAGTGCTTCTGAAGACACGAGCGTCATGAACCCTTCCTGGCCATCCCACGTGGATGTTGGTGAAACGTCCCTTGTGATTCACCAGTGCTTGCAGCACCATTGAAAAGTACCCCTTGCGGTTTATGTACTGGGCGCCCTGGTGCTCCGGTGCCAAGATAGGGATATGGGTGCCATCTATGGCCCCCCCCCACAGTTAGGAAATCCCATTGCAGCAAAGCCATCCACTATGACCTGCACGTTTCCCAGAGTCACAACCTTTCGTAGCAGCAGCTTAATGATTGCTTTGGCTACTTCCAGCACAGCAGCCCCCACAGTAGATTTGCCCACTCCAAATTGATTCCCGACGGACCGGTAGCTGTCTGGCGTTGCAAGCTTCCAGAGGGCTATTGCCACTCGCTTCTCCACTGTGAGGGCTGCTCTCATCCTGGTATTATGGTGTTTCAGGACAGGGGAAAGCAAGTCACAAAGTTCGAAGAAAGTGCTCTTACGCATGCGAAAGTTCCGCAGCCACTGCAAATCGTCCCACACCTGCAAGACTATGCGGTCCTACCAGTCTATGCTTGTTTCCCGGGCCCAAAATTGTCAAGGAACGGGTAGAACCTCCCCCATTACCATCAGGAGCTCCAAAGTGCGGGGGCCCGCAGTTTCGGAGAACTCGTTCTCCAAGTCCTCATCACTCTCTTCGCCGCGCAGCAGCATGCTCTCCTGCATTTCTGGCTCATGGTTCAGCATAGACAGCAGGAGAATGCGTGAACTGTTTACAACATCCACGATCAAGGTAAAGATCTGACCAGGATCCATGCTTGCTGCAGAATGGCGTTTGCTCACTTCAACCAGTAAAAAACGCGCGAAATGGCTGTCTGCTGCTTTCAGGAAGGGAGGGGGTGAGGCTGTACCCAGAACCACCCACGACAGTGATTTTTGCCCCATCAGGCACTGGGGTAGTAACCCATAATTCCAAGGGTCAGGGAACACTGCAGGAACTGTGGGATAGGTACCCAGAGTGCAACACTCCCGAAATCGATGGACGCCAGGGAACATGGATGCACACCACCGACGTAAGGTGCCCTAGTATGGACGCATAAAATCGATTTTATAAATCCTGTATTATAAAATCGATTTTAATAATATCGATTTTAAGCTGTAGTGTGGACGTGGGCTTTGTTTCTTTTGGTGGTGACTTAGAATCCTGTGATTCCCTTAATTATTCAGAAGTATCTTCATCCTTGCCTGCTTTTTTTAATTTTGATAAGACTTAGCTTACACATCACAGTAACTAGTTACAGCACAGAACCTGTTAAATGCTGCATGAGGGAAGAAGGAAAAATTCATTTATTTTCACCTCACAATGTCTCTTCAATTGAGAATAAAACAGTGTTGTGTTGACATATTTTTTTAGGAGATAGACCTTTAATTTTAAATTCAGAATATCTGTGGCTACAATTTGTATGAAGCTATGCATAGCACTACATTCAAATACACATTGATAATATACAATAAATGTTACAGATTTTGTAAGCTCTACAGCAACTGATAGAAAATATCTGACAGAGATTGACTTTAAAAAAAGAGCCTAATTCTGATTTTACAGTAGCATAAATTAGAAGTAGCTTGACTGAAGTCATCAAGTCTGTGTGTAAAACTGATATGAGATCTAAATCAGGCTGTGTGTGTGTGTGCGCGGGCATATAATTAGTAGCAAGGTAAATTTTTTGACTTGAAATCTCACATTTCCTTATTTTCTAATTCATTGCAAATAAAACAAGTACAGACTTTAGCAATCAAATGCATTATCTCCCTTCTTCCCTCCATAAAACAAAATCAAACAAGTCATCATCTAGATATATACTGTATATGCTGGTTTCAGGAATATGTGATAGCATTTAATCTTTTACATGGCAGCTCTAAACCATGGGCTTCGGGCATCCATGTGATCCAGTTTCACTTCCAGTTGCCTCCTCTTCATACCAACAGCAGTTAGATGGGCTGGTCATTTTAGTACACCTCTACCCCGATATAATGTGACCCGATGTAACAGGAATTTGGATATAATGCAGTAAAGCAGCGCTGGGGGGTGGGGGGGCAGGGTTGCGCACTGCAGCGGATCAAAGCAAGTTTGATATAACGTGTAGAGGTCTAATTCTAGATAGCATTCATTCTAATCGATTAATAAAGTGCTGTATCTTTCTTTATAAATAAAATAGATCATTTTCTTTTGGTGATTTTTTAAAAAAGAATATAGCATGTTAAATTTCCCAGTTAATGTAAAAGACGGTTAAATACGTGGTCAGAATAGTGCAGCCAGTGTTTTAATCTCAGTTACAGCATGCTGTTAAATAGTAAAGTGCAACAAAAGTAAATAAATCAGATGACATAAGCAGCTGCAGTAGTAGCTATCCATGAACTGAACCACACTGCAATGTGGCTGAGGAGAAGATATAAAGGTGCATAAGCTGGATCTGTTAGTATGTGAATGGGGCATCATATTCTTCTCATTACCTATGCCTTACTACAATCTTCTTCATATGCTGATTGTTGTTATGTGTTCGAGTTCTTTTACCCATAAGAATTGCTAATTAAGGGGTAGAGAATAGGAGGAGGATTTAGGAAGAAGAGGATTTGACTTCAGATGCTTGAGCCAGGAAATTACTTTGGCCAAAATGTATTAAACAGTAGCTGTGCCCTTTCCCTTCTGTAATAGCAGCCTTATAAAGGGAGCAGAGAGAGAGAGGAAGAGGGAGTAATATAAATGGGAGAAGGATCTGAAATAAAAAGATAGTCCATAATAAGAATGTTTTACACTTCTTTTATTTAGTGCCTAGCTATTACTGCTTGAGCAGGGGGTTGGACTAAATGACCTCCTGAGGTCTCTTCCAACCCTGATCTTCTATGATTCTATGAAATCAGGAAAATAATAAATTAATTAAACAACTGTTTTGTGCTTATCAATTTGTCTGTTATTTTTAACACTGTCCCAACCAAGTATGATATGCAGTTGTATAGCAATAGTGCTGTGCTCCGCCTCTCTCTAATTACTCCTGGGGGTAATGTGTAGTGTGCACAATACAGTAATATCTAGGCACTAAATAAAAGAAATGTAAAAGATTCTTATTGTGGACTCTCTTCATTTCAGAAAGGGCCCAATCCTTCTCCCATTTACTGAAATAGGAGCAGGATTGGGCCTTTGGATTGCACTCCAAAGGGTTATTCCAGGAAAAAGGTATCTAGGAGAGACAATATATCCTCATTTATAGAGACAGAAGGTGTGTGCAAAAAGGAGCATCCTGCCTGTAAATCCAAAAAACCCACTACGTTATTGTACTTCTTAAATAATATAGAGATTTATGGAGGCCCTTGAAGCCGTCTAGAAAAAAGAAAATAACCTATCCTGAGTTCACAGCACTTGTGTCCTTAGCTGTCAACCGCAACATCCCTGGAGATGACAGTAGTGTTCTTACTGTGGTATAGAAGGTAAGCTGCCTTAAGGTTTGCTACCAACTGTACCTTTTTTCCTTGGTGCAGCACCATGCATACTGTGGTCATATGTATCTGATGATAAAATATAAATTTCCATAAACCAAACTTTGGAGGGTTTACACAGCCTACTTGTAGCTACTTTTAATTTCAGAAACTGTTTTCATAACATTTTTCTCATTTCTATACCTTCTGCAAGGTTGTTTTTTTCTTTCCATAAAGCTAGAGTAAAATTGTATTTCCATAGCCACTGATTTTAAATGTAAAGTAGGCTAATGCAATGTACATAACTATCTTGAAGACCCTGCTGAAGTTGCGTAATATCAGTAGACTATGAAAGCTGTTGCACTTCACTTATAATTTGATTTATTGTTTTGTTTACCTGGTATATTCCCTAAAAAAAACAAACAGAAAAAAACCTTCATACTGTCAATTGCACTGCAGATTTGAGAGCAATAAAAATAATTTAGTCCAATATTAATTGCATACTTTTTTAATATGCAAGAAATAAATCTTTACTTTTGAAACCTTGTATGAAGTTTTATTTGAAAACAGTTCATAGTGGATCTGTGACCACATGTTATGCATACACATAGACATCATGGCTCCTAGCTAAACCACAAACATGCAGTTTTCCTCTGGACCTTTTCCTCCACAAACACGAGTCTCTAATACTCCAACTACAAGGAGATTTTTCTTTCAATTCATTTGGTGTAATGGGTTATGTTTTTGGAATAGAAGGTTCTGAGTACAATATCAAATTAGTACCCAACTGTTGGAGTGAAATCTTACGTACCCCACATGCTCTCCATTGAGGCGGAGGACAAGCTGTGCCTACCTAGCTAGCACAGATGTGTATGAGTGCTATTGGCTTGGATAGAATTGGTGCAGGTCACATATTTGTGACTAAGTTGCCCTCTTGAAGCTGTCCCATAAAAATATAAGCCCCAGTACTACTTTAAAGATAATGAAGAGTCTCCGCTATCTCAAGTGGTAGAGACCTCTTCTTATTGGAGAAGAAAGCTCTGAGTTCTATTCACTATAAAGCTTTAGTGTGGTTTTCTGGTACTGTGGTGTCTGTATGTATCATTTCATAATTTATGTATGTTTTGTATTAGCTTTCAGTTGCCCTTCTGAAAACAGTCCAGGCACATAAAATCTAATGAGAAGGAATTATAGGTGCTGCTCTACCTTCATCAAATCTTTGTTGAGCAAATCTTGCATTCTGCATGCAGTGGGAACAATAGTTAGATTGTTTATAAAATGTTAAGATTGACTGTAATGAACAGATAATTAATGGCACTCATTATTTTGAATGCAGAAGATACGGGGTATGGCAAGGAGTTGTTTGTGTGCTGTGAATTACAAATTTGAAAAATAAATGTCCTACATCAGTCATTTCTCATACTAGATACCCCTGTAAAAGCTTCTGCAGACAAAAATAATTTTGAATGCTGTCTTGTTGATAAAATATACTTTCCTTAAAAGGTGCAGAATGGCATTCTTACAATAACTGGACATGAGCAGCTATATCATTTTGAAGTGTTTTATTTAGCACATTCCATTTTTTGCTAACCAATGTAAGAAGAGGTATAAACCATGAAATTCAGAGTCTTGACTACAGCTGTAGCATCCTGGCATTATTTTCTTTGTTTGTCAGTGGTAATTGTAATGATAAAATATTGTGACATTAATTCTTGCTGGAAGTGTAATTTAATTAGAATTTGTAAACAGAATGCCTGGTGTCTCTGAATGTACTTTCCAACTGATTCACAAATGGATTTTTTTGTGTGTGTGGAAGTTTACAGCCTGTGGAGTAACTTGGTTTTGGTTTGTGCCATTCACAGAACTCCCTTTTTCTCTTCTTAAAAAGGCTTTCAATTAGGCTTTCTGTCCCACAGATTACACATTTTGTAAGAGGAATTCATGGGGAACTCTAGTGTATTTGGGAGCCAACATATGAAATGGTGGCTACTGGGTATAAAAAAGAAAAATACACAGAAATTAGTGAATGAAGCACAGTGTTTTTACTATTATGAAAGTTAAAAAAACTTCTTTGGAAGGGAACATTTCCCCCTGCCATGTTTTCTCTCTTTCTCCCATCCTAAAAAGGCTAGGAAATCCATTTAATTACAAAGTGACTTGTATAAAAGTAAGTAGAGCTTGTGTTTTGGTTTCTTAAAGGATTTTTGTTTTGCACTCTTGGATTTGCATTAGAATTTAGCGTAAGCAAAATAATCTAGCTCTTTTATCTTGGTCTTCAGCTTTGTTATACTCTAGGCTTTTGAGCACAAGCCTCCCAATGCCACATAATTGTTGGTAGCAATTTTCTGCATACATAACGCATACTTTAGTGGTAATTTTATCTCCATCAGACACAGTAAATTATAATCTACTGCCTTTTTTTTTATTTTGAAAAGCTAATCTCACTCATTTGAGGGTAATTGGGTTCAGGGACAGAACTGCTGGGAGAAATTTCATTTCTGTATTTGGCAAATGACATTGAGACACACTGTTTCTTGAGTACAGTAGGGCTGGCCACGTCAGAACATTAGGATTTGGTTTAAAAATCCTAGGCAAGTATAGGGACAATTCTGGTGTGCTGCAGCTGTTAACCTACAGCTCTGATAGTACAGAGAAGCATATAGAAATACTGGCAGTTTTCAGTAGCAGGAATCACTCTCTCCTTGTTGCTGGAGGAGGGTGATTCCCGCTCACGACTGCCAGTATTTCTAGATTCCCTTCAAAAAGAGAATATCATGCAACGTAACTCTGGAAGTATTTCCTCCATCATAGGTTGGCAAAATTTCAAATGACTGGTTTACTGGATGATCCCAATGTGCCAATTGTCCTGTATCTCTGTCCAGGGCTGTTGATTTAATGCTGTAAATTATGGTGCCTTATATAAGCAAACAGCTCTATATTACATTTTATGTGAAGTTTCTTTTCAGACTGCTACATTAGGGTTTTTTAATTAAAAATAAACAAAGATGATTTTTTTACTGCATAAATAAATTTAATTTTTACTAATGAAAATTTCTATATGGGACAGCTCTGGAGACCAAAGTTCCTTATTTATACAAAAGTAGCCTTACAAACAGTGGCAGTAATAGCCTTTCCCCAGTGGCCTGCCATTGTGCCCCCTGTCGTCTTCTCGATGGACCATCTCTAAGGAGAGAAAGCATAGTATAGTTTCCATGCCCGCTCAGTCTGTGACAAATGTGATAGTGGTTTTGTGAGGTGGACACCTGTTCATTAGAAACTGCAATACACTTCAAAAAGTCACCAAGCGGTGGTTGGATTTTGAAGACCTCCTTATCCAAGTCTACATTCACATACCAGCAACCATCCTCAGGCTATTTTTTTTTTTAACAACTAAATGAAAATCATTTACACACGGATAGAACCTCATCCCAAACTACTTCTGAAGGAATATAATCTTTTTCATTCTGTTTGGAAGTTGTGGAAGTATAGTAAGTGTTCCTATTTCTGTACTTTCTGAGACAACATTTTTGTGTAGCTGAGCTTGTTTCATATACCGCATATAGGGTAAAAAGGACTCCATGCTTGTAAAACTAAACAGGCTCTTTGAGACTAGCTAATGGAACTCTGTTTCGGTAGCTTCACAGGCTGCCTGAGGGGGTCTGTTTCTAACTTCACCTTGCCCTCTAGTAGTCCCTCTCCTTGAAATATGCCTTTATATTATGGTTAAAATGCTAGACAGGTCTCATAGTGACTATGCTCCCTCCTTTTTCATGTTGAGGATATGCTGCTATCATACTGTGATTCTATGGCAGCAGGCTCCACGTTCCAGCTGGAATCAAGCTGTTTATCAATCAAAGAGCATAGTTACAAATCTGGCAGTTTGAATATCTGGCAGACTTTTGCAGTGCATGAATATGTTGCGTCTTTGGATCTGCCCAAATCCCATAGCAGATATCCTTCTCATTGGAAGCTTCTGCATCCTCAGTTCTTGAATGTATTGCTGCATTTTTCTTCCTGGGGAAGCTGTGGCATTGGGACATAAAGTGGTTATGTTTCCTACATTTCTTGCATGACAGATATTTTGATGTACATTTTCCTTTCTTTCATGCTGCACGCTGGACCATGTATGTCTACATTCTTGGTCAATCTATCTCTGTCCTGTTTCCTGGATTGCTTGAGGCAGTGTACTTGTTTTACACTAATGGCTGTCATTCTTTTGATGCATTACCTGGACAGCTGAGCTGCCCTTCATATTTGGAGGCATTTCTCTAGGTTTAAGTCTGTTTTCTCTATGATCTCTCCTATAAACTGGAATCACAGGATCTTTGTGGAATACATCCTTAATTTGAGAATCTTTAATGTTTCCAAAATTACATGTGGATGCCAGAATTCCCACATCTGTCACATAAGTATCTATTCTTCCTTCTGCTTCTTGGTTTTGGTTGTTTTTTTTTTTAAAGTCTCATTCTGTCTGGGATCGTAGTACTCATCGGAACCTTTTATCTGCTTTTCCAGTGCTTTGGGCATTATACTTGACAACAGTATCACACTCACTTTGTATTCCTTTTTACTAATAAGATAATAAAAAAAGCTTTACCCTTATTGATCTTATTCCTCTTGATCAGCTCTGTATACAGACTCAGTTCTTGTTTCTACCATTTTCATGCTCATGCAAAGTTTTTGTCTGTAAATCCAGCGTTCTTATGAATCTGATTCCCTCCATGCTGCCTGTTTGCTCTGATTCTGAGTGCTACTTTGTTTGCCTGTTAATCACACTCTTCCTTGTTATGTGTCTCACTACTGACCAACTGTCACTATGTTTCATGTAACACATCTTGGCAATAACATGAAGGGACTCCATGTTTCTAAAACTAAACCGGCTCTTAGTTTAGAGAATTGTGTACAGAGATTCTGAAGTTGCAGCTAGCATTTAGGCCTTGTGCATACAGACTGGCTTCTTGGTTCCTTCTTCATAGTCTTCTCGCCTGCAGCTTCTTCCCTCCAAGATCTAAGTAGGTTGCTACAGAGCTAATTAATTTCCAGACCCCACAGTGAGCAGAAGTTAAAATATGGCGATTTTTCATCACAACCCTGCAGTTTGTCATCTATTAGATTAATATGCCTTTCCTGCCCCCATTTTAAAACAAACTATTTCAGTCACTTGGAATCGTCACTCATTTGCACAGTGCCATGACATAAAAATCAAGTCATTTATAGTTGTCTTTGGTTCTGGACACTGGTGGCAGAGAATTGTTGTGATAGTTCATTGATACAGAGAGAACCATGCTGACTCAGGAACTTTCACAGATGAGTCTGAGTCCCAGCCCACTGGGCAGTGCTGGAATGACACCATTATGGAAATATTCCAGCTGACCCACAGTCTTGTGCTTTATTAAGTTATTGAATCTGCTTAGATGTCATTTTGATTGATTCTAGAAGCATTTGGTTATCTAGGTTAGTGATAACTGATAGCTGGAAGTAGGAGACCAAATATAGAAACTATCCATTTTTTTTGTTTTTGGTCTCTTAAACCTTTCAGACAGGCATTCTGCTACCTTCAAAGACATACAGAATATATGCATAAGATTCTAAGAAATATCATACAGTAAAGGACTATGAAGTAAACCATTTTTATTGTAGGTGTTCTTTACTGGCTAAAGGGAAAGGGTAGCAGAGATTTTGCTTAGTTCAATCTCTACAAAATAACTCTTGCTGGGTAAAGCCACTAACCTTGCGAACCATTGTGTGCTAATCAAAGTGTTAGCTAGAACCACTTCCTTGTGCAGTTCTGGGTGCTGTGCAGAGATCTTGCCCTGCTGCTTGTACAGAGCGAGGAGGCTCCCTGTTTCTCCATCACTTTCCCCTCCCATTGTGCACTAAAGCAACATTTCTCAAATATGGCCACCAGGAGGTTTCCCTGCAACCATGACAGTTTCCTGATTTGGGGGGGGCGGGAGGGTAGGCAAAGCATTGGCCCCTCATTCCCTGTTCCTCCTGAATGTGCACCCCTGCATGTCCCTGGGGGATAAGTGGGTCACAATGCTGCAGGACTATTTTGAGTTCTCTGCTGGAGGGGGGAATGAGGCTCAGGCTTCAGCTCTGGGGTGGTTGGGAGGTGGGCTCCAGCAGCGGGACTTAGGGAGCCTGGCTGCGCGGACCAGGACTCCAGCCATTGGACTTCAGGCACCAGCACCTGGCTCTGGCTGCAGGGTTTCGAGTGCTGACCCCCCAACTCCGGCCATGCAACCCTGGCCTTGCTCTCTCGTTCCCCGAACCCTGAGCAAGCAGGTCTCCTTCCCTGCGGTTTGCTGGGTGGCTCCGGGAACGCGAGAGCAAACCGCGGCGAAGCTGGTCTCCTTCCCCGGTTTGCTCTCTCGTTCCCCGAACCCCGAGCAAGCAGGTCTCCTTCCCTGCGGTTTGCTGGGTGGCTCCGGGAACGCGAGAGCAAACCGCGGCGAAGCTGGTCTCCTTCCCCGGTTTGCTCTCTTGTTCCCCGAACCCCGAGCAAGCAGGTCTCCTTCCCTGCGGTTTGCTGGGTGGCTCCGGGAACGCGAGAGCAAACCGCGGCGAAGCTGGTCTCCTTCCCCGGTTTGCTCTCTCGTTCCCCGAACCCCGAGCAAGCAGGTCTCCTTCCCTGCGGTTTGCTGGGTGGCTCCGGGAACGCGAGAGCAAACCGCGGCGAAGCTGGTCTCCTTTCCCGGTTTGCTCTCTCGTTCCCGGAACCCCGAGCAAGCAGGTCTCCTTCCCTGCGGTTTGCTGGGTGGCTCTGGGAACGCGAGAGCAAACCGCGGCGAAGCTGGTCTCCTTTCCCGGTATGCTCTCTCGTTCCCGGAACCCCGAGCAAGCAGGTCTCCTTCCCTGCGGTTTGCTGGGTGGCTCCGGGAACGCGAGAGCAAACCGCGGCGAAGCTGGTCTCCTTCCCCGGTTTGCTCTCGCGTTCCCGGATCCCCCCTTGAAGCCGCCCAACAGCGCTGCAGTGTGGCCACATCTAACACCACTTGCAGTGCTGGTTGCTGTAAGTGTGGCCACTCTGCAGCGCTGGCCCTATACAGCTGTACTAATACAGCTGTAACAACCGGCGCTGCAAAATTTTAGATGTAGACATGGCCAAAACCTCTGTGAAACTACCCTCTCCGTTCCCAATCCTGGAAACAAAAAGGACTTTCCTATTCCCCCAGAGGGAATGCAAAATCAGGCTAGCCACTTCAACACACACCGATCTCCCCTGATTTCTTCCTCCCACCAATTCCCTGGTGAGTACAGACTCAATTTCCCTGAAGTAAAGAAAAACTCCAACAGGCCTTAAAAGAAAGCTTTATATAAAAAGAAAGAAAAAATACAAATGGTCTCTCTGTATTAAGATGATACAATACAGGGCAATTTCTTAAAAGAATATTGAATAAACAGCCTTATTCAAAAAGAATCCAAATCAAAGCACTCCAGCACTTATATTCATGCAAATACCAAAGAAAAGAAACCATATAACTTACTATCTGATCTCTTTGTCCTTACACTTAGAAACAGAAGATTAGAAAACAGAACTACTTCTCCAAAGCTCAGAGAAAGCAGGCAGCCAGAAAACAAAGACCTCAGACACACAATTCCCTCCACCCAAAGTTGAAAAAATCCGGTTTCCTGATTGGTCCTCTGGTCAGGTGCTTTAGGTGAAAGAGACATTAACCCTTAGCTATCTGTTTATGACAGCCTGGTATGGGCAAGACATGCTGGTAGTTGTAGGAAGCCACAGCAGACCCTCCACCTGCCCTGGATGGGGATCCTGAGCCGTCCCCCAGCCGATGTCCCAGCCTCCTGGCCCAGGGCAGGTGGAGGGACTCACTCACAGCTGCCAGTGAGGCTCTCCCCAACCCGGTTCTGGCCAGAGCAGAGTCTCAGAGCCTCAGTCTGTCCATTGTAAAAGTCGGGAGGGCAGCTATGCTGAGCTATGGCGGACCCTCCACCTGCCCTGGGCATGGGGCCTGAGCAACTCCCTGTCCATAGGCGTCGAGTTTATAATTTGCTGGGGGGTGCTCCCCGCGGCTCTGTCCAGGCCCCACCCCTACTCCACTGCTTCAAAGGCTCCACCCCGTCCTGCTTTGCTCCACTCCTCCACCCTAGTTCTGCCCCTTCCCCTCGATCCTTCCCTCAGTGCCTCCTGACGTCGGGAAACAGATGATCCGTGACAGGTGGTAGGCACAGCGAGGGAGGGGGAGGTGCTGACCTGCGGGGCCTGCTGCGGTGGGGGGAGGTTTTATAGGGCGCTGCTTTCCCCATGTGTACTCCAGCACCCATGGAATCGGCACCTATGCCCCTGTCCCTGGCACCCAAGCCATCCACCCAGGGCAGGCGGAGGAGCTGCGCTGTGATTCCTCACAGCTGCCTGCCCACTCTTACTGTCACAGCCCTGCGTGGATACAAAATTTGTATCCCCATCCACGCTGGTATGTACAGGAATGGTCCACAGATATAAAATGGATACCCACGGATTTGCAGGGCTCTATTTGGACATAAGATGTAATGGCTTACCTATTGCATATATAAATGTATTAAAACATGGAACAGACAGGCAAGAAAAATGCAGATCATGGTTTTCATTGCTCACCAAACATCACTGTCAAAGACATGGATGGGATAAGAGATTAAAATACCCCTTTGTGCAAGTCAGTTTATTAGTAATACTGTTTAGAATTTGTGTGGTGCTTTTAATCTAGGATTTCTGCATACTTTGGAAACCTCATAACACGTACAGCTTTAGAATCTGGTATGTAATGAATTAACAGAGTAGCCTCTTTCAAGGCTTAGATGTTCTGTATTAGAGCTGGTGGAAAAACTTCAAACTTTGAAATGTTTTGACCAAATAAAAGGACAGTTTTTTCTCTGACATTTTCCCCATTTTATAATGGCTGTATTGTGCATACCCTACATAGGCCCCAGTCCTGCAAGCATGTACTTAACTTTATTCATACAAGTAGTTTCTTTGAAGCTAATCAGATTATTCTCATGAGAAGTTACAGCTTATTTTTAAGGATGTGTTTAAAGGATGTGTTCAGGATCAGGGTCTATGAAAGACTTGCCAAAGCAGATCTCGCTGATTGGCTCTGCAGCTTCTCCTGCAGCTCATTTCTACCTTTTCCGAACTTTGCCATTCATAAGGGTCAGTTTGGTGCAGTGCCTTTTAAAATTTTTGCAAAAATACATACAAAGATTAAAATACCATATTTTTAAGATCTTATTCTAAAATGGATGCCTTAAATGAGATTTTATAGGATTTTATAATGTCCCTAGCAATTTGTTACACACTGGTCTATCTGGTATGGTGGTTTTGTATTCCTTATGATCTAGTCTCTTCGTGTACACTTAACTTTGTTGTTCTGATGACTTAAATGTTCATTTTCTCTGATTGGAAAATTAATTAACTTGCATATTGATTTTTGAGGAATATTTTGCTTATAGAATTCCACAGTCCATCAACTATTCCGCTCAAGTTTTGGTTTTAAAGTCTGTTTTTCTCAGACTGGATGAATAAAAATCTTTTTGTACTGCTTCATTAAAATGATTTTTTTATACTGCTTCATTAAAAAATTATCTGTAATAAATGCATAAGGTGTATGCATTGTCTCTCTCTTCAAGAAGCAAATCACAAAAACAATTATTTCTGAGCTTTTGTCCCCTCCAGGAGTATGATAGTATGGTAACAAGGAGAGTGATAGAATGCTGTTGACGCTGTTCAGAATATTTTTTTATCTTGAATAGTTACAGTTAACCTACTTCTTGCAAACCCTGTAAATGACAAATATGGGGCCTGATACTGAGAAGTGCTTGCTGTCCTAATTTCTCACAAGAATCAGTGGGAGATGAGGGTCCTCAGCACCTCAGAGGCAGTGCTAAGTATCTGCAGGACTGGCAAAATAACCCCCCTCTTCAGTTGAAAGACTGCAACAAGAAACTGCTCTGCCACTAATTGCTGATGAAGTTGCTGCAGCTTTCCTCTTCTCACATCACTGATTTGTCCTGGATAAAAGGTTGTGGAATGGGAGGTCACCGGAATATTTTCTTCTGCCAGGCTAATTTCTGAGATAGAATTTTCCTTCTAACTTTGGACTGCAGCCCTCTAAGATTCTCTACCCCTCCCTTCTCATACATGTCAGAAATGCTGTCCCAGGAAATAGAGCTGTGGCTATGGAAAACAGAAAACTCAAGGACTTCCATGGACAAAGAGCTGAGGAAGCTAATTTCATTCTGAGGATGATCACTGGAAGGTGAAGGACAATGCCTGTCTGTTTTCCCCAGAGATTGGGGAAGAGGGACACAGTAGGGCCAATTCTCCATTATTACACTAGCATCCCTTTGCATTGTTCAGGATATTTAAAGGGGAGAAAAGAGCCCTCTTGAAAATATACTATGTAAGTGGACTCCTCCACCAACATAATGCTGCTGGCATGGGGCTGTATTGCAGGCAAGGTGTGGAAAGAAGAGGGCTGGCATTGGGCAAGGGGCCTGGGGCCATCTTTCCCACACTCCATTATTGTAGGATAGACTAAAAGAAACTTGGAGCCATAGATTGTGCAGAGGTTATCATCATGGGTAGAAAATGTCTTATGGGGGTGGTCTAGTTTTAAGTAAATTTTCATGATGTAATGTTATGGTTTGAGTTACTAAATGGTGCTGTTACACAGAGTCTTCCAAGTTATTTTTCTTGGCAGAGGAGCAGTGTAGTCTTTGAAGAAATGCTGTATTATTGTTAGTTTTGTTAGCAGTTTCTTGTTAGAAAAAGCTGTTGCAAACAGCGGAAGAATTTGTTCTTTGCCTTAACTTTTCTAATGAGCCGTTTTGGGGGGCAGAATTGTTTCCTGGGAAGCAAGCCATTGGTGTTAGGGCTGAAATTTCTGAAAGAGGGATTTGCCTGTGTACTTTCGGTGGTCACCTCTTGTCATAGTATTCCTTCCCAAATCTGGACCTTAGCGTCCAAAATATGGATACTAGCATGAATTCCCCTAAGTTTAATTACCAGCTTAGATCTGATAGGCAGCCACCAATCAGGATTCTGAGTACCTGATAAACTCTGGTCTCCCCAAAACTTTCCCTGGGGACCCCCAAGACCCAGATTCCTTGAGTCTCACAACAAAGGGGAATGAACCATTTCCCTTCCCCCTCTTTACCTCCTCCCAGATCTTTCCCGCCCTGGGTACACTAGGAGATCACCGTGATTCAACTCCTTGAATCACCCCTTCCCCCTCCCTTCTTCCCCGGAGAGAGATACAGAGATAAACGCAGAGAGCAGGTTTTTCTTCCCTCCTCCCTTTCCTTTCTCTCACCAATTCCCTGGTGAGTGCAGACTCCCTTCCCTGGAGTCTTACAAAAGATAACCAAAAAATCAATTAGATTCTAAAAAAAGAGGTGTCAAGTATCAGAGGGTAGCCGTGTTAGTCTGGATCTGTAAAAGCAGCAAAGAATCCTGTGGCACCTTATAGACTAACAGACGTTTTGCATCTGAGGAAGTGGGTATTCACCCACGAAAGCTCATGCTCCAAAACGTCTGTTAGTCTATAAGGTGCCACAGGATTCTTTGCTGCTTTTAAAAAAAGAGGAAAACTTTAATAAGAAGGAAAAACATAAAAATTGTCTCTGTAATCAAGACGGTAAATATACAGGGTTTTTATAGCTTATAGACAATAGAAAGAAGCTTTCTCCAGCAGAAACACAATTTAAGCTACTTCCAGCAAGTACACATCTGCAAATAAGAAAAACAAGTTAAAAGACTATAACCGCCTTTTTTACTTACTAACTATTCTGAATAGATAAGAGACTGTAGCAGGGAGATTGGCAGAAACCTGGTTGCAGCTCTAGTCCCGTCCAGGACCCCGAGAGAACAACGCACAAACCCAAAACCCACAAACAAAGGCTTCCCTCCACCCAGAATTGAAAGTATCTTGTTTCCTGATTGGTCCTCTGGTCAGGTGTTTGGGTCCCTGTTTGTTAACCCTTTACAGGTAAAAGAGACATTAACCCTTAACGCACAAACCCAAAACCCACAAACAAAGGCTTCCCTCCACCCAGAATTGAAAGTATCTTGTTTCCTGATTGGTCCTCTGGTCAGGTGTTTGGGTCCCTGTTTGTTAACCCTTTACAGGTAAAAGAGACATTAACCCTTAACTATCTGTTTATGACACCTCTGTTCAAGGACTGTGTATATGGTAAATAAAATGAGCAACACTAAGCAAATAGCCATACTGTGCGCCATGGATTTCTCCTCCAATGAGAAATCGACTTGCAAGGCTTCAAGGTTGGCTACTATTTGGTAGACAGGCGACATTGATAAATTAATTGTAAATGATGCAAAGGCCCACAGTTGATGAGGTGGCTGATTCTTGTTTTACAAATCAAACTATATGAATAAAAAAGGTTGCTAACCATAAAAAAAGAAAGTGATATAGTTGTCATATATTGTAGATAGCTTCAACATTTTGGTCATGTATTTCTGGGTTTTTTTTTCCATGTCGCTGGAATGAAAGCTACCTGAATTCACTGATCACAACGTGTTAAGGAATTGTTCCCAAAGAAATAATTAGTGATCCATCTTATTTTTATTTTAAAAAAGCTAATTTACATAACAATTGTAACAGCTAGATGGAGAATAGACTAACAGGACTGAAGGACTGGGTAAAAGATGGTACAAAGTCCAGAATTGTGGGCACAGACTCTGAAGTTCCAGCTCTTGCTATGATCAAAGCAGTAATGCAGGTTACTCTTAAAGTAATGCAGGTTCCTGGTAGGATCATTTCTCTGCGTGTAGGAGTGATCTTTTTTTTAACTTGAAATCAAGTTGCTAGCAAGAATCTTAATATTATTAATTTATTTCACTAAATAATTTGTAAATTACCTGCCAGAAATGGCTGTAAAGAGGAATAGCTTTGTTTTTTAACAAAGGTTCTAACTGTTCTTTCCTTGCAGTACTGCAGACTGTAGTTGTGTCTATTACAAATCATGGTGTTTTGTTTTTTTAAACCTGTCTTCAGCTCAGAAATTGAATCCCCTTTTAGTCTTTCTGTGTGCATCTTGAAATGTAAAAAAGTATAAGCATATTTAGCAGGACCATGATGAAAGGAACCGCTGTTCAAATGCAGAACCATTGCTCTTGCTTGTGATACTTTGAAAAATTAGAAAGTTAATTATACTTCTTCCTGATTTGTGATAAACTAATGGGAAAGAAACTAAATTATGAGGTTGAATTGCTCTAAAAGGGAAAAGTCACAGGAAATTGATTTTATCTAATTGTTGATATTGGCTGGAAGTATACTTTTGCCAAGATTTTTCAAAAGTGACTAGTGATTTAAGGTGTCTCAAATGTTGAGTTACTCACTTTTGAAAATATTGCACTAGATGGTTTAACGCCTTCCATATATCTTTTGAAAAGATCCAGTGGAATAGGGAACACTTCCCTGAGTTTCATTTGCATTTACGCCATAGGGTTAAGATTAGTTGCTCTCTTTTTCTGAGTAATTAAATCCAACTTTATTTTTTTCATGAGCTAGTGTTTTAAGTAACCCTGAAACCCAGATCTCATGGAAGTGGGACACTTCTCACTGCACTGGCAATAAGTAAGTAAAACTGTTCTGTTTCTCTTTCAAAGGTATTTCAGATGAGAAGGGAAGACGAGAGGAAATCCTAACTGCACTTGGCTGATTAGAGCCACAGTAAACCAATTTTCTAGACTTAGAAGGTCATACACTGGATTATCAAAAATAGATCTGGATTTAGTGCTGAAACCTTCCACTTGCAAGCTTTAAAGTGTGTGGGGGAGGGCCCTTCTAGACAGGTAGGAAATACTATCCAATTTTATTTTGTTGTTATGAGGCCACGATCTAGTTGAAGTCCGGTTTTGGATTACTCTAAGGAGTTCCTTGACAGAGAAAGTTATTAAATATATTTTAAGTGTAGCTATATATAAAGTGATATATTTTAAAGGCTGGTATTTCCAGTCGTTTCTTTACTTTTATTATCCAGGTGTGTGACACTACTCCCCATATACTTCATAGAGGTATTTTATGATATGATTGTGGCATAACTATGATGTATTTTATTCAAAATAGGTCATGTGAGATCTCATAGACTCCAGGACTGGAAGGGACCTCGAGAGGTCATCGAGTCCAGTCCCCTGCCCTCATGGCAGGACCAAATATTGTCTAGACCATCCCTAATAGACATTTATCTAACCTACTCTTAAATATCTCCAGAGATGGAGATTCCACAACTTCCCTAGGCAATCTATTCCAGTGTTTAACTACCCTGACAGTTAGGAACTTTTTCCTAATGTCCAACCTAAATCTCCCTTGCTGCAGTTTAAGCCCATTGCTTCTTGTTCTATCATTGGAGGCTAAGGTGAACAAGTTTTTTCCCTCCTCCTGATGACACCCTTTTAGATACCTGAAAACTGCTATCATGTCCCCTCTCAGTCTTCTCTTTTCCAAACTAAACAAACCCAATTCCTTTAGCCTTCCTTCATAGGTCATGTTCTCAAGACCTTTAATCATTCTTGTTGCTCTTCTCTGGACCCTCTCCAATTTTTCCACATCTTTCTTGAAATGCGGTGCTCAGAACTGGACACAATACTCCAGCTGAGGCCTGACCAGTGCAGAGTAAAGCGGAAGAATGACTTCTCGTGTCTTGTTTACAACACACTGTTAATGCATCCCAGAATCATGTTTGCTTTTTTTGCAACAGTATCACACTGTTGACTCATATTGAGCTTATGGTCTACTATGACCCCTAGATCTCTTTCTGCCATACTCCTTCCTAGACAGTCTCTTCCCATTCTGTATGTGTGAAACTGATTGTTCCTTCCTAAGTGGAGCACTTTGCATTTATCTTTATTGAACTTCATCCTGTTTACCTCAGACCATTTCTCCAATTTGTCCAGATCATTTTGAATTTTGACCCTGTCCTCCAAAGCAATTGCAATCCCTCCCAGTTTGGTATCGTCCGCAAACTTAATAAGCGTACTTTCTATGCCAACATCTAAATCGTTGATGAAGATATTGAACAGAACCGGTCCCAAAACAGACCCCTGCGGAACCCCACTTGTTATACCTTTCCAGCAGGATTGGGAGCCATTGACAACTACTCTCTGAGTACGGTTATCCAGCCAGTTATGCACCCACCTTATAGTAGCCCCATCTAAATTGTACTTTCCTAGCTTATCTATATGAATATCATGTGAGACTGTATCAAATGCCTTACTAAAATCTAGGTATATCACATCCACCACTTCTCCCTTATCCATAAGGCTCGTTATCCTATCAAAGAACGCTATCAGATTAATTTGACACGATTTGTTCTTTACAAATCCATGCTGGCTATTCCCTATCACCTTACCACCTTCCAAGTGTTTGCAGATGATTTCTTTAATTACCTGCTCCATTATCTTCCCTGGCACAGAAGTTAAACTAACTGGTCTGTAGTTTCCTGGGTTGTTTTTATTTCCCTTTTTATAGATGGGCACTATATTTGCCCCCTTCCAGTCTTCTGGAATCTCCCCCGTCTCCCATGATTTCCCAAAGATAATAGCTAGAGGCTCAGATACCTCTTCTATTAACTCCTTGAGTATTCTAGGATGCATTTCATCAGGCCCTGGTGACTTGCAGGCATCTAACTTTTCTAAGTGATTTTTTACTTCCTCTTTTTTTATTTTTTCTTCTAAACCTACCCTCTTCCCGTAAGCATTCACTATATTAGACATTCCTTCAGACTTCTCAGTGAAGACTGAAACAAAGAAGTCATTAAGCATCTCTGCCATTTTCAAGTCTCCCGTTACTGTTTCCCCTTCCTTACTGAGCAGTGGGCCTACCCTGTCCTTGATCTTCCTCTTGCTTCTAATGTATTGATAAAAAGTCTTCTTGTTTCCCTTTATTCCCATAGCTAGTTTGAGTTTATTTTGTGCCTTTGCCTTTCTAATCTTGCCTCTGCATTCCTGTGTTATTTGCCTATATTCATCCTTTGTAATCTGACCTAGTTTCCATTTTTTATACGATGCCTTTTTATTTTGTAGGTCACGCAAGATCTCAAGGGTAAGCCAAGGTGGTCTTTTGCCACATTTTCTATCTTTTCTAACCATTGGAATAGCTTGCTTTTGGGCCCTTAATAGCGTCTCTTTGAAAAACTGCCAACTCTCCTCAGTTGTTTTTCCCCTCAGTCTTGATTCCCATGGGACCTTATCTATCAGCTCTCTGAGCTTACCATAATCCGCCTTCCTGAAATCCATTGTCTCTATTTTGCTGTACTCCCTTCTACCCTTCCGTAGAATTGCAAACTCTATGATTTCATGATCACTTTCATCCAAGCTTCCTTCTACTTTTAAATTCTCAACAAGTTCCTCCCTATTTGTTAAAATGAAGTCTAGAACAGCTTCCCCCCAGTAGCTTTTTCAACTTTCTGAAATAAAAAGTTGTCTACAGTGCAGTCCAGGAACTTATTGGATAGTCGGTGCCCTGCAGTGTTATTTTCCCAACATATATCTGGATAGTTGAAGTCCCCCATCACCACCAAATCTTGGGCTTTGGATGATTTTGTTAGTTGTTTGAAAAAAGCCTCATCCACCTCTTCCACCTGATTAGGTGGCCCGTAGTAGACTCCCAGCACGACATCACCCGTGTTTTTTACTCCTTTTAGCCTAACCCAGAGTCTCTCAACACTTCCATCTCCTATGTCCATCTCCACCTCAGTCCAAGTGTGTACATTTTTAATATATAAGGCAACACCTCCTCCCTTTTTCCCCGTCTATCCTTCCTGAGCAAACTATACCCATCCACACCAACATTCCAGTCGTGTGTATTATCCCACCAAGTTTCAGTAATGCCAACAATGTCATAGTTGTATTTATTTATTAGCACTTCCAGTTCTTCCTGCTTATTACCCATACTTCTTGCATTTGTATATAGGCATCTAAGATACTGGTTTGATCTTGCCTCCCAGCTTTGCCCTGACCCTCCTTCCTCACTGCCATTATAGCCCGTGCTCCCTCCTGTTTCCAACCCATCTCCCAGGTCATGTTCCCCACTTACCTGTGGGGTTTGCTCACCTGTCCCCGTCGAACCTAGTTTAAAGCCCTCCTTACTAGGTTAGCCAGTCTGTGCGCAAATAAGGCCTTTCCCCTCTTCGAAAGGTGAATGCCATCTGTGCCTAGCAGTCCTTCCTCGAATAGCATCCCGTGGTCGAGGAAGCCAAAGCCCTCCTGGCAACACCATCTTCGCAGCCAAGCATTCACCTCCACGATGCATCTGTCTCTGCCTGGGCCCCTACCTTCAACAGGAAGAATCAAAGAGAATACCACCTGCGCGCCAAACTCCTTAACCCGTACTCCCAGAGCCCTGTAGTCACTCTTGATCTGCTCAGTGTCACACCTCACAGTATCATTTGTGCCCACATGGATGAGTAGCATGGGGTAGTAGTCAGAAGGCCGGATAATCCTCGACAGTGCCTCTGTAACATCTCGGATACGGGCCCCTGGCAGGCAGCATACCTCCCGGGATGAACGGTCAGGGCGACAGCTGGGTGTCTCCATCTCCCTCAGCAGAGAATCTCCAACCACCACTACCCTACGTTTCTTATCAGTGGTGGCAGCAGACCTCCCAGCCTTAGGGGTACAAGGCTTCACCTCCGTAACTGTTGGGGGTGATTCCTTCTCTCCTGTATCAAGAAGAGCATAACGGTTATCTTTTTTACCACAGCAGGAGGGTTTGCAGCAGGGGTGAAGTAACCAGCTGGCTGTGTCCACCTTGAGCCTCCTCCTCCACTGGTGTGTCAGATACACCCTGAGGCATCTCCTCCTCCACTGGTGTGTCGGTAGTCCTGTGAACTGGGACAGCTACATCAGCTGCCTCCACATGGATACTGTCCAAGAATTGCTCATGGATATGGATGTTCCTCAGCCTAGCCACCTCCTCATGTAGCTCTCCCACCTGCTGCCTGAGAGATTCCACCAGTAGGCACCTTTCACATTGGATGCCACCCCCAGCCTGGATATCAGTAAGTGGAAATTGCAAATTACAGTCTTTGCAAGCCCACACCAGAATCTGGGTAAAAGCATCCATGCTTTGGTGCTCTGTCTGGCTACAGGCGCAGGTGGAGGAGACAGAAGCAGTGCTGCCACAGGTGTTGTGGGTCCTCCTCACCATTGTAAGCCTCCTTCTGTCCAACTCTCTCAAATTCCTGTCTGCAGCTCCCTGTCCGCTCTGCTCTGCTATAAACAGAAAGGCTTTGGATGTGGTTTGGTAGGTTCAGGGGGACCAATGGGTCGCAGAGGAGACGGACAAGGGACCTCCGCTCCCTTCCTACTCCCCTTCCAAACTCCCTTGCAAAACTCCCTGTTAGCAGCTCCTGTTTGTATGCAAGTATTTTGGTATCTGCAATTAGAAATATTGTCTCTGCATCTGATACAAATGTGTTTACTCCTGGGGAACACCCACTAGGCAGAATGTAGTCAGCCTGGATGGCTGGCTGGGAAGGGCCATTAGAGAGAACAAAAGGTCTAAGAAGATGCTAATCTCCCACCAGGGAGCCTTCCTGAGGACTTTACAAAAAGCCTCTGACTCATGGCTGCTATGATACTACAGAGGCATGTGACCAAGTCACCTGGTACTGGACTCCATCATAGAATACCAGTGTTTTTCCACTGAAAGGCATGAGAACTAAAAAGTTGGAGACAAAGGGTTCCCGCCATATGCAAAAGCTATTTAAGGCAGGGGTGTGACATCACTCTGGTTCTTCTTCACTGACTTCCCACCCAAGATTACTTTTGGAAACACCTAAGAAACAAGGAATGAACTAGGGAAGACGGGCTGAACCCAGGCTAGAGAGATTTCTAGCCTGTGAAAGGTATATCTGTGGTTTTAAGCTACAAGTAAATGCAGCTTCCCCTCAAGTAGAGTGGATTTGATTTAAATCATGATTTAAATCACTAGTCAAGAAGACTTGATTTAATCATGGATTTCTACATAAAAGTGCATTCTTGTTGTGTTATAACCTTAATACATATGCTTCACAGCTCAGAGGTAGATGTAGGTTTCATTTTTAGAAGGTACACACTATACATTTTTAAAGGGATTTATTTTGAAAACTTTTCAAATTAGTTTTACAGCTATATTAGAAAATGAATGATTGGTTATTTCATTTACCAAAGGTAATTGAAGCAGATATTTATGAAGTCATTGGGTGAACGATCTCCAATTCTACAAGTTAATCGTTAATATTTGGAGGATTTTCTTGCTATGCTGTATTAGGAGGAGAACATCACCAGACAGACATTTACATTGTTATGTATTCTGGACTTTTTCTTCAACAGCAAACGTAATACTTCAATAAAACAAGCATATGAATTTTTGAATGTAGTTAAACATTCAAGTTTTTTAAAATCAGGTTTGTTTTTATTAAAATGTTTTTTAACTAAAGTAGTTAAATGAAATATTAAAAAAAAAAATCGACCCTGTCAGCCAGGTCAACTAAGAAACTTAAGATATTGGCTTCTGCAGCTAACTCAGTCATCTTCACCTTCATTTTCCTGTTTGTTCATAATCTGGAAAAGGAAAAACAAGCTTTCCTGCTTTTTCAGGTCCCAAACAATTTCTCAGTTTGGAATGAATTAGTTCAAAGGAAGAAAATATTCTTTCTACACCAGCAGAAGAAGCTACTGCTGTTAAAAGTGAGATTATCACTTCAACAGTCTCTGGGTATGGCTACATTTGGAATTTCAAAGCTCTTCCCCGGCAGCACTTTGAAGTGTGAGTGTAGTCGGAGCGGCAGCGCTGGGAGAGAGCTCTCCCAGCGCTGCATGTAAACCACATCCTTTACGGGTGTAGCGTGCAGCGCTGGGAGCCGCGCTCCCAGCGCTGCCGCCCTGATTACACTGATGCTTTACAGCGCTGTATCTGCAGCTCTCAGGGGGGTGTTTTTTCACACCCCTGAGCGCGAAAGTTGCAGGGCTGTAAAGTGTGAGTGTAGCCATGGCCTCTGAATCCAAGTGCTTAAGTGACTTCCACCCATTCACTGGTTTGACTTTCGTTACAACATCATCAGCAAACATACATTTGAATGGGTCACCCTTAGCTCAGAAGTTTATTATGGTTGACATTATGGAGGGATGATTGCTGGATGGCTATGTCATCTTCTCTTCTCCAGCAGTTAACGTTTGACCCTGGTACATAATATTGAGAATATTTGCAAGAAAATGAGCTGGAGATAGTGCTTGTCCCATTCATTTTTTTTAATGCTTGTAATTTAACTCTGTCATTGCATCTTTCTCTTTTTAAGATCTCTGTCAGTTCCTTCCAAATTTCAAGAACGTCAGCAATAAAACAGCTATTTCTGTGCATTTTGTTCAAGGCTACAGAAATAGATTTTAGGGTACTCAGCATGTTTTCAACATTTTTCTTAAGCCCAATGTTGAGAACTTTGGCTGTGACAGTGCCATCTATTTTTTCACAATTTTGTTCACAAACTGTCATCAGATTAGGCCAGTTCTTAATATAGTGCTCAAAACAGCCCACTACTGAGTTCCATCGCACATCTTGTGGCGGTATGGGTGAAAGTGATCATGAAATCATAGAGTTTGCAATTCTAAGGAAGGGTAGAAGGGAGTACAGCAAAATAGAGACAATGGATTTCAGGAAGGCCGATTTTGGTAAGCTCAGAGAGCTGATAGGTAAGGTCCCATGGGAATCAAGACTGAGGGGAAAAACAACTGAGGAGAGTTGGCAGTTTTTCAAAGGGACGCTATTAAGGGCCCAAAAGCAAGCTATTCCGATGGTTAGAAAAGATAGAAAATGTGGCAAAAGACAACCTTGGCTTACCCTTGAGATCTTGCGTGACCTACAAAATAAAAAGGCGTCATATAAAAAATGGAAACTAGGTCAGATTACAAAGGACGAATATAGGCAAATAACACAGGAATGCAGGGCAAGATTAGAAAGGCAAAGGCACAAAATGAGCTCAAACTAGCTATGGGAATAAAGGGAAACAAGAAGACTTTTTATCAATACATTAGAAGCAAGAGGAAGACCAAGGACAGGGTGGGTCCACTCCTCAGTGAGGAGGGGGAAACAGTAACGGGAGACTTGGAAATGGCAGAGATACTTTAATGACTTCTTTGTTTCGGTCTTCACTGAGAAGTCTGAAGGAATGTCTAATATAGTGAATGCTTATGGGAAGAGGGTAGGTTTAGAAGAAAAAATAAAAAAAGAGCAAGTAAAAAGCACTTAGAAAAGTTAGATGCCTGCAAGTCACCAGGGCCTGATATAATGCATCCTAGAACACTCAAGGAGTTAATAGAGGAGGTATCTGAGCCTCTAGCTATTATCTTTGGCAAATCATGGGAGACGGGGGAGATTCCAGAAGACTGGAAAAGGGCAAATATAGTGCCCATCTATAAAAAGGGAAATAAAAACAACCCAGGAAACTACAGACCAGTTAGTTTAACTTCTGTGCCAGGGGAAGATAATGGAGCAGGTAATTAAAGAAATCATCTGCAAACACTTGGAAGGTGGTAAGGTGATAGGAAATAGCCAGCATGGATTTGTAAAGAACAAATCGTGTCAAACTCATCTGATAGGATTCTTTGATAGGATAACGAGCCTTGTGGATAAGGGAGAAGCGGTGGATGTGATATACCTAGATTTTAGTAAGGCATTTGATACGGTCTCGCATGATATTCATATAGATAAACTAGGAAAGTATAATTTAGATGGGGCTACTATAAGGTAGGTGCATAACTGGCTGGATAACTATACTCAGAGAATAGTCATTAATGGCTCCCAATCCTGCTGGAAAGGTATAACAAGTGGGGTTCCGCAGGGGTCTGTTTTGGGACCGGTTCTGTTCAATATCTTCATCAACGATTTAGATGTTGGCATAGAAAGTACGCTTATTAAGTTTGCGGACGATACCAAACTGGGAGGGATTGCAACTGCTTTGGAGGACAGGGTCAAAATTCAAAATGATCTGGACAAATTGGAGAAATGGTCTGAGGTAAACAGGATGAAGTTCAATAAAGATAAATGCAAAGTGCTCCACTTAGGAAGGAACAATCAGTTTCACACATACAGAATGGGAGGAGACTGTCTAGGAAGGAGTATGGCAGAAAGAGATCTAGGGGTCATAGTGGACCACAAGCTTAATATGAGTCAACAGTGTGATACTATTGCAAAAAAAGCAAACATGATTCTGGGATGCATTAACAGATGTATTGTAAACAAGACACGAGAAGTCAGTCTTCTGCTTTATTCTGCGCTGGTTAGGCCTCAACTGGAGTATTGTGTCCAGTTCTGGGCACCGCATTTCAAGAAAAATGTGGAGAAATTGGAGAGGGTCCAGAGAAGAGCAACAAGAATGATTAAAGATCTTGAGAACATGACCTATGAAGGAAGGCTAAAGGAATTGGGTTTGTTTAGTCTGGAAAAGAGAAGACTGAGAGGGGACATGATAGCAGTTTTCAGGTATCTAAAAGGGTGTCATCAGGAGGAGGGAGAAAACTTGTTCACCTTAGCCTCCAATGATAGAACAAGAAGCAATGGGCTTAAACTGCAGCAAGGGAGATTTAGGTTGGACATTAGGAAAAAGTTCCTAACTGTCAGGGTAGTTAAACACTGGAATAGATTGCCTAGGGAAGTTGTTGAATCTCTATCTCTGGAGATATTTAAGAGTAGGTTAGATAAATGTCTATTAGGGATGGTCTAGACAGTATTTGATCCTGCCACGAGGTCAGGGGACTGGACTCGATGACCTCCCGAGGTCCCTTCCAGTCCTAGAGTCTATGAGTCTATGAGAGTTAGCTTGGTTCCTCCCACTTTTTTCAGAGCAGCTGGTGCAAAGTGGTTGTTAGGGAACTGTTTTGCAGTTTCACCAATATTAGCCTTTATTTCTGGAACACTGAAGTCGTTGGGTAGGAGGTGCATCAAATGAGCACTCCAACCATATGTTATTAGTTTGGGACTCTCTTCGCTCTCTTCTAAATAATTTCTTCTAATCTTGAATACATTTTCAGAATTATCTGTGACCAAGCTGCGTACTAGACATTAGCATTTTTTCCCACAGTTTGTTATAGCTTTTGCTGCTACTTTTTTAAGTATTCTTGTGTGTGCATTTCCTGATGTATCAATTGTTTCTGTAACGAAGACATTTCCTTCTTCTGTTGTCACACAAGCACATACAACAGGATCATTTGGACATTGCTCCACCCATCAAGACTCAGGTTATCAATTTTACCCTCTAGACCTTTTGCACACTGCTCAATTTCATTTTCATACACTTTATCCAGCGATTTGCCTACGACATCTGCTCCGTTGGTTGGACTGTAGCCTGGTCTTAATGACTGAACCATGTTAATGAAGTGTGGGTTCTCAATCATACAGAAAGGAGAGTTTGTTGCATAAACAAACCGGACAATTTTTTCATCAATTACCTCTTTTTGTAATCTGCTGATTCCTATCACAAATTTATCTATGGTTGTTTCTGGATGATGGAGATTTTTTTTTCTTTTTGCTACAGGTTATGTACTGTGGCTATGTGACATACATGATGTGACTGAAACGCTATCATTGGCAGCTAACTCTGAAACTGTAGAAAATGATGGTGATCTTGAAGGTGGATAGTCTTCAGAATCATATATGTTGAGGATGGATTCTCCTAAACAAAATAAGTCAATGCAGTTACTTAATTATTATTACCATACTGCTCGTTTAGTATTACTCATTGCATTTGCTGACTCTCAGTACTACTTTAAAGATAAAATTGTAAAAGGAAGATCTGTCTATTTCAGCTATTTATTTTTTATCACAACTGCATCTAAAATGGTAGTACCATACAGTAACAACTATATTTTTTGCTCAAACATGAGAATTCAAGAATAGTCCAGAAGGAAGACAGGCAGTCCTTAAGAAGTATGAAAAAAGTTTACCAACCTGAAGATCCTTCATGTTCAGACATGTTCCTTTCATCATTTTCAGTGCAGCTTCCTCCTGAGAAGGAACACTTCTCACGATGTTGTTTCATTTGGGTAACCAAGCCTTGCCTTTCTTTGTTGCACTATTTGCATTTTACATGCATGTCTGTCTTATCCACAGATAGAGGAACTTCATTAAATATTTCCAAACTGGATCTCTTTTATGGCCTGCTGCCTTTATAGGTTTTCCCTTCTAGTGAGAGAATGGTATGGTAGATTTCAAATCCATGAAGGCTTCATTCAGAAAGGCCTCGACTTCTAGAATATGCTGCTCAAACAATTTCACTTCTGTTTCTACTGCCTGTCCCTCCCTTCTCACATTTATCTTCAGACTTCTTCTCCTTGTCCAGATCTATTCCACCTCCAACAGTCTTCTATTCACTGAACGTTTTGAAACTTTGCACTTTTAGAAAGAGGTAAGAGATTGACTCTGTGTACATAAATTTGCAGAGGGACAGTAGGGTTAAGGTCTGTTATTTCTCACCTCTATATATTATTTATTTATTTATTTATTGTAAACATTTTTTCTGTTAACCGGCATGTTCTATGGAGACACGAATCCACAGTTTAAGAACTGCAAAACTAAGCATCTCTGATAGTATCTTCTAGACGGGGGTCTCAAACTCAATTTATCTTAGGGCCAGTGCCAGTCCTCTAATCCTCCCAGCAGACCAATAATATCACTGAAGACGGTGTTTAGAAAAGAAAACGTTTATATTGTATTTTTTATTTTGAATTTCTTAGAAATAATAAAACTATCATACAACTTTATACAATTCTTTGCCTGCCAGAGAGTTTTTAGTGTTTGCCAGACAGCTGGCAACACTTCAGTTCTCAGTTGTTGGTTTTTGGCCTCAAGGACTGAGCAGTTGAAACCTTCAGGATTGCAGCAAGGTGTACATCAGATAGTTGTATTCAGTGTTTTGACTTGTTTATATTCATTGTGGAAAAAAGTTTCTCACAAATGTAAGTACTGCCAAAAAAGGACATGATTTTTCTGAAGGTATTGCAAAGATTTGGGAAAGATGATGGTAGCTGTCTGAAGAACTCTGTAACATCTTTGGTTTCTCTGAATTTAGTCTTTAAAAATGTGTGGCACAGCATATCAATGAGTTCCATTTGTAAACCACATGTTGTTGTTTCCACATCAACAGAAAATGAATTAGCAAACATATATCAAAGCTTTTTTTGTGCTTTCTGAAATCTGTAAACCGCTGATCAAATTCTTGCAAAAGCAGGTCAAGCTTAATAACGTATTCAGAACCACTAAACTGTATTTCAGAGCCGAGCTCTTCCACAAGTGACTTGCATTTAGTTGTGAATGCGTTCATATTATCATACTCTGCTGTCACTAGCTGGCCTTGACCTTGCAGCTTCAGGTTTAGGATATTCAGCTCTTGTGTTACGTCAACAAGGAAAGCAAGATCTGTCATTCATTTGTGATCTTCAAATTGTGGTATTTTAATTTCTTCCATGAATCTTTTCGCCTCTGTTTTCAATTCAAAGAATCTCTTTAAAGTAGAACCCCTGCTTAGCCAGCGTACCTAAGTGAAGTAGAGCAAGTTACCGTATTTAGAATCAGTTTCCTCCAAGAAAGCACAAAACTGTCTGTGCTGCAAGCCTCTTGAGCAAATAATTCACATATTTCACAACAATTGACATGACACTGTCAGATTTCAAAGATTTACTGCACAGTGCTTGTTGGTGAATGATGCAGTGTAACGCTATTGGTTGCTCAGCATTTTGCTCGGCCATCTTTCTTTGTACTGGTGCTACCAATCCATTTTTTTTGACCATTGATTGCTGAGGCCCCTCGTCAGTGGTTAAGCCTGCTAACGAGTGCTATAGCAGACTGCATTGTTCCAGGGCTTCTGTGAGGCAGTGAAAAATTTCCCTGGCCATTGTTCTACCGCACATTGTTGACAAGCTGAGCAATTCTTCAGTTGCTGCAAAGTTTTCATCAACACCTCTCACAAATATGGCAAGCTGCGCACTGTCAGCCAAATCGGTACTCTTATCAATTGCAATTGAAAATATGTGGAAAGCTGTACTTTTCTCGCTGAGCTGCCCATCAATATCTTTAGAGAGCTCAAGAATATGCTCTTGTCATAAACAGATAGTTAAGGGTTAATGTCTCTTTTACCTGTAAAGGGTTAACAAACAGTGAACCGGACACCTGACCAGAGGACCAATCAGGAAACAAGTTACTTTCAAATCTCGGTGGAGGGAAGCCTTTGTTTGTGTTTTTTGGGTTTTGCTTTGTTCTCTCTGGGTCCTGGAAGGGACTAGACGTGCAACCAGGTTTCTTGCCAATCTCCCTGCTACAGTCTCTTATATATTCAGAATAGTGAGTATTTAGTAGAGAAGGCGGTTATAGTCTTTTGATTGTTTTCTGTATTTGCAAATGTGTAGTTTGCTGGAAGTATTTTAAATTGTATTTCTGTTGGAGGAGGCTTTTTCTCCAGTTTCTATAAGCTGACAGACCCTGTAACTTTTACCATCTAAATTACAGAGAACGTTTACCTTTTTCTTTCTTTTTTTATTAAAAGTTTTGTTTTTAAGACCTGTTTGATTTTTTCCCCTTGTTGAGGCTCAAGGTAATTGAGTCTGTACTTAACAGAGAAGGGGAAGGGAGGGGAGAAGGGGGAATCCCTTTGTTTTAGATTCACGGAGCTTGAATCTGTACTGCCTCTGGGTGAGGGAGAAAGGAGGGGGAGGGAAGGGACATTCCTCCCTGTTTTAAGATTCAAGGAGTTTGAATCACGGTAATCTTCCAGGGGAAGTCTGGGAGAGGCAACGGTGAGGGAAGGGGTTTACTTTCCTTGTGTTAAGATCTAGGGGGTCTGGGTCTTGGGGGTCCCCAGGGAAGGTTTTGGAGGGACCAGAGTTTATCAGGCACTCCAAGTCCTGATTGGTGGCAGGTTATCAGATATAAGCTGGTAATTAAAATTAGAGGAACTCATGCTGGTACCCCAACTTTTGGACTCTAAGGTTCAGATTGGGGAAAGATACTATAACAGCTCTGCTACTGTATTTGGTGATAGGCTGATATTGCTGAAAACATTTCTTCTTCGGGACATACGATCTCACTCACAGGCACCGACTTCCCCTCTGCCCAGTGGGTGCTTGACCCCTCCCCACCATCAGTAAATGGCTTCTCACACTTTGCAGTCATTTCACTCATGACATAATTTGCCGAAACTGCTGACTCTGACTCTTTTCTTGCTTTCTGAAAAAGCTGCTGCTGCTTCTCTAATCCTTTTTTCAGTTGTAAGACCATATCTCTCTTCTCTCTGATATTTATCACATTGCTGTGCATATTTTGTTGTGTAATGTCATTTGATATTGTAGTCTTCTAAAACAGTAACTTTGTCTTTGCAGATCAAACATGAGGCAGTCTGCTTGTACTCAGTGACAAAATAATTAGCAGTCTACTTATCTTGCAATTGGGAGTGTTAGTTGTCAATTTTCCTTTTTTAGGTTGAGACATCTCTCTGTAAGGCTGTTTACAAGCAACCTCTGTGTGTGTGTGTGTGTGTGTGAGAGAGAGAGAGAGAGAGAGAGAGAGAGAGAGAGAGATGGGTTATTTTATCCCTGCATAATGGGTTATTATTATCCCTGTGTGACAGCTGGGGAACTGAGGCCTTGCCCAAGGTCACACAGGGCATCACTGGCGAAGGCAGCACCCTGAATAGAAATCTCATCTCTTAGGGACCACCAAGCACCTTCACCAAGACCATCCTCACCAAGACCATCCTACCATGAGGCAGTTCCTGCTCCACTTTCCCACACCCCATGTTCTGCTGACAGCACGACCTTGCTGGGCTGGGCCTCCTTGGGCACAAAAGTGGCAGAGGAGGAGGCACAGTCATGTCTGCCCACTGGTCAGATGCAGGGGGTGAGGCCCATGGTTACTGCTGGAGGGGGCTTGAGAGCCTGTCACAGCAGTACAGTGTAAATAGAGCCCAGGCTGGTGAGTTAGGTGGGCTCAGTGGTACCCCAGTTCCAGGTGGCACCCTGCAGAGAACCCCTCACAAGGTGTTCCAATTTTTTTCACCCGATTTGGATATGGTAAAAGTGTACAATGGGAGGAGAGAGAGCCTTATCTTCCCATTGCAGTAGCTAATGGGTAGATTTGGTCGGTCTGAGTATCATATGCAGGGAAATTTGTCCATTGCAGTAGATTTCATCCAGTTTTTCATTCTGTCTTTTGCCCTCTTCTTCAGTGAACTTTACTTGTCAGTTCTGTACTCTTACTCTTCTTAATGGGTCTCTGCAGCTGATAAACCACAGACCATCATGATGATTCCATACTAACCAACCTGAAAAGCAAGGGTCATAAAGTTCCTTCCAAATCCATATTTCCTATACCATAGAAAGTAGAGCTATCCAGCAGGTCATCAAGACAGACAAAGCACTGCACCTTTAATTAGTGAAGGACATAAAGTCTGTCCTTGCATATGGATTTTTAGTTTCCACTATGGTGTGAGAAATCAGCGCTAGAAGATATTTGAACATTTTTGTCCAAATATAAAGGTCTCTTTCTGAGAAGGCACGAAAGGCGAGACCAGACATGTTGAATGGAGACAGGTAATGTGGTAGGAAGGGGTGATCTAAACCGGTCTTACTCAAACTTGAAAGCTGAGCCCTTCCTTCAGTAAAGTGAAACAAATTGCATTCTCTTTTTTTAGTTTTTCTATGTGCTGTTCAAAATCTGTGAAACTTAATTTATACATTTTCCTTGTCCTGTACTTAGTCCTTCACTAGTTAACACTTCTGGAAATTCTTGTATAGACCATTATATTATTACACATCCTCTCTTTGCTTACATACTTTCATGAGCAATGAAATAGTTAAAAATGTTGATATTTAAAGCATCAGTGTTGGCATCTGAGTTAGCAGTTTACACCTCTCAAAGTTATTGTTTCAGGCTCTCTGCAATCTCAAGTAGACATC